>NC_089840.1:54177354-54514229 GCF_035609145.1 Eleutherodactylus coqui
AAAAAAAAAAAGGTTTAGTACTTACCCGAATCCCCGCGCTGCGGCGACTTCTTACTTACCTTACCAAGATGGCCGCCGGGATCTGCACCCACGATGCACCGCGGGTCTTCTCCCATGGTGCACCGTGGGCTCTGTGCGGTCCATTGCCGATTCCAGCCTCCTGATTGGCTGGAATCGGCACACATGATGGGGCGGAGCTACGAGGACGACGCGGGACCAGCTCTCCGGCACGAGCGGCCCCATTCACCAGGGAGAAGACCGGACTGCGCAAGCGCGTCTAATCGGGCGATTAGACGCTGAAATTAGATGGCACTATGGCGACGGGGACGCTAGCAACGGAGCAGGTAAGTGAATAACTTCTGTATGGCTCATAATTAATGCACGATGTACATTACAAAGTGCATTAATATGGCCATACAGAAGTACTGAACCCCACTTGCTTTCGCGGGACAACCCCTTTAATAGGAACATTGTCTGTAATACCAAGCCTGGCCCCTGCATTGGGAATGGAGCTGTTGGTTTTCTGCAGAAATCAGCTTAGTGCAGAAGAACACCAGTCTGCAAAATAGCTTATCGGCGAGGGTGATAGATCCCTGATGGTCTACTATTGATGGCCTATCCTGGGAATACTCAATCAATAGTTTACAACTGGACAGCGTGTTTAACTTGTTGGTGACATCTGCCATACATGTACAGCGGATGTGTGTGGTTTATATGGAGCTAACAGTTGGCCACAATGATTTTGATTGATATAACTCAGATTGCAGCTGTTAATCATTTAGATGGTAATCCCTCTTTCTCCTGATTGGCTCCCTGCAATGAGAATGAAAAGTGCTGTTTGGGTGTCATGGCAGCCTGGGGCCTTATGAAGGCTTCCAGGGCTGCTATGTCTTTCTGCCTATTAAGCTGTGCTTGTGGCAGGGCTTAATAGAATTCTATGTGTTTAAAGAAAAAAAGTGTGCCTCCTCCCAATTGTATTTTTTGCTAAAAAAAAATGGATGTCACACGAAAGACACACGTAAGTAAAAATTGAACACACACACAACACAAGCTGATGGAATATGGACATACACATTGATTAAAATGTATCTGTTTTTCAAGAACCAAGATTAGACATCTTTGTCTTGAATAAGCCCTAAATTCTATTCTATAAGTAAAATATGGTTTTATTATTTTATTGAATACCAAAGGTACAGGATTAAAGGGTTGTCCAAGTTGTGTTTTTTGGCAAAAATATGTACCCAATGCAGTAATATAACAAACGGGCTCATCCTTACTTCTTTCGGCTCCCTGCATCGCTGTGCACCCGTTATTTGTTTACAGGCTCCATGTAGCCACGGTGGCACTTACCAGGCTCCAGCCTGGAGGGACACACATAGCCTCGGCCAGAGCAAAACTATACTTAACATTTGTTCCAGAAGATGGTACAGTTTACACAAATTGGCGGTATAGGAAAAAAAGCAGACTTGAGAGTACCTCCAACCGGTGATCCCAGAATTCAGGATGGCTGGATGTGAAAAACAAATGGGTGTACCTCTACACTATAATCACGTAGTACCTCTGCACTAGGCCTGGCTGTAAGCAAATTCTGTTGCCCACGCTCTCTCTCTCAAGGGACTCACTCTGCCACAGTTGGTGTCACACAGGTAGTCAGGAACTGCTCTTCCTCCTCTATTCCTTACCTCATGGGAGTTGAAGGTACCCCTATGTGGCTGGCACTCTCTCTCAGGAACCCAGAAGAAGAGAAGACAAGAAGAATGGACTGAGACTAAGACCTAAGACCTTTCCCAGCTCTCACACACTCCTGTTTATATTCTCACTCATACCACGTGACAAGTCAAATTGATACATTGCAAGCATCTCCAAAGCTCATGCAAACACTTAAAGGGGTTGTCCCGCGAAACAAAGTTGGGGTATACACTTCTGTATGGCCATATTAATGCACTTTGTAATGTACATTGTGCATTAATTATGAGCCATACAGAAGTTATTCACTTACCTGCTCCGTTGCTAGCGTCCTTGTCTCCATGGTGCCGTCTAATTTTCAGCGTCTAATCGCCCGATTAGACGCGCTTGCGCAGTCCGGTCTTCTCCGTGTTGAATGGGGCTGCTCATGTTGGAGAGCTGCTCCTCGTAGCTCCGCCCCGTCACGTGTGCCGATTCCAGCCAATCAGGAGGCTGGAATCGGCAATGGACCGCACAGAAGACCTGCGGTCCACTGAGGGTGAAGATCCCGGTGGCCATCTTCGCAAGGTAAGTAAGAAGTCACCGGAGCGCGGGGATTCGGGTAAGTACTATCCGTTTTTTTTTTCAACACATGCATCGGGTTTGTCTCGCGCCGAACGGGGGGGCTATTGAAAAAAAAACAAACCCGTTTTGGCGCGGGACAACCCCTTTAACTCCTCACTTGCTGCAGCTGTGCAATACACATAACAGAATGACACTTTTGAACAGCACACCAACATAAGACATTACATGTATGACATTTGTGGAGGGGGCCAGGAATAGATGTGCTGGGCTACTACACTCTATGGATGAGATCTTGTTACAGCTCCGTGCAGCTGCGGAGCTTTATCCCCCTGGGTGGCTGCAGCAGCAGGTGGCGGGAGTGCTTGTGGATGCTCCGGCCGTGGTCATCAGTAAAGAGGTGTGAGTGCGCTGCTCACACACGGCCTGACCTCCTGCTCAGTTAATAGCCGAGGAGGTGCCCAGGACACGTTGCCGAGCTCGGAGCCCTTCCGAGGACCCACTGGATGGTCACCCAGCATGAGAGGTAGTGACGTGAGATTGTCCAGGAGGAATCTGGTGCAGCGGCCTGGTGGGACGTAGGCCTCGCTCTCTTTGGGGGACGGGGCCTGTGGCACTTGTCAGCGTTGACGCGGATGATGTCATGACCTGCTCCCTTGGTGAGGTGCCGGCCAGGGAGCTGACCTGTCATCAGGAATTACAGCCTAAGACAATGGTGCGCTCGGCTGAGAGCACAAGGAGTTTGAGGGGGCCCAGAGTGGATGAGGTGGATAGTAGTCGGATGAGGTCAGTAGTATGCATGCCACAGACGGATGGGCGGCAACATGGCCCTGGAATAGCTAAGTGTTACAGAGGGACAACATCAGAGTGACCATTCTGGTGGCTGGGGGAGGAAGCTTCGAGGGAAACGGCAAGGAATGATGGAGGTCTTCTGGATCCACTGGTGATGGCTAATACACTAATTTTGCTAGTAATTCTGTGGGGAAGGGTAGTGTTACAGGTAGGGGGGGTCCCACGGATGGGGATATCGTCAGTCATCAGGAGCGGAATTTACAGGCTTTGTTAGGTAGTGTGCACAATTTATTGGCACTTTGCGAGCAAGGGATGGAGGTAGGAGGACAAGTTTATCCATTGCCAGTAGTGGCCTGGTTGTCCTCGGGAATGTCAGCAAATTTACAGGTTGAGGGACCTATTTTGGGTAGTCAGCGGGTGAGGACAACTTCGGGGACTTCGGGGGTGACGGTAGTTATACAAACAATGAAGGACGTCGGCGCAATACGTTTAGACGATAAAGCAAAACAGGTGGTTTACGTGTGTTTTGAGGGACCATTGGGGGCGCATTTAAAGAAGGAAGTTAAAGAAAAGATATGGCGTGATGAGTATGTGGAGTTTTTTCCCTTCTTCATTGGAAAAATTCAGTTTCGATAAAGAAAAAAAATTGGATTCAAAAAAGAAGGAAGAAAAGCAATGAGGGCGTTTAATTCCTCAAAACTTTATTAATTGCTTGCAGGCTTTTGCAATTTTAACCTGGCATTATCGGTGAAAAAGCGCCAGAGAAATGTTCAGGCCTTTTTTGTTACTTGGATGCCCATAGGTGAGGCATATCAGACATACAACAGACAGACATGGCTAAGGTATGACGAGCAACTTTGTCAATGAAAGGCAGTAAGGCCTAACATTAGGTGGGACCATAAGGACATTGGTTTATGGTTGAAACTAATGGCGCCTGCTCGTTACATGCATCCCTTTCTGGGCGGAACCGTCTCCCCCAGCGTGGTCAGCAATAGTTGTAATACGTATCAGTCAGGACAGTCAACCGGAAAAAAGTCGGGAGTGTGTTGGCTGTTCAATAAAGAAAATGCAAATTTGGAGCTACGTGCAGATTCAGGCACATCTTCTCGGTATGCAACGGCACTTTGCATGGTTCTTTCCGCTGTTTTAAGCGAGAAAAAGGCAAAGGCGCTGGAAAAAGGGAAGACTCATGTGAATCTTCAAAGGATGGTCCCTTATCTAAATAGGTACCCAAAGTTAGGAAAAGCGCAGTTGTTGTTTGTGGGTTTTAAGGAGGGTTTTCGAATCCTTCCTCCATGACAGCAGGTTCCTTTTTTGGTTAAGAATTTAAAATTGGCATTACGGCAGGAGGGAGTTATGTGGGAAAAATTACAGAAGAAGGTTAGGTTGGGATGTATGGCGGGCCCTTTTTCTACCCCTCCGGTGGGCGACCTTGTTGTTTCCTCGTTGGGGGTTGTGCCAAAAAAGAAGGGCAAATAAACTTTGTCTGATTCACCATTTATCGTACCCGAAAGGTGTATCAGTGAATGATAGTATAGACCTGAACTTTTGTTCGGTAGTTTATACGTCATTTAACACAGCGGAAAAATGGGTACAGGCATATGGAGCAGGGGCATTGTTGGCAAAAAACGATATTGAATCATTTTTTCATTTGCTTCCAGTTCATCCTGACAGCATGCAATTGTTGGGATGTTATTGGGACTGTTCATTTCACCTCTGGAGTTGGGTCGACGTGCGGTGGGTCACCTAATTCAAGAGTCGCTGGCGCCGAGCACGTGGACGGCCTATGAAGCTGTGTGGCATGAGTGAGAACATTTGGTAGAAAGTATAGGGGACGTTGGTTCGGTTGAGGATAGGCATTACTGTTGTTATTGGGGGAAGCTTCTGGTGGAGGTTGGTCTACGGCAAAAGTTAACCAGGTATTGACGGCTTTGGCTTTTGGTTTCAAATTCAATCACTGAAAGCTCTCTCCCTATACACATTAGGGGATCAACTCGAGTGGTCAGAAATCGATGTGTAAACCCAGCTTTAGAAGTGTTATAACCAATTCTATCTCACCCTTGCTACTAGGTTTCTATGAATTTGTACTCAAACTCCCTCCTTCGAAAGGAATGAACACCTGTAGTGTCCCAGAACAACATCCTGGTCCCCTCCATAAAAGTGTCATCCATGTATTGCCTTATGTAGATGCACTGTGCAAAGCTGTCATGTCATTTTCTGTATGTGTGTTACACAGCTGCAGCATCTGAAGGGTTAACTGTGTAAAAATTATTGCCTGTCAGCTCAGTCTGCTGAATGTATCTATCCTTGTGTGTCATGTGGTACAAGTGAGGTTATAAAAGTGAGTGTCTGAGAGCGGGAACTGGTCTGTCTTCTTTAATCTGTGTTAGGGATGGTTTCCATCTTGCCTGCTACAGAGTGCTAACACAGAACCGCATGGAAGCACTTTTAGCTTCCATGTTGGTGAAGATGGAGAATGAGGAGCAACTACCTGTAGCGTCTGGAGAGTGGATGTGAAAGGAGTGAATCCCTTCCAGAGAGAGAGAGTGCACAACCCCCAGTTACCAAAAACAGGTACCTATTCACAACACAGGCGTTTTTCCTGTGCAGCCCTCCATCATTAGGATCACCGCACAGAGGTACTTAATTGTGACAACAACGTGGATGTTGTGCGGGGTGCATCTAGACTAAGCCATCTTACTGAATAATTTTGTTTGCCAGAGAGTATGTGGAGTGACCCCTACCCTTTTCCTCCTCCAGAGTGCTCCCAATTTCCAGTACTGGTGGCATATAGATAACGTGGACTATAGGGCCGTATTGTTCCTGTGTATCCTCCCTACCTCTGAGCTCTAGCCTGTAATTGCTGCAAGTGAATTATATCTGTAACTTCCTGTTTATTCAAGTTTATTCAAGTAAAAGTTTTACCGGGCCTTAACCATTCCTAAGGACCTGAGGTACTATACACAAGTCTCCATATTATTACTCCGCCGCATAGATTAACGGTGTATGGGAATGGTGGCGTCACAACGTGATATCCACTACAACCCCCCTTATTCCCTTTATTGGTACTTCCAGCCAAAGGAGTGTCGAAACTTGGCTGCAATCTACACTGTCCTTGGCTAAGTGTCATCCGTCTGGGACCAGAGCATGGTAAGTGCCACCGTGACTCGTCAGCACTTCACCCTCCCAGCACTTCACGTTAGCCAGGTGCTCGGGGTCTCCCCTCTGGGGTGTTACACAACATCCTCTTTGTTGTGGACCATCTTACTCAATAGACGATTCTATACCACCGTGGAAGAAAATGCTGAACTGATGATCGCAGATATACTTAGATTACATGGAGTACCTGACAATGTGGTTTCTGATCAAGAAGTATAATTCTTTTCCAAATTCTTGAAGAGTTTTTGCTCCGTTCTTGGAATAACAATAAATTTGCCACCTACCTTTCATAGTCTATCAAATGGGCAAACTAGAAGAATGAACAGAATCTCAGATGCTTCATAAATTATCTTCAGGAGGATTTATACCTATTGTTTACCTACAGTGGATTTGCATATAATGACGGCAAGCACAGTTCAACATCACAAAGTCCTTTCTATGCTAATACAGGCCTTCACCTAATCTTTGCTTGTGATAGAGCAATCTCTCTTCTAGCATTGACTGAAAACTTGCTAGAAACCTTCAAGACAAGATTTTTGAGACCTATTATGAGGCTCAAAAAAAGGCTACTATTTGTAATGGGGTATTCAGACAGGCGGTTTTTCATGTGTGTATTTTACAAGGGTGAAAAGAATTGCAGCATGTCCTATTTTAGTCCATATTACGGACCCAAATTGTCCATTAAAGTCAATGGGATGGCATAAATACACAGTAAATATACATGATATATGCGTGATTAGGCCAAAATCACATGGGTGCATGCGCTAGTACACTCACAGCTACGGAGCATATTAGCGCATGAACCATGTTTTCTTTTCTTCGGACTATTCAAACTCTGCACTAGTTTGAAAAAAAAAGTCCTATAGTTTCTCGCGTGTAGCAATAATGCGTGGGAATCTCGATAATGAAAACAAAACCCTTGAAATTAACAGTTTTGTTTTGTTCGTTATGCGTCTGTGATTTTTACAGGGTTAAAACATCTGTTTAAGCCTTCCCTGTGTATTTACCCAGCCAGGTAGGAGAAATCTATGGGACCTACTTACGTTTTTTTGGCACAATACGCATGCAAAAAAATGCAAGAAGGTCCAAATACACAGTGAATGCACACAGTTTCGGTTCACGAAAACCCTGCGTATTTCACAGACCGAAACTGCATTCGCCATGTGAATGAGCCCTAAATGTAACTACTCCTCAATATGGCTGTGGAGCTCTCTGCACTGTGATGGTGTTTCTCCCCTTCCACGTCTTTAGCACCAAGTTTCCTACCTTGGCGCGTGGCTAGGGTGCCTGGCTAGGGGTTGGGTCTGTGCTGCCACTTGTGAGTTGTTGAAATGAGCGGTATAGAGGTGCGCTGGAACTCAGAATCTGAGATGGCACCCGCACCCTCTGCCAAGTGCTGACTGTGGGAAAACTGAAGAGCCAGCTCTTCTGCGTCCGGACCTCATCGCAGACCACATAAGACGACGTGGAGGGCCGGATTAGGCTCGCAGGCCTTGACTTTGACACATGATTTATATCGCTACACTCCCTACATGGTGTCGGCCTCCAAGTTTCACCAATTTCTGCTATTTACCAATCATGTTGCAGGTCTGTCTCGCTTCTCTCTATGATCTTCTATTATAAACTTATTATTGCGCTCCCTCCTTGTCACATGGTTGTAATTCCTGCCTCTAATCTAGTTTATTGCGGTTTATCTGTGACCCAAACTCGGATTTCTTCTGACTAAGCCTCACTTATGTCCCTCCTTTAAAATAACGCAGCTGGTTGTGCAAGACACGTTCCGCATGGCGCGACGATGACAGACGGAGACAGGCGCAACTTTATTTTTTTTACAAAATTAACTTTACTGAGCATTTGCATAATTAGTATTATTCCGCTCCTTAGGAGGGCTCCAGTACTGTAAACGTTACATAATGAACTTGTGACATAGAGATAGTACTTTTTATCTCTACTGCTGCTCAAAATATACTTCTCTGCAATGGGCGTCTCACGCTGACATTTACATCAGCACACAGAGTCCCTGGCCGTCATATACATCTCCTTTAGTTCCTCCTGGCAGCAGCAGGGCACATGATATGATATCACTATCAGCGGTTTTTACAACTTCTCTTCAATGCGGCACAACCGCTACATACATCATCCTCGGCCTTAGAGCCGACCTCAGGTGCCCCGTAGGATCAGCATCCTCTACGCAGAATACTTAGGCTGGGTTCTCACACGCCAAATTCCCAGCAGAAATCCCGCGGTTTGGCTGCAGCCAAAAACCGCAAGATTTCCACCTGGAAAAGCACTGCTTAAAAACCCGTGGCACTTAGCCGTGGCTTTTGAAGCGGCCTGGCCACTCGCTCTTCCACTGCAGCTGGCGCTCCCATAGAGGAGAGCGCGGCCGCAGTGGAATTAAAATTTAAAAAAAAGTACATGCTGCGGCCGGCGAATCCACGCCACAGCGCTGGCTTCTGCCAGCCTTTCCGCATCGGATTCGCTGTCCCATGTGGACGAGATTTCTCAGAAATCTCGTCCACATGGCTGGCTAATCCTGGGATTAGCAGTCGCAGGCGGATTTGCCGTGGTGCAATTCCGGAGGGAATTTCCACGGCAAATCTGCCCTGTGTGAACCCAGCCTTAGATGTCACTAATACTTCGTCACACGTTAAAGGCGGTTTCGATATCCTGCGGCACTTACTTGGATCCATACCGCTGCTGTGTCATGTCGCACCGCACCATTACACATCCTGCGCACCGTCATAAATACACATCAGCATTAACACTTTACATCACACTGTAGACATTAACCTTTATGGAGAATACTTACCAACATCACATATACAAGGCCTTGCAAGGGTTAATGGTATATCTACTGTATGGGACCAAAACCCCAATACCTAACTATATTATAGTCCCGTGAGTCCATTTACCTCCACCCTGGCCCGGGACTTTACCTCACGCAATCCCAGGGGTTGTAGTCCATTCACGCGTACTCGAATCCTCCATTGCTCTTCGCCTCTTGTCTGCAGCCAGCGTCAATGGTGATTTTTGGCACTGCTGCTGCGATGTCATTCACGACGAGGAGGGAGACTCCATCTTCTCCCATGCACTGCGGGGCGCTTAACATTAGGAATGCAGCCGACCCTCCATTTTCATCCCAAGGTCTTCAGTAGAGATGAGCGAACGTACTCGGATAAGCACTACTCGTCCGAGTAATTTGCTTTATCCGAGTACCTCCCCGCTCGTCCTGAAAGATTCGGGACGCGCTGCGGAGCGGGGAGTTGCAGGGGAGACCTGGGAGGAACGGAGGGGAGATCTTTCTCTCCCTCTCTCCCGCCCGCTCTGCCCCGCTCCCCGCTGCGACTCACCTGTCAGCAGCGGAGCGCCCCGAATCTTTCAGGACGAGCGGCGAGATACTCGGATAAGGCACATTACTCGGACGAGTAGTGCTTATCCGAGTACGTTCGCTCATCTCTAGTCTTCAGTGCTTTTGGGTGGTCTTGTGTTTTCTCGTCCATTCACACGTCCGGGTGTGGCGGCTGGGGAGAAATCCTTTAGCGCTACTAAATTCCCTCTCCCTTACTCCCTCTCTCTTTTCCGGCTGATCGTGGCAATAGAAGCTCCATGCTAAACTCCCTCCCTTTGCCGGCAACTCCCATTGGCTTTCATGGGAGCTGCTAGCTGATCACGGCCAAAAGATCCTCATTTAAAAGCGGCTGCCAGAATCGGCAGTGTATGCGCTAACTTTTCCGGCCAGCTTATTTTCCTCGGTTAAACATCACCCATCTGAACAAATGCATTGAAATCCAATCAGATGGTCGCGATTATCGGCCGACGTGTTATTGCAGCAACATAACCACAATAAAATGCTTGTGTGAATAAGGCCTGACAGAAAAAAAGTCCTGTTCCTAAATTGTTGACACATGAAATTTAACGACAATTGTTCGGTCTAAACATGAACCGACATGAATGACAAATGATAGTCATTCACTTTTTGTTCATCATTCATTTTATGCATGCATAAAAATCATCGTTGGCTCGTTGACTTCTCGTTTGGTTTAAACACTGATTGTTCAATGCCTCTCATTCACTATTATAGCGAATGTGAAAGACTGAATGATTCTGAACTATGCTTGTTTGAACGAGTGTCAGGACTAATGCGAGTTTTATGCGTTTTGAGACAGAAAATATAACCCATTATTACTGATGTATTTACATGGATGATTTTTCTCTTGCAGCTATGCTGCGAGACGGAAAAATTGCAACATGCCCTATCTTCATGTAAGTCTCGCATGAGAACAGAGCACGGCTGTCAGTGTGCTGTGAGTCACATCCGAGAGTGTTGGGCACATTTCGCTAGTGCCCATGTGAATGCACCCTCATGCCTTCAACTCCAGTGAGAAGCAATCACCGGAACTGCTTTCTGTATACTGTATTTTGGTGTTTGAGATTTAAGACGTTGCAAATGTGGCTCCGTGGTACTTTTGTGTCAATCTGCTGACCGGATAGTATTCTGTAAGTACATAGCTTTGCTGAAAATGATGTTACACTCAAGTGAAAACTGGTTCCAAAACTCAGTTCCTGCTGGCCCATCTAAAGAACCAAAAGGGGCTATTTCATGTACAGAGTGTAGTTGTATAGATCATGCAGATTAGACATCACAGACCTCACCCAGATCGTACAGATTAAACAAGATCACAGATAACACACAGATCATACATATTACAGAGTCATTTATTAACTGCCTAAGCCTGGGTTCCCACGGCAAGGAAATCCTGCGGAAATCTCGCGAGCCTCGCTCTTGTCGAGGAACTGCATTCTTGTCCGAGCGTGCTCGGGTGGGGGGTGACGGGGTGACAGGGTGACCGGGGGCCCTGAGCACGCTCAGACAAGAATGCAGTTACTCGAGAAAAGCGAGGCTCGCCCGAGTAACTGACTTATCCGAGCGTCCTCACTCATCTCTAATTGTGATGATGCAGCTGTAATTGTAGTGCAGTTCCTATGTATAAGGCCATTCAATGGGGTCAGTTCAGCACTGTTTGCTTCGGTCATAAGACAAATCCATTCGGCCAGGGGATTCCTCGAAGCAGGAAAGCAAAACCCCTGACGCAGATGTGAAAGCAGCCTTATCCATTTTTCATCTACCTGTCAGCATTGTTCTGTACAATGTTGCTGACAGTTAATGTGCCTGTGCCAATACTCTCTATATGCACAACTGCAGCCTAACCACTATCCATTACTAGCGAAGCCTATTAGTGATGTCCTCTGGGGATCTAAGGCTAAAGTGTTGGCACAGTAACCAGCAGTGATACTGTACACAGAGTTATATAATGTTGGCAAGTGGACAAATAATGGATAATATCTCGTGATTGTACTACAATTACAGCTGTAACAGTACAATCCAAACTAACCAAGACATTTAACCCCTTTCTGCCGCAGCTATACTTTATGAATTGGCTGCCTTCCAAGAGCCATCATTCTTATTTTTCCATTGACATAGCTTTATGACAGCTCGTTTCTTGTAGGTTAACCTAGCTGTCTTTTTAATGGCACTATTTAAAGGGGTTGTCCCGCGAAAGCAAGTGGGTCTATACACTTCTGTATGGCCATATTAATGCACTTTGTAATATACACTACCGTTCAAAAGTTTGGGGTCACATTGAAATGTCCTTATTTTTGAAGGAAAAGCACTGTACTTTTCAATGAAGATAACTTTAAACTAGTCCTAACTTTAAACAAATGCACTCTATACATTGCTAATGTGGTAAATGACTATTCTAGCTGCAAATGCCTTGTTTTTTGTGCAAAATCTACAAAGGTGAATAGAGGCCCATTTCCAGCAACTATCACTCCAGTGTTCTAATGGTACAATGTGTTTGCTCATTGGCTCAGAAGGCTAATTGATGATTAGAAAACCCTTGTGCAATCATGTTCACACATCTGAAAACAGTCTAGCTCGTTACAGAAGCTACAAAACTGACCTTCCTGTGAGCAGATTGAGTTTCTGGAGCATCACATTTGTGGGGTCAATTAAACGCTCAAAATGGCCAGAAAAAGAGAACTTTCATCTGAAACTCGACAGTCTATTCTTGTTCTTAGAAATGAAGGCTATTCCATGCGAGAAATTGCTAAGAAATTGAAGATTTCCTACAACGGTGTGTACTACTCCCTTCAGAGGACAGCACAAACAGGCTCTAACCAGAGTAGAAAAAGAAGTGGGAGGCCGCGTTGCACAACTAAGCAAGAAGATATGCACATTAGAGTCTCTAGTTTGAGAAACAGACGCCTCACAGGTACCCAACTGGCATCTTCATTAAATAGTACCCGCAAAACACCAGTGTCAACATCTACAGTGAAGAGGCGGCTGCGGGATTTTGGGCTTCAGGGCAGAGTGGCAAAGAAAAAGCCATATCTGAGACTGGCCAATAAAAGAAAAAGATTAAGATGGGCAAAAGAACACAGACATTGGACAGAGGAAGACTGGAAAAAAGTGTTGTGGACGGATGAATCCAAGTTTGAGGTGTTTGGATCACAAAGAAGAACGTTTGTGAGACGCAGAACAAATGAAAAGATGCTGGAAGAATGCCTGACGCCATCTGTTAAGCATGGTGGAGGTAATGTGATGGTCTGGGGTTGCTTTGGTGCTGGTAAGGTGGGAGATTTGTACAGGGTAAAAGGGATTCTGAATAAGGAAGGCTATCACTCCATTTTGCAACGCCATGCCATACCCAGTGGACAGCGCTTGATTGGAACCAATTTCATCCTACAACAGGACAATGACCCTAAACACACCTCCAAATTGTGCAAGAACTATTTACAGCAGAAGCAGGCAGCTGGTATTCTATCGGTAATGGAGTGGCCAGCGCAGTCACCAGATCTGAACCCCATTGAGCTGTTGTGGGAGCAGCTTGACCGTATGGTACGCCAGAAGTGCCCATCCAACCAATCCAACTTGTGGGAGATGCTTCTAGAAGCGTGGGGTGCAATTTCACAAGCTTACCTCAACAAATTAACAGCTAGAATGTCAAAGGTGTGCAATGCTGTAATTGCTGCAAAAGGAGGATTCTTTGACGAAAGCAAAGTTTGATGTAAAAACAATGTTATTTCAAATACAAATCATTATTTCTAACCTTGTCAATGTCTTGACTCTATTTTCTATTCATTTCACAACGCATGGTGGTGAATAAGTGTGACTTTTCATGGAAAACACAAAATTGTTTGGGTGACCCCAAACTTTTGAACAGTAGTGTACATTGTGCATTAAATATGAGCCATACAGAAGTTATTCACTTACCTGCTCCGTTGCTGGCGTCCCCGTCTCCATGGTGCCGTCTAATTTCAGCGTCTAATCTCCTGATTAGACGCGCTTGCGCAGTCTGGTCTTCTCCCTTCTGAATGGGGCCGCTCGTGCTGGAGAGCTGCTCCTCGTAGCTCCGCCCCGTCACGTGTGCCGATTCCAGCCAATCAGGAGGCTGGAATCGGCAATGGAACGCACAGAGCCCACGGTGCACCATGGGAGAAGACCTGCGGTCCACCGTGGGTGAAGATCCTGGCGGCCATCTTCGCAAGGTAAGTAAGAAGTCACCGGAGCGCGGGGATTCGGGTAAGTACTATGCGGGTTTTTTTTTAAACCCCTGCATCGGGTTTGTCTCGCGCCGAACAGGGGGGCTATTGAAAAAAAAAAAAAACCCGTTTCGGCGCGGGACAACCCCTTTAACATGCAATATACTCATTGTCTGAAAAAATTCAAGCACCTAGAAGGAGTTGTGCAATCGGAATGAAACTTTCTCTGTGTGATTGTAATGTTGTAATATGTGAGTGATTACTGTATCAGAGCAAAAGGATAATTTAGGCCTCCTTCACACGGGCGACAAAGTCGCGCGATTTTGTAGCATTGCTACGATGCTACAAATCGCATGTATGAGAAGCCCATGGTTTCCTATGGGTTCCTTCACACATGAGATGTTCTGTAGCATGCTACAAAACGACACACAAACCTCGCAGGTCCGGCGATATGCCCGCGACACGCGAGGTTTTGTAGCCCATGTTTCTCTATGGAGCCTTCCTCTCTGTTGCATCGCATCGCACGAAAACGCGGTTTGCATGCGATGCGATGCGATGCAACTTTGACAGTAGCAGATGATACAAAGTCGCGTGATTTCGTAGCGTCACATGCCACTTTGTAGCGCTACAAAATCGCAGTATTGCTGCGAGAAAATCGCAGCGATATCATACGGTGCAGCGATGCAATATCGCTGCGATTTTTCTCGCAGCGATGCGGTGTTGCCCGTGTGAAGGAGGCCTTATTGCGGAAAACTGAACACTGGAAAGGAAGCTCTAGTACCCTGTTGGGCTGCCTCTAGATTGGATACAAGACGTGATATGGACAGGCATGGAGGCTCTAGTACCTTGTTGTGCTGCCTCTATCTTGGATACAAGATGTGATACGGACAGGTATGGAGGCTCTAGTACCCTGTTGTACCACCTCTAGCTTGGATACAAGATGTGATACTGGCAGGCATGGAGGCTCTAGTACCCTGTAGTTCCGCCTCTAGCTTGGATACAAGATGTGATACGGGGGACATGAAGGCTCTAGTACCCTGTTGTGCCGCCTCTAGCTTGGATGCAAGATGTGATAAGTACGAGCATGGAGGCTCTAGTACCCTGTTGTACCACCTCTAGCTTGGATACAATATGTGATACAGGTGGGCATGGAGGCAGGCAGGCTCCATATGGTATCTTGCAGCATATCAATCCACATTTGCTGTAACAGCCTCTAGATCGTGCAAACTCATAAGCTATCGAACTTGGAGTATCAGATGGTCCCATACATGTCCTATTGGCAATAAATCTAGCAAACAGGTAGCCACGGAAGTGTGAGAATGTTGTGGGGACATTCCTGTTACCCCCTTATGTGTGCGGCCGAGCATTATCCTGTTGGAAGCCTCTTGGAAGCCGCCATGAGAGAAACACATGTGACTGCAGGATGTCCTGAACATATCGCTGAGCTGTCATTGTCCCTCGTACCACTACTAGGGGTGACCGAATGTCATATTCGATGGCCCCCCAGACCATCACACCAGCAGGGGGCAGTGTGCAGCTACACAGCAAAGGCAGGATTGAGGCACTCACCCCAAGGTCTCCAGACACGAACACAGTCCGTCATCAGCGCCCAAACTAAACCTGTATTTGTCGCTGAAAACAATCCGTTTTCACTCCGTAACAGTCCAGTTTTGTCATTTTTGATACCACTGCAAATGGAGATGACAATGGGTGTCAAAGGTAGTATACGTCCAGTGGAGAAGCAAATGGCAGCATCAATGGTGTAGCAAAAGAATATATAGTTTTATTGCTCCATACAGCAGGCACCGTTTCGACTTTAGCCGTCTTTATCAAGCCTAACATACAGCCACTAGTACAGAGTTTATATAGCAAATGACAGATAGATACAAACGAGACAGACCCCCCCCCCCCCCCAGAGGGAGGTAATTATCACATATGAGTAACACATGAGACATATGTTAACTGCAGACACATTAAAAAAAAACAAAAAACCTTGGTTTTCACGCCGAGCCGTTATACGTCGCCCTCATCTGCAAGGGGGGGGGGGGGGGGGCTGGAAGAGCCGGGAGCAGGAACTGAGCTCCCGCCTCCTCTCTGCCTCCTCTCCACCCCTCTGCACTATTTTTGACCACTATTTTATCCTTTTTTTTCATTTGTTTGTATTTCTTACATTACTTTTTTCTATTGTCATCACACATATCCTATGTTCTATCCCCTACTTTTTAGGGTGCATTCACACGAACGTATATCGGCTCGGTTTTCACGCCGAGCCGATATACGTCGTCCTCATCTGCAGGGGGGGGGAGGAAGAGCCAGGAGCAGGAACTGAGCTCCTGCCCCCTCTCTGCCTCCTCTCCGCCCCTCTGCACTATTTTCTATATAAGGAGGCGGGACAGGGGCAGGGCTATGTTCCGAGAATATGCCTCACCCCTGTCCCACCTCTCCCCATTGCAAATAGTGCAGAGGGGCGGAGAGGAGGCAGAGAGGGGCGGGAGCTCAGTTCCTGCTCCTGGCTCTTCCATCCTAACCCCCTGCAGATGAGGACGACCTATATCGGCTCGGCGTGAAAACCGAGCTGATATACGTTCGTGGGAATGCACCCTAATTCTGTATTTTTTACTTATTTTTTGCTTTTATTTATTTATTTATTTTTTTTATAAATTTTTATTCCTCTTTTTTTCCCCTCTTTTTCTCTCTTCTATTCATTATTATTCACTTTTCTGCCTATCATCATTTTTTCCTACACTTGCTTCTATATGCCTTGCTTTGTACTACACATTCTGCTTTTTACATTGGTTCTTATTATTTCACTCTATAGCCATTCACCACATATTCATTTGGTCTGTGATTGGCACTACTAGTCTCTCTATGGGGATTCCGGCGCCATCTTGTGGCTGGCAACTCCATATGCTCCTATCTAAATCTCCTTATGTGTTATACGGGACTCTTCCTGTTTGCGGGAGCCATATTGTGGCTGGCAAAGCAGCCTTATGTGCCGGACGTCTTGGCTGGCGGCCCGCGCATACACGGCTGGCCGATGACGTTTCTCCGATGTCACCCGCTGTTGTGTGTTCGCGCTATGGCAGTGTTTGGACGCCGAGTGCGATATGACATCAGTGGAGCAGCCCAGCACATGGAGCTAACCCAGGTTTTTTTTTTTTAATGTGTCTGCAGTTAACATATGTCTCATGTGTTACTCATATGTGATAATTACCTCCCTCTGGGGGTGTGTCTGTCTCGTTTGTATCTATCTGTCATTTGCTATATAAACTCTGTACTAGTGGCTGTATGTTAGGCTTGATAAAGACGGCTAAAGTTGAAACGGTGCCTGCTGTATGGAGCAATAAAACTATATATTCTTTTGCTACACCATTGATGCTGCCATTTGCTTCTCTACTGGATGTACTACGCTGGGGACTAAGGATCCGTGGTCCCTTAAGTGGCTGTTGCATCACATATCTACCGTGGCCTCTGCACTTTTTTGTGCATACGGAGGTGTGCTGTGGGACTTTCTTTTTGTTACAAAGGTAGTATACGTAACAGGCGCCGTTAGACCAAATGTTTTTTAGCCAAGTGCCTGGAAATGGTTCAGACAGATGCAGGGGCCTGTAACAATGGTGCCACCTGTCTCTAGATGGCAAACAATAAATCAGTTGGAGCTGCTCGTGCTTGTCGATCGGACAATCCGCTCTACTGGTGGTCTGTCGAGGGTGCATTGTGTGTGCCCTCACACATCCATTGGTCACAGCACCTCCTACCAGTCTGGTCAGGACAGCCCAGGTGGTGGGCAATTCGTCAATATGACCATCCAGCTTCTCACATTCCAATAATGCCCCCCTCTCAAACTCTGTTAACTGGGCAAAATCTCTTTGATCACATCATAGAGGCGTCTAGTGGTCAACAAGCTCTACACAAGCGGAAAAAGAGGTCCCCTACACACAAGTAGCCTCTGAGAGTCTTTTTGTAGGCCAAAGGTGGAATCACTTTTAGGGCCTCAGGTGGCAAAACCGTTCATCTAATCACGCCACAACTCTAATCATTTACATATCTGCCTGGGATGTAAGGTTGGTAGCAAAACAACAACTCCATCTAGGGGCTTGATTTTTTTTTTTTACCAAGAGTGTATAATGTATCGAGAAACATGAAAAAAATTATTTGTGGGGAAGAATTGAAGAAAATGCAATTATACCATTATTTTTTGTGTTTTGTTCTTATTGTGCTCACTACATGGTAAAAATGACATGTTAGCTTAATTCTGCAGGTCAGTACGATTGCGGTGATACCAAATTTATAACTTTTAAAATATTTTACTACTTCTAAAAAAGAAATTTAACAAGAAAAGTAAAAATTGCTTAAGCGGCAAGGGATAGATCATCAATCTTAGAAATGAGACAACTCTTTTAAATTCCTGTGCATGGGGCTTCAGCATGATAGCGTGAAGACACAAGTTTTTAGAGCTCCTCCCCACCACTTCCGATGGTGGCAAAGTACACCAGCACCGACCAGCAAAGCAGGGAAAATGTTCACCTGAATTGACCATTCCGAACATGATCAAAGGGAAAAAGCATTGTGGTTCCATGGAGGCAGCAGGTAGTATACTTATAGGGCGATTCCTCTACTCCCAGCCCTCATAGACCTCCCCGCGTTAGGACGGCAACATGGCGGAGGCAAGTTTCTTGAATGGTTCAGCGCCTCCATTCACAGACACGGCCCTCTTCTTGGGCTAGCACCCTTGCTAGCACTGCACCTCCTGGAGCTTCTCGAACGGGGCTGCTGCACCCAGCATCCTCTGAGCAAGACACAGTCTTCATGGAGGTAGGAGATACCAACTCCACTTCCCACGGCGCTGCAGCCATCACAGGCTTAGTGTCTGCACTGTTCCAGTGTGTGCCAATGGTAGTATCCCCACCATTTCCTGAACCCCACTGGCTCCACAGGAATGCAGATCTTGGCTCCACTCGCTATAGACCGTACCCAGGCTGAGTTGAGGAAGATGGTGCAGTCACTTCCCACGAGATCGGACGTTGAGGCCCAGCTGGTCTGTTTGGAAGAGACTTGGGCAAAAGCTTTAAAAGAAGTGCATGCACCTGTCCAATCCTTAGCTGACAGGGTTACTTCGCTAGAACAGACCAGTGCCTCCATTTCCTCAGATATATCCTTTTTTAACAGGTAGCCTGGCACTCAGGCTACCCAGATACTTTAGCTAACTGTGCACCTGGATAATATGGAAAATAGGTGGGTGCAATAACTTGAAGTTGCAGGCTACCCCTGAAAATATTCCCATGGAGGTCCTGCAGGATACCATAGTCACCATAAAGTCCTAGAGAGACCTCCTGACACCCCCATTGAGTAAGACCAAGTTCATAGACTGGCAGTCCCTGGAAGACCCCTCTAGCCTGGGCTCCCTGCCTCAGCCTCCCAGTCGGGTCCATGACAAACCTTCAGCATGGAGGCCTCAGTGAACCACCTGGACTTCATTCCAGTCATCAGCAAGGAATCTGACCTTGCTTGACTGCCTATAACTTTATCCTTGGTTACTACCCTGAGGCCGCTTTCACATAGGCTACAAAATCGTTCAATTTTCCGGCGATGCGACAGCGCTACAAAACGCATGCTTTTCAATGGTTTCCCTCACATCAGCAATGCTTTCACTGATGCTGTGTTGCGAGAAAATAAAATTGTGGCATGCTCTATCGTTCTGCGATTTCTGATTTTTGTGCAATGCAATTTTAACATTAGAAGCTGCTATTCACCTTCGCAATAAAAATTTGTGCAATTTTATCACGGGCAGCAGCGATGCAAGATTGTTCTCAAGAAAAAGCTTCACTGACGCTATAAAATTGCAGGAACAAAGCTGCGATATCACCTCGATTTTGTAGCACGGGCAACATGGCTGTCGTCTGTGAGAAAGAGGCCTTAAATGTGCTCTCTCTGTTTTGGTGTAGTTACATACAAGCAGTAATCGAATGGTTTATATGATATTATATCTGGTTACTACACCTGGGTATCCCTTACTGTTCGACAATGTTCTGATTTAGAGACTATGATTGTTCCCAGTAAGAGAAACCAAGTAATCTTGTAGATATTACTTGGTTTATCTTACTGGGAACAATCACATTTTGCTCTACTGGCTAACACGGTACCAAACATTTTTCATTGATTTAGAAACTGTTTCCTTCATCTGTGCTACATTTTACAGTCAGTTACATTCACACCTGCAAATGCAGGAATTCTGCATCTCCAGTTCTCACAGACAGGCACAGATCTTTCTACTACTTTAGCTTTATAGTTGGCATATTCCTGCAGTAGACCTGTTGGGCTAATGCAATATGGTTGGTTACTCAGACTGGCCCACTTCGCTGAACGTCTTTGTTTTTCTGAATACTCTGTGGTGTGCTTCGGAGTATTGGATGATAGGATTTTTAAACTTTCTCTACTTGTGTGTGTGACACTGCCGTTCTACGTTATCCCAATAGGGATTTATGTGCTCGGGGCCAGAGGCGTAACTTGAAGCTTCTGGGCCCCAATGCAAAACATGTAACAGGGCCCCCAAACTATAATGCTTTATTCATAGTACTGGGCTCTCTATATGGAGAAGAGAGGCCTTATGGGCCCCCTAAGGCTCCTGGGCCCGGGTGCAACCGTATCCCCTGCATCCTCTATAGTTACGCCCCTGCTCGGGGCGTTTACATGTGGGAAATTCTGTGCATGACTTATTTGTGTTCTTTGTAGATGTTGCTGGTTCTTCTTACTTATTCGTAATTTGAGGACCTTCCGAATTTCTTTCAGCTGTCCCTTGTATATCTTGTACCTTTTCAGTGTCTTGCTTTCTCCATCTACATCAACCCCTCCAGGAAGAGACCATTTTCCCTCTTACCATCCTCCTCCTCCCCGTATTTTATTTTATTGCCTGTTTTTCCCTTGTTATAGCGTGTTTCTGAATCTCTTCATAATGTCTAAATTGACTATAGTCTTTTTCAATACACAGGGCCTGAATATGCTGGAAAAGAGCTCCTCCGTCTCCTCTGGAAGAAACATGCGCGAGTGGCCTTTATTCAAGAAACCTACTTTAAGGTCCATGTCCACGGATGGATTTAATTGCGGAATCTGCAGGGGGCGAAAGAGTATCATATCATCGATTTACAGTCCGACAACTCTCTCTGGCCCCCCTCCAATTGATACCCATGACAGTAGTGTCTTTTAATCGGATAGCCACAGCTTTGATGGCCAGTGAGAACAGAGCAGGGAACAATGGGCATCCCTGTCTGGTCCCCCTTGAGAGAGAGAAAGTTTTAGAAGAGATACCGTTTACTTGGACATTGGCATTTGGAGATTTATAGATGAGTTTGATCCATTTATGGAACTGTGGTCCAAATCCAAATCGGTGAAGGCAGGCCTCTAAAAAAATTCCACTCCAGAGAGTCGAATGCCTTTTTGGTGTCTAATGAAACCAGGGCCCACAGCTGTGGTGATTGAGTGACCATCCCATGCATCACCCTCTCATACATGGAGAACACGTCCTCCCAAAAGGGCTTCAGGTCTGGGCAATTCCACCAAATGGGAAGCATCATCCCCACCACAGAGTTACATCGCCAGCACTGGTCCGACATTGATGGGTATATTCAATGGATTAGGACTGAACACCTATACCATTTGGAAAGAATGTTGTAGTTTTTCTCCTAGGCTGCCAACTCTTTTATAACAACCGTTATTTGACCCAAATTAATGGTATCCTCAGGGGTCCTATATCAGAAAGTACCATTTTATTTTATTGGTTAATTGATGTTGGGTACCTCCTATCCTACTAGGAGTGGTAGTTCATTGACAGTAGTGTGGCTATAACATTTATACCAGTAAGTGCAAAAAGCATGCATAGACCTCAAATATGATATAATCGAGGAGACAGGGAATCGCTCTGCACCTCAAAATTATACGAGGAGTACTAAATGGTGCTAAGAACTGGAGTAGGAATACGAGGGTTAGACCCAGAACTTTCAGAGTCATTTATTACCTCAGTAGACGCCCTATGCTGCAGTTACTATCTGACTGCTACGGTAGTAGTAACAAAGGAACTGATAAGCCTGATGTAGCTGTTTTAGCCTGGTGTGGCTCATTGACAGCCAGCCTAGCTACTCTGACTACCTAGTGGAAATTTGGCTACCTGCCCTCTGTTTACTAAGCCTGAGTCTAGACTACAAGCAGTCAGATCTGAAAACAACTACTAAGTTGTGGAGGAACCACCAAATGTGGCCGCGCCTTAAACTTTCAGGTAGTGTAGTTTTATGTAACTTATCAGTTTACTTTGTAGTGTGCAACAAACCACTGCTAGCTGCTACCTGCAAATATTTAGTAGTGGCCGGACTGGGGACTTTACACAATGTCTGAGGCTGCTGATGCACATTGTGTGTATTTACTGTTTCCCTGTTTTGAGTTTTCTTGTTGTTTTATATTAACAAAAAAGCACTGCCAGCTAAATAAGCTGCAATCCCTGGGAGGAATGATATGTGAGAACAGAAGGTCACAGAGAACAGCTTGTATCTTTGTGAGCTGTCCCTGATTGGCACAGCGTAATTGAATTCACCATAACCCACTGCTAGCTGCGTAAGCACTGCAAACAATTCGTAGTGGCCGGACTGTTGACTGAATGATGTCTGAGGCCACAAACAGAGAACTGCAATATTCCCTACACCAAAGCATATATTGTCTATCTGCTTTGCTACTATATACATTGATAAAATCACAGTAAGCGGCCATATACTTACCAATGTACTGATACAAGAGGGTAGGTAGAAGCACCGAAGCCCTCAACATGTAGACAGTCAAACTGCTAAATGCAGGAGCATTGCACAGGTGCAAGATACTAATGAAGAACCACTCACTCACCTTTTTTGTATTGAGGGGGGTTTGATTAGTACCGTAATAGCACACTGGCGATGAAATTGCATGATTTTCCCACGCTGCGAGGCTGCAAGAAATCGCAAAATTGAATGACAGCTGAGCTCTGCCTCTGATTGGTCACAGTCCAGAAGAGAAGCTGAAGAAGAGTGGTGGGGACCTACTAGAAGACGCGCTGGAGATGATAGCGATTCTAAGGTGATGTATTATTATTATTATTTTCTACAGTTAGGTGTTATTTTCGGGGTAGAGCATATATTTCAAGCCCCCAAAAAATTCTCGACGCGGGGATTCCTCCGCCACTGTTGTCACAGCAGTGTCAGAGGATCTCGATCATCCCCTGTTGATTTCAATGGGGCTGGCGCTGCTGACGCTGGCCCCATTGAAATCAATGGGAAAAGATCACTGCTCTACCGGGATGGGAGGCTGTTTCCCTGTTTAAACGCCTCGCATCCAGGGCTTCAGAAGGATTGCGAGAATGATATCGGGGTGTCAATCACCTCCCGATATCGCTCTCGCCAGCGTGCAGGAGCCCCGAGGGTGTCAGGCCACATAGTACATGTAGTTCACCATGCAGGCTTACAACTTATTAGTAATGCCATCTTTAAGTCTAGTGGGTTGCCCTGCACCTCATACGTAAACCCCACCTGCACTGGCACCCTAGGCTCCCCCAGGGTTCAAAGTCACACTGCATGTTACTGATACCTTCTGATAAATGCAAGGTATTGGTAACAATTTAGGCAAAATACACAAGCTTACAAGGCTACATCAAGGGTCTTTGTTCTCTTGTCGATCCCTAATAGAGATGAGCGAACTTACTCGTTTAGGGCGTTTTTGCACTCGAGCACCGCTTTTTCCGAGTAACCGACTACTCGGGCAAAAAGATTCGGGGGGCGCCGGGGGTGAGTGGGGGGTTGCAGAGGGGAGGGGGGGGGGGGGGAGAGAGCTCCCCCCTGTTCCCCACTGCTACCATCAGCTCCACCATGCCGCCCCCCGCCCCCTGGCGCCCCCCGAATCTTTTTGTCCGAGTAGTCAGTTACTCGGAAAAAGCGGTGCTCGAGTGCAAAAACGCCCTAAACGAGTAAGTTCGCTCATCTCTAGTCCCTAATCTAACATAAATACTAACTTCTACCTGCTCTCTTGTATCAGTACATTAGTACATATATGGCCACTTACTGTGATTTTTTTCTGTATATTCCCTTTTTCAGTGTTTTTATATACATTGATAGCAGTAGAAATATTCCCTCTCTGAAAGTACAGACCCTGTTTTAAAAAAGGCATATAAATGTGATGCAGCTTCTTTCTCTGTTCCCTCCATTATAACCCCGGTATACAAGCTTTCACATCCAGCAGCAATATATCCTCTGTAGAATATCTGTCCTTATTTACAGACCACATACTACATAGGCATTTAACCCTTTCCAATCCACTGTCTGACGTCTAAAGACATTATGATTTAATTCTGTACAGCTTTGATGTTTGAAGACGCCCGTCGGGGTTCTCTTACTGTATATTGCCAGCCTCTCTGCTGTCAGAGCCTATCCAACGTGTCACCTCATGCAGTACTGGCTTTAGCTAGCAGATAGCGCCATTGTATAACGGCAAAAAAAGAGTATGCCCCCTAGGAAAACAAGGATACAAATTGGATTGGAAAGGGTTAAACGTGATGCAGCTTTTCTGTCCTGTGCTCAACTGTAAAAGTGCTGCGGAATAAGTTATACAAATATACGAATAAAGATTATTATTTTTATTATTAAAATTGCTACTTGTTACACTGTACCTATGTTATACATGGCTAGGTCATGTGATGCAGACGTCCAATGAAACTGCTGCCAATTTGCAAGATGGAGGACATATTTGGTGACATCAGCAAGGCACCCTGGCTGTTGATTGGCTGCATGCGGACCTCTTCAGCAGACATGATGGGATATTCAATTTTCCAGCGATTTTCGCCAAAACTTGGTTCAGATTAACCTGATTTGACTTTGTGAAAATTGGGACAAGCAGGATTTAAAGGGGTTGTCCCGCGCCGAAACGGGTTTTTTTTTTTTTCAACCCCCCCCCCGTTCGGCGCGAGACAACCCCGATGCAGGGACGTACAGACAGCTTACCGGAGCGCTTACCTTGATCCCCGCGCTCCGGTGACTTCTATACTTACCTGTGAAGATGGCCGCCGGGAACCTCTTGCTTCGTGGACCGCAGCTCTTCTGTGCGGTCCACTGCCGATTCCAGCCTCCTGATTGGCTGGAATCGGCACGTGACGGGGCGGAGCTACACGGAGCCGCTCTCTGGCACGAGCGGCTCCATAGAAGACTACAGAAGACCCGGACTGCGCAAGCGCGGCTAATTTGGCCATCGGAGGGCGAAAATTAGGCGGGCTCCATGGGAACGAGGACGCTAACAACGGAGCAGGTAAGTAAAAAACTTTTTATAACTTCTGTATGGCTCATAATTAATGCACAATGTATATTACAAAGTGCATTATTATGGCCATACAGAAGTGTATAGACCCACTTGCTGCCTCGGGACAACCCCTTTAATAGTCTTTTGTGTTGCTACTGAGTCCCTACTAAACCTCATGTTTTGATGCCTTCAGTCTCTGCTATAGATTGGAGTTATAGGCAAACTAAAGGTACTCTACTACACATATTTTTGGATTATCTACTGCTGTCTGGCTTCTGGGTGGAGGTCTGGCATATCGTTTCCAGATTTACTGACTTTGCTTCGCCAAAATTTCCAGCTCTTTTTATGCTCCATCCCTGTGATGTCCCTATCTACACATACAGGCGCTCTGTGGTCCACCACCTGATTAATGCCGCGCAAGCTTGTATCCCTGCAGCTCAATGCTCTAACAGAGTGCAGGAGACTATGAGGATGGAAGATCTCACGGCTTTTAAGGTAACTCATGATAACTTTCTGAAAACATGGCATTACTAGTTTTGTTTCCAGGAACCTGATAAATACAGGAACCTTGTATCATGATATTAAAATGTGCAGTGGAATGGGTTGCTGACTTATTACACATTCCTTTTCTCCTTTTCGTCCTTCTTGGTGGTGGGACCTTTCTTCTTTCTGTCTCCTTGTACCTGTCAGTGCAGCGGGGCCAGATGTCATCATCGGTGGTCAGAGCCAGAAGTGTAATAGGTGGCTTCACTCCATTGAAATCAGTGGGAACGATCCCCTCTATTTCACTAGCAGCTCTGACCCCAGTGAGAAGCTGGAAGTGCAATAGGAGGCATTGCTTACATAGATTTAAATTGGAGTGAAGCCCTCTATTACATTTCTGGCCCTGACCACCGATGATGACATCTGGCCCTGCTGCACTAACATGGGGACCCTATTTTGGGTTTTCTTTTTTTTAATTTTGTCCTGGACAACAGCTTTAAGAATCCTCCAGGGTATCTCTTAAGGAACTAGCATTTCATCTGCACACATTTCAATTAACGTTTCCTTATTAGAGTAATTATTAACCAAAGCTGTCCTTTGTACCTTACGATGGATCAATAAAAGAAACTGAATGAACAGTTTGTTAGTTTTGAGATTCTTTTGAAACAGAGATCATCCAGATCATCCAGATCACAAAAATGATACGTATCATACCTATCACAGATGGTTATTGCCTGCAGGCTCAGCTGCCGTGTTGTCATTTGCGGAGCTATACTGCAGTGTCTTCAGAGATTATAGGAGTCCTACCACTGGCCTCCCCCTCCCCACTCTTCTTGCTGCTGGAAACCCTTATCATTGCTTGTTGGTTAAAGGCCCCCATACACATTAGACTTTGTAGTGGCCTGAAGTATGAGACATATCTGGCCCCTCCATAACTGTTCATAGGTATTATTGTATCTTGACACCACCTGAAGCTAGGGGTGTGACAAGGCTTGGATGCAGGAATGCCCCTGTCAAACCCCCAGCTCCCGATTGGGTCAATGCAGTACATTCCTAGCAGCATCGTGTGGATGGATTATTGCCTGCCCTGAAGGGTCAAAACACGAACCCTGCAGGGCAGCCAAAAATCAGTACACACAATGCAGCTGTCCCTGCGATCCATCATGGCTCCATGCAGGTAGTTTTTGGCGGCTGTGAGCTGTATCCCGGCCGCCAATTTCCCCAGTAACTCACAGTTTGGTTGCGGTGTCCGCCGCTGGCACCCTTTCCGTGGTCCTCCTCCTGTGTCAGGATGGCACTTGGAGGTTGAAACTGGCTGGCGCTCCCTGCCTCGCCGTTGTCCTTGGCGCTGGACTCCATGGGTCATCTTCTCCGGGACCTCAGCCTGGAGCTGGGGCTCTACCTGCGCCAGCACTCCGTGTCTTCGACGTTGTCTTGAGAGGCCCGTGTCCTCCGGCTGCTCCGGTGCCTCTCCCTGGGGCTTGGCCTCTTTCTGCACTGCCGCTGTCCTCCTGCACTTTTCAGTGCCCCGTGTCCTCTGGCTCCTCCGACGGCTCTGCCTGGGGCTGGGGCTCTCCCTGCGCTGCAGCTACCCGCGGTTGCCGCTGTCCTCTGGTGTCTTTCCCTGGGGCTGGCCTCCCTGTGCTCACCGCTGTCCTCCTGCAGTGTGTGCATTTAGTAACAACCGCCAGCCAATCAGAAGCTGTGGGCGTTAAACAATTATTTGACAGCTGGTACCTTGTCACCATCCATTACTTCCAGTGGCGACAAGGTACAAGAGAACCCTGTTCATAAATGTTCATATATGTGTCCCTAAATGTCTTTCATGTCTTTAATGTGGATGCACTGTGCAATTGTCTTGTCAGTGATTAATGTGTATTGCACAGCTGCAGCGTGCAAGAGGTTAATGTCTAGGTATGAATAAAAAATGTAACAGTTTGTGTGTATCCAATGTTGTCACATGAGCATGAAAAATATATGTGTTTGCAAGATGTGCAAATGTGTTGTTGGAGTCTGGAGTTTTTGCCAAGCAGTACACGTGGGCAGGAGACATCCCCACCTAGGTCTATCTAACAAAGAAGAAGCAGAGTGATTTGGCCATCTACCTTGAATGGAGAATATCCCGTCTTATCCCCAGCTGGCACAAAGTTTAGAAGCTACCATGGAAGGATTGAGAAAGTACTTTAACAGACAACTAAACAGTGATTGTTGGCCGGTAGAGAGAGTAAGAGTGAGAGAAGTCGTCCGGGAGAGTGATCCTACAGATAACATGGACTGTATGTATCAAGATGCCCTGAGTTTCCTCCCTGCCTCCTCACAAATAGAAGTTGTCTTAATGCCAATCCTCCATTGCAAGAACTGTTGTGTATTATCCCTGTTGGATCTTCCAGTGAAGAAAGGCTTTACCAATCGTTCCTGGTTTAGCCTATTTAAAGTACAGCCCTGTGTGTGGACTATCATCATCGGAGTTCACCACAGTGGATGGAACAGTGGCGTCATCTGTGACATATACTGAAGTTTCACGCAGAAGTTTATACAGGTAACAGCATTTACACACACAGATATCTTTCAAAAGATTGAAAGATCAGCAATCATTTTGCATAAAGTATTAATAGGCATTAATTGCTATTAGTACTTTATTAGCTTAATTTGCATGCAAATGAGCTTCTGTGAGCTGTTGCAAAACTCATCAGGAGGTCTCAGCTCTGTAATTAGCTCCATTGTTCAGCCACTGGCTCCCCGTGGAGAATTCAGCACCATTGACAGCAGACACAGTGTCCGGTCCTGCTTATCAGCTGTTCTGCCAAATGATGGTTTTCAAGCAGAACTGAAAACCGTTGTTCGGCCGAACAGTGAAAGATGGGCACATTTAGACACAATGATTATCGCTCAAAAGGTGAACTCACAGGTGATGTTATCTCTAACTGAAGTCTTTGTCTTCCTTTTCTACTCCATCTTGTCCAGACTGTCATGATGACTATTTACAACCACAAAACGTCTGTGCAGTTTGCCACACATACATACACTTTGCATCTGAAAATCACAATATCACATATAGGGCCTCCTGAAAACAAATATGCCTCACAGCTGTACCCTGTGTTTAAGGAGATTATCCAACCTTGCAAAATTGATGGTCTGCTTGCAGAATAGGCCATCAATATCTGATTGTGAGGGTCCTCTGCTTGGAATCCCCACTGATCAGCTGATTACATCTAAGCATGATTGTGAAAGGTTAGAAAACCCTCTTAACCCCTTAGTGACATGGCCTATTTTGGACCTCAGGGCTCCCACCCACTAGCGTTTTTTTTCACTGCGAAATTCGCACGTTTTTTTTTTCTACAGGGGGTCTATGGGACTTGTAAAGCTAAAATCGCGATCGCGCAAAATCACGATTTACCGCGAAATCGCGATTTTGCGCAATCGCGATTTAAGCTTTACAACTCCCATAGCCCAAAGACCCCTGCAGAAAAAAAAAACGCTGCGAATTTCGCAGTAAAAAAACGCTAGTGGGTGGGAGCCCTAAGGGTGCAACAATTTTTGGAGATTTTCAGCTCCACTTTTCAAAAGCCATAACTTTTTAATTTTTAGGTTGATATGGTCATATGAGAGCCTGTTTTTTGTCTGCTGAGCTGTAGTTTTTATTTGACACAACTCAGTAGAAGAGGCCTGGTGGCCTTAAACATTTGCTGGGCACTCCCAGTCCAGCCTGCCCCTGGTTACATGCTGCTCATAGAAATCTATTGACAGGACAGATGGAAGAAGAGCCACAAGAAAAGCAGAGAGGCACACACACAGATGCTACCACGTTTAATGGAGACTGCCTCACTACTACTGGAATCAACAATACTGCTCAGTACTGCTGTATAGTGTCATCAATACTGATGCTGACTTTCTGTACATAAGAGATCATGATCTGCTCTTCTCCCACCGGCTCAGAGAAAACAGTACTGGAGATGGAGCCTGCAGAGTTTAAACTGGTGACAATTTCAGAATACAAGTCACATGCAAGAAATAGTTTTATGCGTCATGTACAGTCGTGAGAAGAACAAAGGCCAGCAGTCTTATCTATGTTATAGATTTCTTATACCTGCCATTCACCCATTAACTTCGGCAATAATTTAATCCTCCATTTAACGTGTTGTTATAAAAGTTGTTATAAATTTATATTCCCAAATTCTTCTATGGCTTTGTGACTTGAAACTACCCTTCAATATCAAAACTCTCATATCTCCCATGTCATGTATATGATTAGAAATGTGCTTGGCCACAGGTAATTCTGTCTTCCTCTGTTTAATTGTGTGGTGATGAGATCTCATCCTCGCTTCCAGTTTTTGCCCTGTTTCTCCAACATAAAGGCCCCCCAAAAGAACATTTACTGCATCGGATCAGGTACACAACATTGGACGTGGAACATGTGAATGTCCTAGGGATCTTATAGTCCTGCTGTGTGTTGGGGATTTGTATCCTGTCCGCGGTCAGTACATGTGAGCAGGCCTTATAGCTCCTTACATTACAGGGATAACTTTATTTTTGTGTGTCAGAGGGCAATGCACTCCTGATTATAAGGGTCCTCAAATTTGGAGATTGCCTGTAACACAGAAGCGGTTTTCATACGTTCATCCTTGTGTAGGGTATGGCAGAGTTTCTTTGGGTTTTTCCTTAGTATCTCTAGTTGCGGATTGTAGGTCTCTACTAGAGGTAGACAATTGTTTCTTTCCTTCTCTGTGTATTAGAGCAGTTGATTTCTGGGTATCCTGGTGGCTCTGGTGATTTGATCATCAATTTAGGTGGAATGGTAGCCCTGATTTTAAAATGTCCTTTTAAGATGGTATAAGTGTTCCTCTCTGTTGAGTTGGAGCAGATCCGATTGCATCTGCTAGCCTGGCTGTAGACAATGGACTTTTTGATGTTTTTAGAATGGGAACTGTGCCATCTGAGGTATGTGGGCTGATCAATCGGTGGAATTTTTATTAATTCTTGTTCAGTGTTGGTCCAGATGATTATAATGTCATCAATGTAGCGGAAGTAGGCCAATGGTTTGCCGGAGCAAGTGGCCAGAAAGTCACTCTCCAGTTTTGCCATCAAAAGGTTGGCATATTGCGGTGCCATTTTACTGCCCATGGCGATTTCAGTGAGTTGCAGGAAAATCTCTTTGCCAAAGGAGAAATAATTGTGTGTGAAGATGAATCTTGTGATTTGTAAAACAGATTCAGAGGCAACCCCATTGGCCTCAAGGTGTGCCTAGCAGGCGGTCAGTCCATCTTCGTGTGGGATGTTGAAATACAAGGATTCCACAACCATAGTGACCAGGATGGTACCCTCGGGGAGGGGGCCTATGGTTGATAGTTTGTTCAGTAGGTCCGTGGTGTCTTGCAAGTAGCTGGTTGTGTTCCTCACCAGTGGTTTGAGGACGCCATTCACCCATCCTGAAATTCCTTCAGTGAGGGATCCCACACCTGAGATAATTAGCTTCCCTGGGTTGCCAGCTTTGTGTAGTTTTGGAAGCACGTAGAATGTTCGAACCCTGGGGTTCCCCGGTATCAATTCCAGAAGCCTTGTAGAGCCCACAGACAGACTCCTGATCTTATCGGTCTCTCACATCATTCTGGAGTAATTTATGTCCACTCTTCTTTACAAAATTACTTCAGTTCATTAAGATCTGTGGGTGTTTGTTTCTACAGAGCTCTCTTAAGGTCCTGCAACATGGTTGACATCTGGACTTTGACTGGGCCACTGTAACATCTTGATTTGTTTCTTTTTCAGTCATTCTGATGTAGATTTGCTGCATGCTTGCAATCACTGTCCTGTTGAGCGACCCAGCTTTGGCCACTTGGATAGCTTTTGGATAGATGGCCTCACATTTAACCCTAGAACAATTTGGTATACAGAGGAGTTTATAGTCAACTCTGACTGCAAGGTGCCCAGGTCTTGTGACTACAAAGCAAGCCAATTCATCATCCCTTCACCACTGTACTTGATAGTTGGTATGAGGTGTTGGAGCTAATGTGATGTGTTTGCTTTTCCCCAAACTTGGCACTAGGCATTATGGCCAAACATCTACATTTTGGTCTTGTGTTTCCAAAGGACATTGTTTCAAAGGTCTTCTGGTTTGTTCAAATGTAACTTTGCAAACTTTAGCCATGCTGCCATGTTCTTTTTAGAAAGAAGAGGCTTTCTCCTGGCAACCCTTCCAAACAAGCCATACTGGTTCATTCTTTTTATAATTGTAATGTCACAAGCTTGAATATTTAACATGCTAACTAAGGCCTTTAGAGTCTTGAGATGTAGTTCTTGAATCTTTTGCGAGTTCTCTGAGCATTGCACTGACTGACCTTGGGATGAATTTGCCGAGCTGTCCACTCCTGGGAAAACTGTCAACTGTTTTGAATGTTTTCCAATTGTGAATAAACTTTCTCATTGTAGAATGATGGACTCCAAATTGTTTGGCAGTGGCCTTATAACTCTTGCCAGATTAATGGAAAGCCACAATTACTTTTTTAATAATAATAATAAACTTTATTTGTATAGCGCCAACATATTCCGCAGCGCTTACATAGACAGGGGGAATACAGAAAGACAAAAAATACAAAAATTACAGAACCACAGTTACATAGTAATCAATTGATGGAAACAATAGGGGTGCGGGTCCTGCTCCAACGAGCTTACATACTACGAATAGTGGGGTGATACAGAAGGTAAAGGGGCTGGAGATGTGCACGGTATGGCGAGGTGGAGAGTGAGCAATGTTATACACATAGACAATGGTCAGACATTTTGCCGTGTGACGGCTGAAACAGTATGACTGCAGGAGCAGTTTATGATGGCTAGCAGGGATTGCAGTCAGTAGGTCAGGGAGCATGTTATCAGGCGGAGTACAGAGGGGTTTGTTTAGGGAATGCGGTATGCCTCCCTGAATAGGTGCCTTTTTAGAGCACGCCTGAAGTTCTGCAAGTCCTGGATTGCTCAGGTAGCCTTTGGTAGTGCGTTCCAGAGGACCGGTGCTGCTCTGGAGAAGTCTTGGAGGCGGGAATGAGAAGTTTGAATTAAAGGGGCGCTCAGTCTGGTTTCGTTAGCAGAGCGGAGAACCTGGGCTGGTTGATGGATTGAGATGAGGTAGGCGATATAGGGGGGCGCTGCGCTGTGGAGGGCTTTGTGGATGAAGGTAGCGAGTTTAAATTGAATTATGTATTTAACGGGCAGCCAGTGCAGTGACTGGCACAGGGCAGAGGCATCCGAGTAGCGGCTGGACAGGAAGATGAGCCTGGCTGTAGGACAGATTGGAGAGGGTAGAGTCTGGTGCAGGGGAGGCCAATCAGCAACGAGTTGCAATTATCGAGGCGGAAGTGGATGAGGGCAACAGTAAGCATTTTTAGTGTGTCCACAGTGAGAAAAGAGCGGATTCTTGCGATGTTCTTGAGGTGCAGCTGACATGTTCGGGCCAGAGATTGGATGTAGGGGGTAAAAGAGAGATCAGAATCAAATATCACCCCAAGGCAGCAGGCATGTTGTCTAGGAGTTATGGTGGCGTCACACACTGAGATGGAGATGTCAGGATGAGGTCGGTTAGAGGAGCGGGGAAATACCAGTAAGTCAGTTTTAGAGAGGTTTAGTTTTAGGTAGAGAGAGGACATGGTGTTAGAGACAGCGGACAGACAGTCGGTGATGTTTTGGAGTAAAAGTGCAGAGATGTCACGGGAAGAGGTGTATAGCTGGGTGCCGTCAGTATACAGGTGGTATTGGAGGCCAAATCTCCTGATGGTTTGTCCAATAGGGGCTGTGTAGATAGAGAAAAGAAGCGGGCCGAGGACCGAGCCCTGGGGGACCCCAACAGCAAGAGGAAGAGGAGGGGAGGTAGAGCCAGCAAAGGAGACAATGAAAGAGCGGTCAGATAGGTCGGAGGAGAACCAGGAGAGGGCAGTGTCAATGGAGCGTAGCTTTTTTAAGATCATTGCTGATCTCTTTTCTTTTTGGCATTGTGTTAAAACACTCCTGAATGCTCCAGACCAGCAAACTGCCAAAATGTCTGCTTTTATAGAGGTGATAACACTTGCTGATGATTAGTTAATCAAGAACATTTAATTACCAGCACCTGGCTACTACTTACCCCCTTAATTCCTATGGAAGTATTAAGGGTGTACTTAATTTTTCACACCCTGGGTTTTGTTAAATAAATAATGACATGGTATTATTTGTCATTTGTTGTTCATCTGAGGTTATATTTATTTGATTGCAAAACCTTCTAATGTTTTTTTTTTATTATGTCCTGATACGTTAACTAATATGTACATAGTTTTTCTCATGACTCTACACACAAAAGCTCATTCTGAAAAGTGTGTTTTCCCAAAAATAGGTCCTACCCCGATAGTAAGACCTTTAAATATAAGGCCTCCCCCAAAAATAAGACCTAGATAATGTGCCCGTAAAAAAAAAAATCAATACTCACCTGGTCTGTAGAGTCCCGATGATCCCCGGCGGCGCTGCGTCCTCCTCGTCTCACAAATGATTTTCTGCTGGCGACGGGGCTTTGAATACCCCGCTCCAGCAAAGCGAGCGCTGTGATTGGCTAATCAAGCCCCGGCAGCCAATCACAGGCTGTGATTGGTTGCCGGCACTCGATGAGCCAATCACAGCGCTCGCTTTGCTGGAGGAAGGGTATTCAAAGCCCCGTCACCAGCAGAAAACAGCTGTGTGACGAGGAGGATGCTGCGCTGCCGCCGGACACCATCAGGAGGCATCAGGATGCCGCGGACCAGGTGAGTATAAGCCCCCCCCTGAAAATAAGACACTGTGCCCTTTTGGGGCAAAAAATAATATAAGACAGTGTCTTATTTTTGGGGAAACACGGTAGTTTTCTCCATTATCTTAATATCCTGGCCAAGGCATAGTAACTTTCACTCCACTAGACCTCAGGACCAGAGCACTTGCTCCATAGCCCCCACTATACCTCTTCAATGCACCAGATAGCTTTCAAATAAGAATGAAGGGAAATCAAATAATATTCAGTAAGGAGATGGGTCTTTTGTAATATTGTATTAAATACCATGGCTGGTACCAGAGGCGTAATTTGAAACTTCTGGACCCCAATGCAAAACCAGGGCCCCCAACTATAATTGCTTTATTCATACTACTAGACTCCCTATATGGAGAAAATAGGCCTTATGGGCTCCCTCTGGGTTCTGGGCCCGGGTGCAACCGCATCCTCTATAGTTACGCCCCTGGCTGGTACAATTGCACTGGCTGGCATATTTGTATTTTGCACCTGGGATAATTTTGAAAAATGCTCCTGTGTTTACAAAAAGCATTTATGACCATCAGCAATGAGCACATTAGTTCTAAGAGGAAGCAAAAGACAAGGGGGCACTGAAACTTATAAAACAGTAATGTCTAGACACGAGGGAATTTGTAAAACTTTTTCTACAGGAACAATGCTTGTGGGTATGGAAGTCATATATGTTGTTCACGACCCTTGGTGACCCTAAAGGCGAGCTCCCTCCATGTTTTTCGGTTTTGCACAGCTTCTTTCAGTTGTATGATATCCATGCCAGTATCAGCTTTAACAATATCACCTATCGTGTCCTTTGGCGCCGGGTCTTCTTTTGCCACTTAACTGTCTAAGCATTATAGATTTTTCTAGCGATTCTGCTCGCATTACATGGCCAAAATACGTGAGTCTGAGCCGGGTCAACTTCCCCTTCAATGATATATCAGGTCTTATACGATTCAGCAATTCTCTGTTTGTTACTCTTAGTGTCCAGGGTATACACAGCAGCTTTTATATATAGACTCCTAAAAGTGGAGATCAGAAAAAGTTCTTCCAATTCGAGCCTGGTGACTCACCAGGGTTGACTTCGTGATTGGACAGTCTTGAGTCTTATCGTACTTTTGACGGTGCAATTATCACTTGATTTCTTGCTGGGAACAGCTCATTTTGGGTGATAATCGTCCCAAGTACATGCAGCCACAGCTTGGTTTTTAGTAAACAGGAGCCACTCAATGTTTAAGTGACTCCTGTTTTCTGTGGTGGCTTCGCACGAGCGTGTTTTTGTGCGTGCATATGCATACACAATAACATGCTTGTATTTGCAACATTGCATTCTCTATGGTGTGTGCACATGTCCGTGCTTTACAGGCGTGTGCCTGCAAAAATAGGACATGCGTGCACCATAGGGAATGCATGCATTGTTTTCAATGGAGCCGTGGCTGCTGCCGGTGGTTCCATTGAAAACAATAGTCTGCCGGCACCCTGCATTCTTTTTCAGGGAAGGGCTTTACGTATAAGCCCTTCCCTGAAAAAGAAAAATGTTAGTGTAAAAAAAAAAATATATATACATACCTCTCCGCCACTGCCGTGACCCCTGCGAGGATGCAGCACACATCTGCTGCATGCAGCAGATGTTTCCTTCACCCCCACTAGTTAAAAGAATTCCCTGCTGCTACATCTGCCACATCTGTGGCAGATGCAGCAGAGGAATTCTTCAATTCTCTACCACAGCTGTCACACATATCAGCTGCAGTAGAGGCTTCTTCTGCTAATTGATTTCAGGGAAGGGATTTACATATAAGCCCTTCCCTGAAAATCAAGTAAAAGTACTGTAAAAACCAAAAATAAAAAAACCATGCTTACCTCCCTTCGGCTGCCAGGCTCAGCCGCGTCTTCTCCTGGCTGTTCCTGACTCTCTAGTGCTGATCTTTCAGCTTTCTAGTGCTGATTCAAAATCCCCACTTGCTGAAAGAGCTGTTTGTGATTGGCTGACGTGCTCAGCCAATCACAGTAAGCTCTCACCGAATGAATGCTGTCTCAAAAAATCACAGCATGTCCTATTTTTGCGCGAGTCTCACTCAAGAATGAGGCTTGAAATGTGCAGTTTCCTGCATATTGTCCAGCACACAGACGGGGTGTCCATGTGCTATGCGCAACTCACTATTGGTCATGTGAATATGGCCTAACATAGATTTTTAATATTAAAATAAATAATTCCTTAAGTACATTAAAATAGAAATAATAAACATATTTTTGAATGCTATAAAATGCTGCAGAATGATTGGCAATGACTCCAAACTGCACAGTTTAAATAATGTAAACACCTTTTCAAACTTTAGTGAATAATTTTTTGTCCCACTAGGGGACTTTACAATGTAAACTGCTGATACTCAGTATGCCAAAGCATTATTTCTTGTTAGGAATATATTGACAGGCAACCCATTAGGCTGTTCCTTTGGCAAGCCAGGCCTTGGGGCCATGGTGAGGCTTTGTAAGGCTCTGTTCACATCTGTGTTGGAGGCCCTAAATGGTGCAGATCCATCCAAAGATCCTAGACAAAATAGCACAGCATGCCAAGAAAATGACGGACAGCAAAGGCGAAGTCAGACAGACCCCATTACAGTCAATGAGATACATTTGGCAAAGTTCCTTTTTGACAGAGATTCCATTTTTCTGCTCCATTATGGAACAGAAGAGTGGAAACCCGTATGAATCTCTTAACACTGTTGTGAACCCAGCCTAAGAGGCTACAACGTATGAGGGGATAGGGGTGGCAGAAGACAACCCCTCCAAACAGTTCGCACATGTCAGTCTTTTTCTAATTGTACCATCATGAAGCTGAACAATCAACATGTTAATTGAGGCTTTTAGATTCTGAGATTAGCTCTTTTTCTGAGCATTTCATGATGTGACCTTGAGTTGAATTTGCTAGGTTGTCCACTCCTAGTAATATTTTGGATAGATCTTCACCAGAGGCTCCTTCAATGTAGATATGAACAGATGTAAAAGTGCTTGTTTTGTATAATAGTCCATCCATCCATTATTAAATAGGCTAATTGTCAGGGCGCTGGGGTCCCGGTGACTGGGAGTCCCTGAAACTTCCCGCAACCTCTGTCCCTACCTATTTGCCCCCCTAGGCTAGGCCCTAGGGCGACAACTGGACGACAGCCCCTAGACTCGCTAGGGATGCGGGGCAGGAGACAAACAAACACAAAGGCAGGTCAGGCAATCCGGGTCGGCAACAGAGAGGAACGAGGTACAAGGGGTCAGGCGAAGGCAAGGCCAGGTCCAAAGCAAGCAAGTCAAAGCTGGGAATCAAATGCAGGAAACACGGGTGTAGCTGGAGACCAAACATACACTGACAGGAACAGAGATGTTTAAATGCTGTCAGAACTCCCGCCCCAGCAGCTGATTGGGGCGGGGAGCCTGACAACAGCAGAAGCCAAAACCCGGACACTGGAAGAACAGCTCCCGGTGCCTGCTAAAGGCCGCCTGCACACGGGCGGAAATCCCGCGGCGGGATTTCCCACGGGATTTCCGCCGCTCAAAGCCTGCATAGGATTGCGTTAACAAACGCAATCCCATGCAGACGACTATGGTTTGGCCGCGGCACAGAAACGTCACTCACCCGGTCGCCGGCTCCGGTCTGCACATGCGTCGGCTGCCTGGCAGCCGGCACATGGAAGAGCCGGGGCCGCCGGGCGCGGGTGAGTACGCGCTTGTCCCTGCAGGCGCTCGGGTCGGGTCCCGCGGCGAAAATTCTCGCCGCCGGATCCAACCCGCTCGTCTGTAGGCGGCCAAGGACAGAGAGGCGTGCTCGGGAGTCATGGCAATGGGAGCGCAATGTGGTAACCCGCCTCGTCCCCCTGCACACTGGAGCACACCCCCCCGTAGCCTGGGTACTAGGACTGGTAGTGCGGGCACGGAGATCCCCAGCGCTAATACACATAGAACTGCACAAGTTGCACAAGCCGGTCAACAGCCAATATCTATGTATGTACAGATATGAAGTGATTTATGAAGTCCGTTTGAGTACCTGGAGTTTGGGGGGATACTGATGGATGAAGGGGTCTTGTTCTGACGAAGAATATAGAAGAGGGCTAAATGAAGAAATTAGATAATGAGGTGGGATCTGTTTTTAGGGAACACTTAAAACTGTGAATATTAGTGATTAACCTGAGAACTGACACCATGATACGGTGACATGGGTCCTGACAAAATGCAAGAGACTGTCAGTAGAATTTGTGCTGGGCACGGACTTCCCCCATTTCTTCCAACTGTGGGAGGGAAAGGATCCGCTGCAGGCTCACACAAAAACTGCAAGTGTGAACTGTAATCAGGGACTGTCGTCTGAGGGTCCAATGCCACCATATGTAAGCAAGCGGGGGTGTTCTTGCCTGTGGATCGCCAACTTTGAGAACGGAATGGGCACTAACCGTGTAGAAACACTATCTGGAGACGTGGATTTTCTTTTATAATCTGGCTCCTGCCAGCATTTATTCACAGCATCAAAGTCAACATAGTCCATATAACCTCCTTTAGCGAATAATAAAGTCTATATAAGCACACTACCTAGGTGTTGAGTTTAGGATGACTCTCTCAGCCAACGTCTCTCTGACTGTAGTAGGGGTGCACTCTTATATCCCACTTCCTGACAAGTCTGAACATGTTCAATGAGACAAGTTCTCTTTAAAGGAACTGTATGAGGCTACGTTCACATGTACACTAGAGGCTCCGTTATAGCATAAGTTCTATATTTCCAGACACAATGGACACCTTGGCTGAAGCTGATGGACCACATTATGCCAATAGAGTTTGTAGAAGCTAATATTACAACGTGGTTTCCATTTATGGTGGAAACTGCAATGTAAATGCGAACATGGTCTGATATTAGAGAAAATGGTCATCAATCCCCTCCACTCCCTTCCCCTCCCCCCAAAAATAATAACATTCTATCACATGGGTTTTGTCTATATTAAACCAGGTGAATGGGGTCAGACTAGAATACCTGACACAGTCTATGTATAGGGGATTATTCAGACAACAGTATATTGGCTGGGTATTCACGCGGGCCGATATACGGCATCCCTCTCTGCAGGGGGAGGAGGCTGAAAGAGCTGGGAGCAGTGCACTGAGCTCCAGCCCCCTCTCCGCCTCCTCCCCTCCCTCGGCACTATTTGCAATGAGAGGAGGTGGGGCTGAGGCAGAGCTAAGTTCCACCCCTCCCGTTGCAAATAGTGATATCGTCAAGCAGCTAGTATCATTCTGCAGAATCTTGGCCAAAAGAGTCCAAGGCAGAGGACAGAGGATGCCGTAGGAACATGATGGAGGTGAGCAAGTTTATTTTATTGCCGAGGCACAGCGAGGTCCATAAATGACTTGGAGGGGACAATGGGGTCTTAGTAGTGACTCAGGTGGTACAACTAGGCTAATAAGTTACTGAGAGGGCAGAGTGGGGTCTATAGTTGCTAAGGCGGTGTGTAGTGGGCCAGTAGTGCTTTCCTGGCCCCCTCCATAATGTCATACATGTATGTCTTATGTAGATTCTCTGTGCAAAACGGTCTGCTGGTTACCGGCACTTCTACTACTGAGCCTTGGGTCCAGCTGCTCTGCAGGATCTGATCGACCTCTTCATCACATTCAGACAGAGTGGTACTGGTGGTGGAAGGAGAGGCCTGTATTGAGTCTCCTTCTGAAGAGGAAGAGTCCTGGATAGTCAGTGGGGACGTAGCTGATGTACATTGAGGTAGCTGCAGAGGTGGGTTAGGCACCATTGAACGCCTTCCCACAAAATGGAACTCAAAGCTATCATGATAAAAAGGGATAACAAAAGATCTCAACAGTTCTGGGTTATAGTCTCTCACCACAGCGTTGCGTCGGTGAACAAGTATCCACTGAGGGCATTCCGCCTGGGCTGTAACATTGTCTCTCTGGAAAATGTATAGAGGACAAGAATGTTCAACAGCATCTCTGGATTCTGCCCCTCCAGTGGCCACATTAGGTAGCGAAGAGGTGGGAGTGCTGGAAGGCGAACATATCAGCTGAGGATTTACTTTCCAATGAAGGGATTGTCTTCTGGGAGATGCTTCGGCAGCAGCATCTCTGGCATGGTGTAGCCGCAGGTGTGTGCCCAATGGATCCATCTCGCCAAGGTGGAGATTGCTGAAAGTCTCAAGTAAAGAGTCCACAGCCACAGGTAACTCCTCCTCTTGGGGGTTGCTTTCAGTCTATGTGATGGGGGTGGGGTCCTCCCCAATACTTTATGCCTGGCCAGGGCATGGTCTTTATGTCCTTTAACGTGGTATGAGAGAGGTTATATAAGTGAGTGTTTGAGAGCGGGAAAACAAGTCCATGTCTTCTGGAGTGGTAGTCAGGGTGTACAGCTACATGGTGGTACCTTTAGCCCTCATTTAGTAAAGCATGGAGGAGGAGAGGTTTTCCCAACTTGGATGTGCATGTGAGGAGGAAGGAGTTAGCCCCACTTAAGCAGAGCGAGAGCAACCGTGAGTGAGTGCTTGTCAAGGCCCAGTGCAGAAGTACTGTCTATGTTATCCTTTCCTATGCGGCCTTCTGCAGCCAGTGGATCACCGTGTGGAGGTACACCCATTTTGTCTGTCACACATAGGTGTTCTGAAGTCTGGATCACCATGTGGAGGTACTACTGTTCAAGTCTACTAATTTCCTGCTCTATTATTTCTCCAAATTGGTCCTTGTATTTTGAAGTTTGCCACATAAAGTTTATTTCAGGCCCTCACCATTCCCAGGGACCTGAGGTACTTCATATCTGTCTGTGGCTCATTTTATTCTGCACCGGGGTTCATTCCGGTGTGTACCAGAATGGTGGCGCCACCTGTGACAAACTCTTTTCCTGTTCCACCATCTATTGGGCATCCCTATCCTAAGGGTGTCCAGAAGCGGCCCAGCGGTGTCCTGGCCCTGGCTGTATGCATCCCTCCAGGTGGGAGTGTGGTAAGTGCTACCATGACAAGCCAGCATCTTGCCCTCCCAGCTCCTCAGCTTATGCCATGTGTCCGGGATCACCTTAGGGGATGCTGCAGGGTGCACTTTGACTTTGTTGCCCAAGGGCCCATGTACACCTGAAGCTGGTCATGACCAAGGGTCTGGTTCACTGCTTCCTTTGGCACTCATGTCGCCAACCCAGTGGAGAGTCCTGTACAAGTTCATCCATTTTTTTATTCTTTGGGATAGGAGGGGGATTGTGGAGTGGAGAGAGTTATGTGGGTGGGGGGAAGGGAGGAGGAGAAAGATTGGGGAGGGAAAAGTTTTCATCCATGGTCATCCAGCATCCCGTAGATGCAGGTGGAAAGTACTTTTCTGAAGTTTTTTTTTAATAAGGAAAAAACAGAAACTAATGATGCCAAGTGTTGAATGAATGAAAGTTTATTCAAGTATAAGGAATGCTGGAACTGAAGTTCGCAGGGTGATAAGTGGAAACCAGACATGACAGGGTTAACAGGAAGGGAATAGTTAACCTGGCCAGGGGTAAGGGAAAGGGTTGGAGGGATTTTTTGAGAAACTTGTCATAGCAGCAATGAGGGAGAGGGATCCTTGGAGTCAGCATAAAAGTATGGTGGGGGGAAGGCAGGGGCTGGATAGCTACCTTCCCCCTTTTGATTGATTAGTAAGTGGGTCTGTCACCTCTTGGCTTTGACAGGCAGTTCCCCTGCAAAGATGGTGAAGTGGCTAGCCAGGATATGGCTAAGCGGCCTCAGTGTCGGGAGGTCAGCGACTACAGGCTAGTTGGTGAGTGGTGGATCTCCTGAGTCAGTTGGCTTGTGGCGGGAGGCGTGGTTTGAGAAATAGTGTCACCCAAGTTGGTTTGTATGCGACGGGTGGCAGTTACAACTATTTCCCATGTTGGTGAGGCGACAGAGTTTTTGTGGCTCCAAGGATCTCTCCCTAGGTTTCCCATTGGGTTAAAATGTTTCATATGTTTAATGTCAACATATGTTTAATTAATATGGCTACTGTGGCCAAATTAATCCAAAGAAAAAGGTGTATGGGGTTAATTAGGTAAGATGGGGTCTGAAGGGGGTGGCAGCAGTGGAGATGACTCCGTTATATACAGTCATGGTCTCTCAAAAGTGATTATCTGATGGGTGTGGGGAGGGGAGAGAGTTAAGGGGGTGGGGAAGGGGTTTGGGGACAGGGTTATGGGAGTGGGGAGAGGAGAGGGTTATGTGGGAAGGGAAGGGGGATTGGGGAGGTGAAGGCTTCTAGCCGTTGTCATGGCATTTGTTTGATCTGCAGCATGAGAAAAGTCCTCGGAAAGCTCTAAATAAAGAAGAAAACAAGTGTGAGACTTGGGGGTTCAGGTGGTGCTTGGTTATCCTTCTCTACACGGACTAGTGTACCTATCCTTGTCTCAGCAAATTGTGGCTTTAGCTACTGAATATAAATCTGCACATTAGTGATGAGCAAACTGAAACAGCCCAACCCTGTTTTGGGTTAAATGTCACTAAAAGTTCAGTTCAGCGTGAACCCGAATCTTGGGCGGTTTGTCTCAGCCGAACCACCACCACTGTTATACACTAGTTTTAGGGGTATTGGTGAAGTTCCTGTTCAGTTTAAACTAATCTGGAATGAACCAAACTTTATGCTGAACTTCAGTGAACCAGCCAAACCGAACTTTTGAAAAGTTCACTCATCACTACTGGTCATTATATGTTCATATACCCACACAACATATAACTCCCGTATACAGTAGTATACACTGAGTACAATTCAGGTATCCAGTAACCATAGGATCACCATTACCTCTAATCTATACATAGAAAAATGTAGGGAGAAAATAAAGATATAAAGCTTTGTTCACATGAGTGGCTATTACCGGAGCCGCTGACGCAAATCACACATGAGACGGTGGACAAAAAATGTTGCATGTCCGGTAAAATGCTGTGGGATAACAACAACTGAACAGACCCCATTATAGTCAATGTGGTCAGCTCAATGCCATAAGGTTCTATTATAAAAAGGAACCGTTTTGCTGAGGATTCTGTCTTCCTGTTCTCATAATAGAGCAAGAAAACAAAATCCCCAATGCAAATGTAATAGCCTAAGTTTTATTTCCCTGCCTCCATGAACCTCACAGAAAAAATACCGTCAGACATAAAGAATGAATTTGTATTCACCTGGTGAATCTGGCCCATCTTCCGGTCTTCTTTCTGCTGCTGGAAAAAAAATGGACAAGATGAGAAACTAAATGTCACAAAGAAAAACTAAAATTCTGTGTCTGTCCATGACATACCATGAACCGATGATGGAATGCTTCAATAGGCCCATGGGAGATAATTCGGTACTTACCTTTTGATGTTCTCTGCCTTATCAACTATTTGGCATTCGCTGATAAGGTTGCCATCTTCAATATCTTTAGTTTGACTATGATAATTAGACTTTTCTTTCTCGTTTTCTTCCCTATTAGATAACATATAATATATATATTTAATTATTTAGTGTGCTGTAAAATTAGCCATTTTTTTCCTAGCAGAAAACTGGCCAAAGACTCTAAGTAAATTCTCCTCCTTGTAATGTGTGGATATCCATGACTAAACTAATGGCGCCATGTCTTGTAATCTGCAGCACAAGAGCGCAACCCAACCGCAATACTAATCCATATACTAACATAAGTCCTATCCAGTCATCCCGTGAATGTGTCCTGTGTACCGACCCGACTCATCATCTATGTGATATCCAGTGTGTACCGCCATGTTGTATATGACTGTCAGTCTGGATAATACAAGTCATTATCAATGAACTATATGTAGTGTTGTGTCATATACTGTGTGTACAATAAGCCCATCATAGAGGATGCGGTACTTACAGAATGATGTTGGTAGATTCGTCCTGGAGGGGGTCACTAGGACAAGCATTGATGTTCTGTTGTTCTGCCTTGTTTTCCTCGCTATTAAACAATATATAAATATTATATATATATAGTGTTGTGTGACATATGATATATTTATACAATTAGCTGATTGGAGATGATTCAGTACTTACACAGTGATGCTGTCTGATGTGTCCATAATGCTGGAACTTTGGAGGCCAGATGGTATCTTGTTATCCTCTTCGTCATATTCTTCTCTGTTGAACAAAACATAACATATATATACATTTAGTTCTGGCAGTTTAGGCTTTAAGGAAGCAGTGACTTTTGATATTTTTGCATCTCCATGTTCTGATAGTCATAACTTTGTAATTCTGCCATCAGAGGTCCCATATGGAGTTTATTATAGTGGGATAATTTAAATAAGTTAAGTCCACCATTTTAGGGTAGATGGGGGTTACTTATGAACTGTCACTCCTTGCTGTCCTTTTATCAGGAGGAGAATTAAGGCCCATTTAAACCAGATGATTCCCGATCAAAAATCGCTCAAAGCCATCTTTGGAGCAAGGATCATTGGGTCTAACTGCACGAACGTTATACATTTTTCATTAACAAGTTGTTCATTGATCTCTTTCAGCAAGCTTAAAGAGAATGATAAGCCTTATCAGTGCCGTGCGCTTAGTTCTCAGTGGGATACCGCTGATACTATTGTTTCAGCTGGTGTACCGCTCAGAGAACACAGCAGGAGTATGAAGAAGACAGCGGTCCAGCTTGGTTCTGCATACCCTGCTCAGAGCGCTCAGCTATATACTTGCTGAGCGCTCCATGAAAACAGCAGGAGTATGCAAAAGATAGGGGTCCCACTTGTATTCTGCGTACAGCGTGAGCCTTCATTTACACTCTTATGCAAAGTGAACATTCAAAACCGTCACCTAAACTGCCGTGTGAGCGAATTTTGAGCGATCATCTTGCCGTGTAAATGCACACAACGATTGTCGCTCAAAAGCTGTGTTTTGAGCGAGAATCAATGCCTCACAAAGGGCCTTTAGAAAGAAAAAACAGCAATTCCAATAACCCTAGAACAATAGGGTCATCATGCTAGGAGATACTTACTGGTAATACACCACGCCGTTGTTCTTGGTGGTTTCCAGCCACCTGTGGGAGAAGAAAAGGAAAGAATTATAAACAAGGAATTTTCAGTAACAACCAATCAGATTGCAGCTGCCATTTTTTGGTGACTGTATGAAGGTCTACTTTGTATGATTGGCTTGCTGTGGTTAGTCAGTGATATCGGCTTCTCTCCCCTTGCAAGAGAGCAATGAGGAAGAGTAACATGATAATAAGGATGTGTAGGTTGATTGCTGATATTTGTGTTATAATGTCTTCTACATTCCCGCTCTTATCATTGTGTTATCTATGGCCCCTTGTCCCTGACATGTCATTATATGATGAGTGTGGGACTATGTCTGTGAAGAATAGCACCTGGTATTGTGGTAACAGTCACTTTTATGGGGGTCCTACAGTGAAATACTTACTGCTTTTGCAAGAAGAATTTGAGATTTTTTTGCGGCAACTCATTAGCACGGTTGTTGTAAAACGATGGGAAAACTGAGTATGCCGCTGCTTCCTCCTCCTGGGTCCTGTAGGAGAGTAAAGAAGATGGTGATAATCTAGGACATTGTCTCCCTACTACAGGGTGTAGAATTCAGGAACATCAGCGCCTGCCATAATTTTCCTGTACAAGCAGCACTTTGGTAAATGATGGATGGGTAGATGTCTATCAGAGCTGTTCGCACCCCGCGCCATCACCACAAGACGGACAACCCTCCATCAGAATCATCCCAACACATCCTGTCTGTGATACATAGTTCTACATGGAACTAGTCACACACACATTTGGGGAAATGTATGTCGCTGTATATGGCAGTCTAAATCTAAAGTGCGCCAAATCTATTAAGAGGCGATCATTTCTTACTAAATTTGGCATATCTCTGACCAATCTGTGCACCAGAATGTGGAGTCTATGCCAGCTGTCAGCTGCTGCAGATTTGTTCCATAACTCACGCCAGGTATTGGCATAAATCATAGGAAATCTTTCAGGCAGTTGAACTTCCCTTTTGCTAGTCTCATTTTTTTCTCTAAAAGTGGTGATTCAGGTGAAAAAACAATAACATCACAATTTTTGCCCAAATTTAGTATGCTGTAAAATTAGCTTTTTTTTCCTAGCAGAAAACTGTCCAAAGACTCTAAGTAAATTCTCTGCCTTGTAATGTGTGGATATCCATGACTGAACTAATGGCGCCATGCCTTGTACTGTGCAGCACAAGAGCGCAACCCAACCGCAATACTAATCCATATACTAACATAAGTCCTATCCAGTCATCCCGTGAATGTGTCCTGTGTACCGACCCGACTCATCATCTATGTGATATCCAGTGTGTACCGCCATGTTGTATATGACTGTCAGTCTGGATAATACAAGTCATTATCAATGAACTATGTGTAGTGTTGTGTCATATACGGTGTGTACAATAAGCCCATCGTAGAGGATGCGGTACTTACAGAATGATGTTGGTAGATTCGTCCTGGAGGGCGTCACTAGGACAGGCATTCATGTTCTCTTGTTGTGCCTTGTCTTCGCTATTAAACAATATATAAATATTATATATATATATAGTGTTGTGTGACATTTGATATATTTATACAATAAGCCCATTGGAGATGATTCAGTACTTACACAGTGATGCTGTCTGATGTGTCCATAATGCTGGAATTTTGGAGGCCGGATGGTATCTCGTTATCCTCTTCGTCATCTTCTTCTCTGTTGAACAAAACATAACATATATATACATTTAGTTCTGGCAGTTTAGGCTTTAAGGAAGCAGTGACTTTTGATATTTTTGCATCTCCATGTTCTGATAGCCATAACTTTGTAATTTTGCCATCAGAGGTCCCATATGGAGTTTATTATAGTGGGATAATTTAAATAAGTTAAGTCCACCATTTTAGGGTAGATGGGGGTTACTTATGAACTGTCACTCCTTGCTGTCCTTTTATCAGGAGGAGAATTAAGGCCCATTTAAACCAAATGATTCCCGATCAAAAATCGCTCAAAGCCATCTTTGGAGCAAGGATCATTGGGTCTAACTGCACGAACGTTATACATTTTTCATTAACAAGTTGTTCATTGATCTCTTTCAGCAAGCTTAAAGAGAATGATAAGCCTTATCAGTGCCGTGCGCTTAGTTCTCAGTGGGATACCGCTGATACTATTGTTTCAACTGGTGTACCGCTCAGAGAACACAGCAGGAGTATGAAGAAGACAGCGGTCCAGCTGTGTTTTGCATACCCTGCTCAGAGCGCTCAGCTATATACTTGCTGAGCGCTCCATGAAAACAGCAGGAGTATGCAAAAGATAGGGGTCCCACTTGTATTCTGCATACAGCGTGAGCCTTCATTTACACTCTTATGCAAAGTGAACGTTCAAAACCGTCATCTAAACTGCCGTGTGAGCGAATTTTGAGCGATCATCTTGCCGTGTAAATGCACACAACGATTGTCGCTCAAAAGCTGTGTTTTGAGCGAGAATCAATGCCTCACAAAGGGCCTTTAGAAAGAAAAAACAGCAATTCCAATAACCCTAGAACAATAGGGTCATCATGCTAGGAGATACTTACTGGTAATAAACCACGCCGTTGTTCTTGGTGGTCTCCAGCCACCTGTGGGAGAAGAAAAGGAAAGAATTATAAACAAGGAATTTTCAGTAACAACCAATCAGATTGCAGCTGCCATTTTTTGGTGACTGTATGAAGGTCTACTTTGTATGATTGGCTTGCTGTGGTTAGTCAGTGATATCGGCTTCTCTCCCCTTGCAAGAGAGCAATGAGGAAGAGTAACATGATAATAAGGATCCAGGTTGATTGCTGATATTTGTGTTATAATATCTTCTACATTCCCGCTCTCATCATTGTGTTATCTATGGCCCCTTGTCCCTGACATGTCATTATATGATGAGTGTGGGACTATGTCTGTGAAGAATAGCACCTGGCATTGTGGTAACAGTCACTTTTATGGGGGTCCTACAGTGAAATACTTACTGCTTTTGCAAGAAGAATTTGAGATTTTTTTGCGGCAACTCATTAGCACGGTTGTTGTAAAACGATGGGAAAACTGAGTATGCCGCTGCTTCCTCCTCCTGGGTCCTATAGGAGAGTAAAGAAGATGGTGATAATCTAGGACATTGTCTCCCTACTACAGGGTGTAGAATTCAGGAACATCAGCGCCTGCCATCATTTTCCTGTACAAGCAGCACTTTGGTAAATGATGGATGGGTAGATGTCTATCAGAGCCGTTCGCACCCCGCGCCATCACCACAAGATAGACAACCCTCCATCAGAATCATCCCAACACATCCTGTCTGTGATACATAGTTCTACATGGAACTAGTCACACACACATTTGGGGAAATGTATGTCGCTGTATATGGCAGTCTAAATCTAAAGTGCGCCAAATCTATTAAGAGGCGATCATTTCTTACTAAATTTGGCATATCTCTGACCAATCTGTGCGCCAGAATGTGGAGTCTATGCCAGCTGTCAGCTGCTGCAGATTTGTTCCATAACTCACGCCAGGTATTGGCATAAATCATAGGAAATCTTTCAGGCAGTTGAACTTCCCTTTTGCTAGTCTCATTTTTTTCTCTAAAAGTGGTGATTCAGGTGAAAAAACAATAACATCACAATTTTTGCCCAAATTTAGTTTGCTGGAAAAATTAGCTTTTTTTTCCTAGCAGAAAACTGTCCAAAGACTCTAAGTAAATTCTCTGCCTTGTAATGTGTGGATATCCATGACTGAACTAATGGCGCCATGCCTTGTATTCTGCAGCACAAGAGCGCAACCCAACCGCAATACTAATCCATATACTAACATAAGTCCTATCCAGTCATCCCGTGAAAGTGTCCTGTGTACCGAGCTGACTCATCATCTATGTGATATCTAGTATGTACCACCATGTTGTATATTACTGTCAGTCTGGATAATACAAGTCATTATCAATGAACTGTGTGTATTGTTGTGTCATATACGGTGTATACATTAAGCCCATCGTAGAGGATGCGGTACTTACAGAATGATGTTGGCAGATTCATCCAGGAGGGGGTCACTAGGACAGGCAATGATGGTTTCTTGTTCTGCCTTGTCCTCTTTGCTATTAAGCAAAACATAAATATTATATATAATGTTGTGTGATATATGATATATTTATACAATAAGCCCATTGGAGATGATTCAGTACTTACACAGTGATGCTGTCGGTTGTGTCCATATTGCTGTAATCCTCGAGGCCGGACGGTGTCTCATTATCCTCCTCTTCGTCATCTTCTTCTCTGTTAAACAACATAACATATATATACATTTAGTTCTCGCAGTTAATGGGTTCCAGAGGATAATATAACCATACATAGTAACAGAAAATCTCCAGGTGGTAGGGTTAACCCTTTCAGGACTGCTGTACTTTAGGCTTTAAGGAAGCAGTGACTTTTGATATTTTTGTATCTCCATGTTCTGATAGCCATAACTTTCTAATTTTACCATCAGAGGTCCCATATGGGGTTTATTATAGTGGGATAATTTAAATAAGTTAAGTGCCCTATTTTAGGGTAGATGGGGGTTACTAATGAACTGTCACCTTTTGCTGTCCTTTTATTAGTAGGAGAATTAAGGCCCATTTAAACCCAAAAATTCTTCATCTTTGGGTCTGACTGCACGGACTTTGTGCATTTTTCATTAATGAGTTGTTCATTAATCTCTTTCAGTAAGCTGAAAGTGAATGATGAGCCTTATCAATGCTGTGTGCTGAGTTCTCAGAGGGATACCGTTGATACTATTGTTTCAGCTGGTGTCCCACTCGGAGAACACAGCAGTAGTATGCAGAAGACATTGGTCCAGCTATGTTCTGCATACCCTGTTCGGAGCGCTCAGCTGGTATACAAGCTAAGCGCTCCGAAAAGACAACAGCTGTATGCGGAAGATAGCAGTTCCACTTGTATTCTGCATACAGCGTGAGCCTTCATTTACACACTTATGCAGAGTGAAAGCTCAAAATTCTCAACCAAACTGCCATTTCAGCGAATTTTGAGCGATCATCTTGCCATGTAAATGCACACAATGATTATCGCTCAAAAGATGTTGTTTGAGCGAGAATCGTTGTGTCTAAATGGGCCTTTGGAAAGAAAAAACAGCAATTCCTATAGCATTAGAACAATAGGGTCATCATGGTAGGGGATACTTACCGATAATACACCACGCTGTTGTTGTTGGTGGTCTCCCGCCACCTGTGGGAGAAGAAAAGGAAAGAATTATAAACAAGGAATTTTCAGAAATAACCAATCAGATTGCAGCTGACATTTTTTGGTGACTGTATGAAGGTCTACTTTGTATGATTGGCTTGCCATGGCCAGTCGGTGATATCGGCTTCTCTGCTCTTGCAAGACTGCAATGAGGAAGAGTAACATGATAATAGGGGCTCCTGGGTGATTGCTGATATTTATGTTATATTTCCTTCTACATTCCCGCTTTTATCATTGTGTTATCTATGGCCCCTTGTCCCTGACATGTGATTATATGATGAGTGTGGGGTTATGTCTGTGAAGAATAGCACCTGGTATTGTGGTAACAGTCACTTTTATGGGGGTCCTACAGTGAAATACTTACTGCTTTTGCAAGAAGATTTTAAGATTTCTTTGCGGCAACTCATCGGCACAGTTGTTATAGTATGCCGGTAGTGCGTAGAATGTCACCGCTTCCTCCTCCTGGGTCCTATTGGAGAGTAAAGAAGATGATGATAATCTAGGACATCGTCTCCCTACTACAGGGTGTAGAATTTAGGAACAGCAGCACCCGCCATCATTTTCCTGTACAAGCAGCACTTTGGTAAATGATGGATGGGTAGATGTCTACCAGAGCCGTTCGCACCCCACGCCATCACCACAAGATGGACAACCCTACATCAGAATCATCCCAACCCATCTTGTCTGTGATACATAGTTCTACATGGAACTAGTCACATACACATTTAGAGAAATGTACGTCGCTGTATATGGCAGTCTAAATCCAAGGTGCGCCAAATGTATTAAGAGGCGATCATTTCTTAATACACTTGGCAAATCTCTGGCCAATCTGTGCGCCAGAATGTGGAGTCTATGCCAGCTGTCAGCTGCTGCAGATTTGTTCCATAACTCATGCCAGGTATTGGCATAAATCATAGTAAATCTCTCAGGCAGTTGAACTTCCCTTTGCTAGTCTAATTTTTTTCCCCAAAAGTGGTGATTCAGATGAAAAAACAAAAACATCCCACTTTTTGTGTCCAAATTTAGTGTGCTACAAAAATAAGCCATTTTTTTTCCTAGCAGAAAACTGGCCAAAGACTCTATGTAATTCTTCGCCCTTGTGATGTGTGGATATCCATGACTGAACTAATGGCATCATGCCTTGTAATGTGTAGCACAAGAGCGCAACTCAACCACAATACTAATCCACATACTAACATAAGTCCTATCCAGTCATCCCGTGAATGTGTCCTGTGTACCGACTCTACTCATCATCTATGTGATATCCAGTGTGTACTGCCATGTTGTATATTACTGTCAGTCGGGAGAATATAAGTCATTATCAATGAACTATGTGTAATGTTGTGTCATATACGGTGTGTACAATAAGCCCATCATAGAGGATGCAGTACTTACAGAACGATGTTGGCTGATTCATCCAGGAGGGGGTCACTAGGACAGGCAGTGTTGGTCTCAGGTTCTGCCTTGTCCTCTTCGCTATTAAACAGTAAATAAATATTATATATATAGTGTTGTGTGATATATGATATATTTATACAATAAGCCCATTGGAGATGATTCAGTACTTACACAGTGATGCTGTCGGATGTGTTCAACATGCTGGAATCTTCGAGGCCGGACGGTGTCTCATTATCCTCCTCTTCATCATCTTCTCTGTTGAACAAAACATAACATATATATACATTTAGTTCTGGTGGCTAATGGGGCCAGAGGATAATATAACCTTACATAGAAAAGGAAAATCAGGACTGCTGTATTTTAGGCTTTAAGGAAGCAGTGACTTTTGATATTTTTGCATCTCCGTGTTCTGTCAGCCATAACTTGGTAATTTTGCCATCAGCGGTCCCATATAAGGTTTATTATAGTGGGATAATTTAAATAAGTTAAGTGCCCCATTTTGGGGTAGATGGGGGTTACTATGGAACTGTCACTTCTTTCTGCCCTTTATTAAGAGGAGAATTAAGGCCTCATTAAACCCAACAATTCTCGATCAAAAATCGCTCAAAGCCATCTTTTAAGCAAGAATTGTTGGGTGCACGGACTTTGTACATTTTTCATTAACAAGTTGTTCATCGATCTCTTTCAGCAAGCTTAGAGAGAACGATGAGCCCTATCAGTGCCGCGCACTAAGTTCTTAGCGGGATACCTCTGATACTATTGTTTTAGCTGGTGTCCCGCTTAGAGAACACAGCAGGAGTATGCAGAAAACAGCGGTCCAGCTATGTTCTGCATATCCTACTCTGAGTACTTAGCTATATACTACTAGCTGAGCGCTCCGTAAGCAGGATTATACAGAAGACAGGACTCCAGCTGTCTTCTGTATACTTCACTTGGAGCGTACAGCTATATACCAGCTGAGCGGTCCGAGAAGACAACAGCTGTATGCAAAAGATAGCGGTCCCACTTGTATTCTGCATACAGTGTGAGCCTTCCTTTACACACTTATGCAGAGTGAAAGCTCAAAAACGTCACCTAAACTGCCGTTTGAGCAATCATTTTGCCGTGTAAATGCACACAGTGGTTATCGCTCAAAAGATGTCTTTTGAGCAAAATTGTTGCGTCTAAAAGGGCCTTTAGAAAAAAAAACAGCAATTCCTATAACACTAGAACAATAGGGTCGTCATAGTAGGAGATACTTACTGGTAATACACCACGCTGATGTTCTTGGTGGTCTCCAGCCACCTGTGGGAGAAGAAAAAGAAAGAATTATAAACAAGGAATTTTCAGTAACAACCAATTAGATTGCAGCTGACATTTTCTGGTGACTGTATGAAGGTCTACTTTGTATGATTGGCTTGCTGTGGTCAGTCAGTGATATCTGCTTCTCTCCCCTTGCAAGAGAGCAATGAAGAAGAGTAACATGATAATAGGGGCTCCTGGGTGATAGTTGATATTTGTGTTATATTTCCTTCTACATTCCCGCTCTTCTCATTGTGTTATCTATGGTCCCTTGTCCCTGATGTGTGATCATATGATGAGTGTGGGGCTATGTGAAGAATAGCACTTGATATTGTGGTAACAGTCACTATCATGGGGGTCCTACATTGAAATACTTACTGCTTTGCCAAGAAGGTTTTGAGGTTTCTTTGCGGCAACTCATCGGCACAGATGTTATAATAGGCCGGTAAGGTGTAGAATGTTGCCGCTTCCTCCTCGTGGGTCCTATTAGAGAGTAAAGAAGATGGTGATAATCTAGGACATCGTCTCTCTACTACAGGGTGTATAATTCAGAAACATCAGCGCCCGCCATCATTTTCGTGATACAGGCAGCACTTCTGATAATGATAGATGAATAGATGGACGTTGGCTTGTCAGATAAGAAACATCAGAGAACAAACACCCTGCAACCACTGCTGGGAGAACACAAGCCAGTGGAAGCATAGGTACGGTCTGCAGAATTTTTCTGTGGCATTCTCTGGGCTGCTCATCCATGTGGAAGCACTCTGAACCAATTTGGTTCTGAAGCCATCCTTGCAGATCACGCACATACTTGTTTTTTTAAGGTAATTTAGTATGACATAAAATGTGTTAAACGTTTGTGATATTTGAGGGCAAACCAGGCTCTTCCTTATGAACTCTGTATTTGTTGGCATTATCCTGGTTTATGCCATAAGTTGGTTGCACCTCGTTACACTTGTTTTCATGGTGTCCATCTATTTATCTAAATATCACCCAAGGGTCATACAATAAGATACTTACATCATAACTGGATATGCCCGATTTAGATCTTTCTCAATAAATAGCTCGTTCTCTCTCTCTCAATACTGTTAAAGAGTAAATAAGATAGTGAGAATCTAGTATGAGGGTCAGACATTATTCTATAACAAAACCATCCCCAACCTCTTCTGCCACCTCAAGGAGAGCTACGGACATGCTAGAAAATAAAGAAAGGCACGAAGACGCTCCAGATGCAGTGGACATACCTCCAACCAACTACAACCCTCAATTCAATGTTGGCTCTGCAGCTCCTTATATAATATACATGATGTCATACTATGTGGGGGAGGAGCCAACATTTGGTGACATCACAAGCAGCAATTAGGGACAAAACTAAATCAAATTTCATAGACATAAAATAGTTTCTAAATTCTTTCCCCAGCCTCCAAAACCTTGTACATGGGGCAACATTGTCATCTCTATAGAATGTAATTGTGGAGGATGGATGTGGAAATGTTGGATGGTTGGATGATGGATAGCGAGATAATAGATACATATCAGGTTTATAGGACTGTACATTATAAATAACACTATTATATAATAATTCATTACGGGCTCTTATCATATCATATCATTCCCAGACATTGAGGACCTTTATAGCCATGAAAATCGCACGTTCAATCTTTGCAATATGAAAAAAAGGAGACTCCATAGGGAAACATGGGAGATAAAAAAAAACCTGCAAAACGCAGATAGATGGAACGTGCTGCGATTTTTTTTCCTTTGCAACATTGCATGAGTGAAAACATTGAAAATGCGCAGGAAAATCATTGGTTCCATAATTCTGCGTTTTCAGTCACTCTCGCATCGTACAAAAATTGTGCGATTTTATCTCCAGTATGAAGTAGCCCTGAGGATCGTTTCACATGGGCGAGAAAATTGCACGATTTTCGCACAATGCGAGAGTAAGTAAAAATGTAGAAGGATGAAAACAAATGTTTTTTAATGGTTTTCTTCACATTTGTGATGTTTTCACTCATACGATATTGCGATTTTTCTGCGTTTTGCATTGTTTTTATCTCCCATGTTTCCCTATGGAGCCTCTTTTTTATCACATCGCAAAGAACGAACTTGCAATGTTCATGTGACGCAATGTGTTTTTAACATTAAAAAGTCCTATTGACTCTCGCGCTAAAAACTGCAGCAAAATCAAACGAAAAAAACGTGCAATAAAATCGCAAGTGGCAGCGATGTTTTTGTGAGAAAAAGCAGCGCTGATGTTTAAAAATTGCAGAAAGAAAATTGCAATTTTACTACGATTTTCTCATTGCAAAATCGCGACTGTCCGTGAAGAGCTAGCCTAAATCTGCTAAGTGTGAATGCAACCTAATAGAATCTGAATCAACCATAGTACAGTAATACAGTGAGGGGTGTTATAATCAGACAATAGGGGATATACAAATAAGCAGTCTGGTACAATCCTGCATTCTAGACATGTTGTATTAGTAAATACTGTATATGCAACAAAGTAACAAATGACGACATGAAATAGATACAATTATAATCTGCACCTGGAACAGAACCCTGACAGCAGGCATCATAGGCCCCACTGTCTGCAGCTGGGAAATGAGTATCACACTCCGAACTTATCTCATGGAATTACTGGATGTTGGTCAGCAGAAAGACAAAACCCTCCACTGAATTCAACCCAGACCTTAAGTATGGTGGACAGCCCACCGACCAGACCCCAAGTATGGTTTACAGCCCACCGACCAGACCCCAAGTATGGTGGACAGCCCACTGACCAGACCCCAAGTATAGTGTACATCCCACCGACCTGACCCCAAGTATGGTGGACAGCCCACCGACCTGACCCCAAGTATGGTGGACAGCCCACCGACCGCTGTACCACCAGCAACATAGTAAAAAACTGTAAAATCCATGTCTAATATCTGACAGATATCAATGCTAATAATAGGTATAAATATTAACCCATTAATCTCTGTGGGAGCGCACTCACAGCTTTCTGTAATGAGGTAAACTTGCTGTGCGCTGACTGTGACGGGGACACCGCAGGAACATGGAAGCAGGTGGAAAGTAAAAGTGGCTCCCAGGTCTCCATGTCACCTAAACTAGAAGCACCAGGACTTAGGGATGCTTATAATGGATAACACGTTCCTTACAAGCATTCTGGCGGTGGGTGACATGCTAACACTTGCTACATCCATATAACAACTTGTACCCGCACCACATAATGTCACATTGTACATATACAACACAGATAGATTTACTGGAAAAGGAGGGAAAGGAAAGAAATGATCACAGCTGAAGAAGAGGACCCAAGATAGGAGATAATGAAGTACAATACAGGAGCTCCGCATATAGCGGACTTACCTCTAACGCCAACTGCAACTCTCTACAGAATGTTGGCGCTGTAGCTCCTTATATAACCTCTGTGACGTCATAATGTCTGTAATGTCATAATGTGCATAATGAAAGCAGAGGGGCCAACAGCCACAACATTCCATGACATCACAAGCTGCAGCTGTTACAAACCAGATGAGCCTGAGCAACCAATCATATTCTGTATAGCTAAAATGGTCTCTAATTTCCCTGCCAGCCCCCCTTGTAAAAGGGGCAACAATGTCATTATTTGAATAGACTGTAATTGTGTGGTCATGTCTAGTGATTATAACACTGATAGATCCACGACCATCACTCATATATGCCAATAATACAGAATCTATATATATAAAGGCGAAAGCCCTCACAGACTGATTCACTCACAGACTAACTCACTCACAGACTGACTGACTCACTCACTCACTCACTGACTAAGGTCGCCTGCACACAAACAACTTGATTATTCAATGCTGAGTGCAAAAGTAAGTGACCCCCTTATGATATGTAACTTCCTGGTGTCGTTCAAACGTGAAATTTAGCGTCACCATTCTATATGTCATTAATAGAAAAATAAAGGGGTTGCAGCTTGATTATTCATTTCTAAGTGCAAAAGTAAGTGACCCCCTGTGTAATGTAACAAATGACACACATCTGTACTGCACAAACATGAAATTTGGCATGTGCATTCTTTAGGTCCTAAATAGGTAAAGTAAAGGGGTTGCAACTTGATTCTTTAATGCTAAGTGCAAAAGTAAGTGATCCCCTATGCTATATACCTAATCTAACTCTCTAACTTCCCGGTGTCGTACAAACTTGAAATTTGGCACCACCATTCCTTAGGTGCTAAGTAGGAAATTAAGGGGAGTTGCAACTTGATAATTGAATTCTAAACACAAAAGTAAGTGACCCCCTATGTAATCTAACTAATAACACATATCTGTACTACACAAACGTGAAATTTGGCAAGACCTTTGTTTAGGTCCTAAATAGGAAATGTAAAGGGGTCACAACTTGATTATTCAATTCTAAGTGTAAAAGTAAGTGACCCCCTACTGTATATAATGTAACTAATAACACACATCTGTACTGCACAAACTTGAAATTTGGCATGACCATTCCTTACATCCTAAATAGAAAAAGTAAAGGGGTCGCATCTTCAATATTCAATTCTAACTGTGAAAAACTGCAAAAATTCACAATACATAAGATAGTTCCTTTCTCAGAAACCACAAAGCCTAAGGAAATGATTTGTATACTGAGGAGAATCTACCTCACTTGTATGTATATATACTGAAGAGAATTTAAGTGATCTGTGTGTACATATACTGAGGAGAATCTACCTCACCTCTATGTGTATACATATTTTATTCATTGGTTCCTCTGAACTAACCATGACTAAAATTTGCTATGCAAATAACAGGTAAACACCTGTACCGAATTAGCTCGGGTGAGGCCAAGTATATCAGCTAGTAGATATTTGGAGGGGGGCTGATAATGGATATATGACCAGTATTAATAATATAAGTCCATATAAATCCGTATTCAGGAGAGAAGCCTGGAAGCATCATTGTGTCAGGGACATCCTGATTTCTTCAGAATGACAACCTGCGTCCTCTCAGCTCCTCCTATTATATGACATCATTTCAGCTAATACAATGGGCTGTAATTGAGGCCATAATCTTCTCCGGTACTAAAAGGGTTGGTGGACAAAGGTTTTAAAATATTTCAGTAGGGTCCAGATAGCACTTTTTACAATGATAAAGATCACCTTCAACAATTGTGCCATTTTCACAAGAGCGATTCTTCAGTGCTGAATAGTCCTGAACCCTTCAGGGAATTATTACCTGTAAGATCATTAACCTTATTATGCCTTGTTCACTGGACCTTTGGCAGCAATTTAAATCTAATGTTCGTGCGTCCTTTCAGATGACATGGGCCCCGGCGCATATACGCCTCGGCTGCCATGCCGTCGCTCTTCCCTCCGCCTTGCCGGCTCAACTAAATCTCTGCTCCCCGCAGTATGATTGCAATGGAAGGGGGCACAGCTAAGTGCTACCCCATCCTGCCTCCTCCCATTGCTGGCTGTGAACAAGGGACGAGGAGGGGGCTGTAGCTTAGTTCTGCTCCATCCTGCCCCCTCTCATTGCAATCAGCTGGAGGGAAGGAGAGAAAAGGGATGGAGTTTAGCAGTCTCGCTGCTAAACTCCCTCCCAACTCTCTTCTTCGGCCGCTGTCATTGGCTCCCTTAGGAGCTAATGCAGTGGCCGACGTATTCGGGCCCAAAAGATAGTTCCAGGACTATCTTTTGGGCCTGACATGAAAACGCCCGTCGCTTTATTGGCTGGCCAGCTCTTTTACGTCACGGGAATACAGCCATGTGATCTGATGTATTGGAATAGAATGCATCAGATCACAGCATATATCAGCCGACCGTGAAAACGGCAGGCTGATATACGCTCATGGGAAAGAGGGCTAAGGCCCAATGTCCGTGGGCGGGTTTGATTTGCGGAATACGCGTGGGGCACCTGAACAGAACATCAGCAAGTCAAGCCGCCCATAGGGAAACATGGAACTACACAAATTAATTAAAGTATGCGGATTTGTTTTGCGGACCTTTTGGTTTGGAAAACAAATCGCAGTGTGCTCCATATTGCTGCAGTTCCCCCACAGACGGCTTGCATTGCAGTCAATGGAAGCTGTCCGATGCACGGCACACTTGCAGCTGGTACTGCGGTGATGCCACAGATCCCATGAGAAAGCAGGAGATATAAAAAAAAGCAAAACTGTACTGCACATGTCCAACGGACTATGCACAGTACAGCAAACCCAGAAGTGGAGAATACAGGTATGCAGGGCTCACCGTCCACGGGCAGGGTTGGATTCCGTGCAGGAACAGCATCTGACAGGTGATGTTACCAGGTCTTCTGGTCTGGTGGTCTCCCGTAAATGTGTCACATGGGCTTTTAATTTAGAAGCCCCGGTACGTTTACAGAACACCACTGATGGCGTTCCTGATGGAACCTTCTAATCAACCACATGACTCCACCCCCAACCGCCACTGCCACCAATGCCTAATTACTCATAAAGCCCCTTAAAGAACTGTTATACTCATAGAGAATGTCCCCAAAGAAGTCACTCTGTGATGTCCTTAACTTCCCGACTTATTAGGTTATAGAGGTTGCGGAGGAGAGACTGGCGATAGTGGTAAGCCGTTCTTTCTTTGTCATATCAGGTTCACTCTCTGTACTGCAGTTGGAGCTGGTGTTCTCTTCTTCTCTTCAAGCTGTACTGACTCTCCGATGTGTCGTGATCATAGGAGCCAACTCATGGATAAAATCTGAAGGGGGGGGGGGGACAAACACAAGCAACGTTACCATACATGCTATCAGGCTTCTAAGTATGGGTGGCATTACTACTAACTGTGGCATGGATGGGGACATTGCGTGCAAGTTTGAAAAATAAAGCCAGGTGCTTGGGAAATTGAGAAGTCAAAGTTGTCTGTCAAATTCTGTAGAGACAAGTTATGATTGCAAGGAATCATCATGATGGTCTAGTCGGTTGGCAAGGAAAATGGTCTAGTCAGTTGGCAAGGAAATTGGGGGCTGGTCATAAATTAGCAGAAGAAGAAAAATAAGGGCTGAAAACTAAGGGTCAGACTAATTGACAGATTATTGCTGAAGTTCAAGCTAATTTGGACTGAAACTAACTTTTTTCCGGAATTTGGCAAACCGGCCCAATCGATCTTCTCAAAAGTTCACTCAATACTACTGGTCGACCAAATATTTATTTGGCCAACAGCTATCACTCCCAGCTTTGCATACATATGTATGCTCGGCTTGGCTAAGTGTCATCAATAGGTAGAGGGAGTAAGCTGATGTGTCAGGCATCTCTGGTGGCAGTTTATCTCCCCTGAGAACAAAAGGATTAGGCATGTTGAAATCCACCAACTGACCCTTTCTCCGGACAGCAGATAAGGGGGGGAAGTTGGGACACAGCCCACGCATTATATTATCAGTGGATTCAACCACCATTAATCATGTGTATGACCATCTTAAAGAGGTTGTGCAAGTTTGAGCATTATCCTCATTCACAGGACTGAGAATGACTTTCAGATTGGGGGTCTAAGTAGTTCGATCTGTACCATCAATTATGAGAATGCAGGTCCCAAAGGTCTCCAAATGAATGAAGTGATGGTTGAGCATGAACATTACAACTTCATTAATTTCAATAGGACTGACAGAGGGATAGCTGAGCGCTTGAACTCTGCTATCTCCAGCGGTTCCATCAAAATTAATGAAGCAACAGCGTGCATTAATAACTGCCATTCTGTTCATTCCTGGATGCAGCGGACCCGGTTCTCAGAATCAGGGACGTTCCAGTAGTCAGATTCCTAGTGATTTGAAATGTATCCCCTATCCTGTGGACAGAGGATAACTTTCAATCCTGGAATAACGCCTGTAAGGGCTCGTTGCCATGGCCATATGTGTAAAACACTGCGTGTATCACATAATAGCCATTGCTGGTTGCTGGATTCAGTGGCGGGCCCTGGCTTACCATATAGTGGGCTATAGAGTTGATTTGGCTCTTCCTCTTTTGCCATTCTGCTCTTCTTACACATGAATGCTCGGTTTGGCCGCTGCAGACAGTTCTGGTGACAACGTATCTCCAGGGGGACAAAAGGATTGGGCTTTAACATTCAACATACCTGACCCTTCATTCCTCAACATCATGTGTTGGGAGATGATCAAAGGGCCCCCATATACAGATCATCCCACCAAAATTGGCAGGTTTGGATGACTGTAGTCCACTGTGTATGGGGACCTTAAGGATCACATGTCCTAGTCAACAACTAGGAACTACTAAGTGGTTGCAAAGCAATTTAAGGCCTGCGCCACACAGGCTTATGTACAATACATAGAGAATAGAACCAATTCATTTCATTGCATTCATTCACATGCCTGTATTTTTTCTGCATATTTCGGTTGCACAAAATGAACCTCACCGTGCTCTTTTTTCCTACACATTTGCACTCTAAAGGCCTCCATAGAAGTCAATGCGGAGTGTGCAAATGCATGAGGAATGAACTGGGAGATGTGTAAAACACTGTAATTCAACTGAAAAAAGAACACATTTGGTACTCAGTAGACTGAATAGCCGTATAAATCAGTGCAACTTTGCACAAATTTGTGGGTGCAAAAAGTACACTAAAATACACAAATGTGCGCACAAAAAAGCATAGTTCATCCCTCAAAAACGCCATGCGTTCAAATATGCATAAGCTCATGTGATGCCAGTCTGAAGTTGTGAGAAAACCTCATTAAGGCGTCTCAAACGTAGGTTTTTGTCACACGAGCGCATATCGGCTGGCCTTTTTCCCAGCTGGCCAATATGTGCTATGATCGGATGCATTGGATTCCAATGCATTAGATCACATGGGTGTATTACTGAGACATAAAATCGCCCGGCAAGACCAATATAGCGCCGGGCATTTTTACGTCTGGCCCAAAAGATAGTCCTGGGCTGGAATACGTCAGCCGCTGCATGGACTCCTATGGGAGCCCATAGCAGCGGCTGTAGGTGGGAGGGAGTTTGGCAGTGTGGCTGCTAAACTCCTTCCGTCTGCTCTCCTTCCCCCTGGAGGCTCACCTCTTGTCTCCTCCTTGCTTGTTCTGTACAATGGAAAACGGTTGGGCTGGTGCGGAGCGAAGCGCCGTTCTGTCCGCCTCCTCCCATTGTTGGCTATGGGCAAGAGTGGGGCATGGGCAGAGCTAAGCTGCCATCCTCTTCCCGACCCTTGTCCATAGCCATCAATGGGAGGAGGCGGAGTGGGTCGCCGCTTAGCTTCACCCCTGCCCCACCCCCTCCCATTGCAAAGAATGAGTGAGGAGGAGACAAGAGGTGATCTTGCGATTAGAGGAAGGGTAAATGGGCGACGGCATGGTGAGCTTGGTGTATATGCACCAGGCCCCATGCCGTGTGAACGGGAGCACAAAGTTTAAATTTGTGCGCCCGTTCACGAGCTTCTACGCCCCAGATGGAAGCATATATTGGCTGGCCATGAAAACGCCGGCCTATATGCGCTCGTGTGAAAGAAGCCTTAAGGTGGCTGTTACTCTGAGATTAATGAAGAGCAGTGAAAACATGATAGTCGATGCACAACTGCCCATTATACCAGCTGGAGATTTCAATGACGATGCAAACTGAATTTACACACTTTAACCTTAAACCCCGACACGGCCCTGTAGTTGTTTAACTTGTACATTATGAAAATTACAAGATTAGAGGATGATTTTGTAAGGGTCAATCCAGATGCCGCAGTGGGATACATAGAAGAGATGTCGTGGATTTATTTTGGGGTCCACGGCCTAATCAATAGGAATGTTTGCACCCTTCCAGATTTATGTTCAGAGATTGTGTGCACAATAGAAGAGATTACACGGAGACAAGACTGTCACTGTAGAAAGTCTTCCTGACTCTGTTTAATAGTAGGCATAAAGCATCTTTTATAGCATTAAGGGTTAATTGCCCTTTATGGGAAGCAGCAAGCAATACGTGGTTGGAAATCAAAGCATGGGATTGGGTGATCCAAATATGGTCTTTTTGCATCTGGTCCTGGGTGAGTTGCTGTTGTCATGGACGTTCGACATCACGTGTTTTCAGATGAACAGCCAGCACCATCTTTCTGAGTTCGATGGAGAGGGCAGGGGCGGGAATGCGCAATGTGTAGTCAAATGACGCCTGAGGGTTATGTGAGGGTAAAAAATGTGCCCTGAGGTTTGGAGCCTGTGCTTCTATCAAACTGCATATTCTGATAACGGTTAGCAGTACAGGCACATTCCATTCTATTCTACTGGCTCAGATAGTGAAATAGACATTTCATCTTGCATACTCACACACACACACATATATATATGTATATATATATATATATATATCCTCCACAAACCCCCCTTGAAACTGTCTGTTTTACAAACTGTCCCTACACTACCCCGCAGTCCTCAACGGTTGACTCTCCTCTACATCCCAGATCGAGGCAGGGTCTTCAAGCCAACCAAGGCAAGCTCTCTGGGTCTACCACGGGGTTGTTTACAGCCCTTGCAACTGGACCACAGCTAGCCTGAGTCCCCTGTGGCCACTGACTTGTTCCAAGGAGGGTGATCTGGCCCTAAGGTAGTCAGGACGAGGGGTGAACTGCATGGGAGCTTATATAGATTTGCCCACGTTGTTCTGTGCACAAATCAGGCAGCCCTGTGTATGTGTGTGGCAGCCTTGACGCTAAATCCTGGTGCAGACCAGTGACTAGCGACCCCATCTGTTTGTGACAAGTGTGTATTTTCATGGGAGGTCGAAACCATGGCCATGACGGGATAGGGGCCTGTGGGAGACAAGGCTTGTTGGATACCATCTATTTATCCCCAGGTGTCTCTTTGCCCCTCTTTAGTCGCCTTTGTAACTGAATCAACAGGTCATAATCCACCGGGGGTGTCATCTGAGGGGGTACCTGTACCGCCCCAACCCCTGAAGGATCAAGTCTGGGCTTCTGTGTGGCTGTCTTCACAGCCTGATCAGCTGGGTGATTTACGGTTGCCTCAGGTGCCATCCATGGAGTGGCCTTTTGTTGCACTTTTAGGTCCCTCTCTCAGGTAGCAAAAGGGCTTCCATTGGTGCTGGTACACCTTTACTGTTTCTAATTTATTTACTGTTTATTTACTCAAGAATGACCTCACTCTACAGATAGGTTCGTAGTCATGAGCAATGCCATAGGCATAGTGGGAGTCTGTGTAGACGTTAGGTTAGAAGAGGTTCAGCTTTGTAAGGAGAGCACAACATAACTTGCGTAGAACCTGCCTACTTGACCATATCTCAATCCAGCCACAAAGACTGCAAAATCACTGTTATCTAATGACTAATCAACCTGGCTGAATTCCCTGTCTCCTGGGCCATAAACTAGTACATAGTCATGTCTATCAATCTGAAGGAAAAAACTATCAGGTGATTATTCACACTTCCCCCCTTTCTCCAGAGGTAGCAAGGTAGCTAGACTGGGGGCGTTGTAACGCTGGCACGGTAAGTGGCATGAGCAGGGTGCACTGTAGGTAAAAGGGAAGCAAAATTTTAACGAAAACCTATGACAGTGTTCTAAATACACAGTGTTCTAAACTTATTTATTTATTCCTCTGCTGCTAGGTATGTACCTAACTGAGAAAAAAAACTAATGGAACGCTATCAGTCCAAGGTTTACTGTTTCCTCCATTGCCTTTTGTTTTTTAAATTTTAGAGTACCATTCATGCTTTCTAATTTCCCACTACTCCGTGAATGGTAGGGTGTGTGAAAGGCCTGGGATACACCAAGAACAGATATGATGTGTTGCATTATTTCACCCGTGAAGTGTGTACCTCTGTCTGACTCAATCACTTCCAGTACCCCGTATCTGCAGTTTACCTTGTTCATGAACTTCTGTGCAGTTACCTGCTTATTTCCCTTGGTAACAGGGTAGGCCTCTAACCTGAAAAGATATCAACAACAACAAGCACATATTCATACTTCCCAACAAGTGGAAGCTGAATGTAGTCAATTTGCAATCTCTGAAATGGGTAGAGTGGCCCTGGCAAGTGTTATGTGGCAAATTTACTTCTGCCCTGTTGCTTATGGCATAGATCATACAAGATTGGACCCAGGAGCCACCCGTCCTCGTTCAAGCGCCGACATCATTGCTGCTTTGATAGGTGCGTCTTTCCATGCATTAGCATTGCCGTTAGCGAGTACCTGCCCGCTCAGAAGAAAAGGTTCAGCTGCCGGCGGCAGGGGAGAGCGGGAAGGAACGGAGGGGAGATCTCTCTCCTCCCCTTTCCCCCTGCTCCCCCCTGCTCACTGCCGCAACTCACCTCTCACCCACGCCGGCAGCCGAACCTTTTTTTCCGAGCGGGCAGGTACTCGCCAAGGACAATGCTCGATCGACTAATTGTCCTTAGCGAGAATGCTCGCTAATCTTTACTAATGACCCATTCACGGGTCATTTAAAAAGAAACAGTAATGTAGCTAAAAGTAATGTACAAGGAGTAGCTGTGAAAAGAAGTGGGGGTGAAAGGGTCTGGAGGGGGGCTCCAAGCTAAACTTTTGCACCCGGGCCCATGAGCCTCTAGCTACACCCTTGGACACAGTATTCCAGATGAGGTCTGTCTAAGGAAGAATAGAGGGGGACCTCATGTGATCTAGACTCTATGCTTCTCTTAGTACATCCCAGAATTGTGTTTGCCTTTTTGGGTGCAGCATCACATTGTTGACTCATGTTTAGTCTATGATCTATTAGTATACTCAAGTCTTTTTCACATGTGCTGCTGCTTAGCCCAATTCCCCCCATTCTGTATGTGCTTTTTTTAATTTTTCTTGCCCAGATGTAGGACTTTGCATTTCCCCTTGTAAAATACCCTTCTGTTAGACGCCGCCCACTGTTCAAGCTTTTCTAGATCTTTTTGAACATTTTCTCTATCTTCCCTAGTGTTAGCTATCCCTCCTAGCTTCGTGTCGTCAGCAAATTTGAACAGTTTCCCATCAATTCCCTCCTACAGATCATTTATAAAAATGTTGAACACTGGGCCTAGGACAGAGCCTTGAGGTCACTGTGGGAGTCACTGTTACTTCTGAGACCACTGTGGGGGTCACTATTACTACTGAGGCCACTGTGGGGGACACTTACCACTGGGGCCACTTTGCACATGGCAGCATACCTCTAGCTGACTTACGGTGTGTGTACACGTGGCAGAAATGTTGCGGAATGTCTGCAGCAGAAATATACACACCAAATTCTGTTGCATTTCTGCATCCAAACAAATTGTCTAAATCTGTACCATTGGCATGGATTTTGACTAGAAATCAGCAGCATACCTGCAGCTGATTTCTTACTATGCGGTGCTCCCCCTCACCTTCTCTAGTGCCGCTGGTCAGGTGAGACCACTACAGGCCACCGGGAACCAGAAGCCAGAAACACTGGCAGTGGGAAACCTTTGGAGGAAGTGAGGGGGAGCGCCGCATAGTATCAAATCAACTGTGGATACCCGCCTGATTTCCAGTCAAACTCCGCACCAATGCTACAGACTTTGACTGTCTTTTGGATGCAGAAATGCCACGGAATTTGCTCCCTGTCTTTTTTGAAATGGCCCTGTACATTTTATATTGCTGGAGGTAAAATCATATGTTGTGATAAGCCTCACCCCCTGACGACAGCCCTTTGTCCCGCTTTCATCCTGGGATAATCTAGTCACCTTATATTGGGACAAGTACTAAGGGTGCACTGCGTAGTCATGTCTGGGGCCCTATATATTAGTACAAGTACTAAGGATGCACTGTGCAGCCATGTCTGGTCCCCTATATATAAAGACAAGTACTAAGGGTGCACTGTGTAGTTGTGAATTCCATAGACAGGGATTTACTGGTGTGAGAAACTTGCTGCTTTATTGTTTAACCCCTTCCCGCTCCATGACGTACCGGTACGTCATGGGAGGCGAGTACTTCGCGCAAAATGACGTAACGGTACGTCATCGGGATAGCGCGAGATCATGACTGACCTCGTGTTATCCCGCAGAGAGAGCCGGCTGTCAGTCACAACCGGCGTCCCGCTGCAACAGCGGGGGGGGGGGGGGGGGGGGGAGGGGGGCGCCCCCCGCTGTTAACCCCTTCCTGCCGCGATCTAAGTAGATGTTATCGCGAGAGCCTGGCCTGTCACCATGGCAACAGGACACCAGACACTGGCGTCCTGTTGTGCCAATGCCTATGATCGCTGTATAAGCGATAAGGCATGGCAGAGGAGTAGCTTTGTCATGCCTTATCACAGCGATCATAGGTACAGTGCTGCAAGTCCCCCAGAGGGACTCAAATTGTGTAAAAAAAAAAGAAAAGAAAAATGTAAAAAAAAAGTAAAAAAACCTCTTTTTTGTGCTCTTTCTAATATTAGCATAAAAAAAAATTAAAACCCCACATATTGGGTATTGATGCGTTCGTAATGATGTGTACAAAAAGTTGAACATGCTTTAAATTTTGTACGGCAAAAAGCTTTAAAAAAATGTAAAAAACAGAGGCAAAATGCAAATTTTTAGCATTTTGCCTCCCAAAGAATGCAATAAAAGGGATCAAAAAAGCCGTACATTCCCCAAAATGGTACCAATAAAAACTAAAGCTCGTCTCACAAAAAATAAGCCCTTATAGAGCTCTGTACATAGAAAAAAAAAAGTTTCAGGACTTTGAATGCAGCTATAGAGGAAAAAAAAAGATTTCCAAAAAAAAGAGGGCTTTTATTGCAAAAAAGTGTAAAAACCTAAAATTTTGTGTGTCATGTATGCTGTATGTATAACTCTTTAAAAAAAAAATAAAAATCTTTGGCAGAATTGATGCATTTTCTCTATGATTTCTCTATGATGCGTTATCATAAAAAAAAAAAAAAAGTTTTACGATATAGTCTATGTACCCAAAAGTGGCACCGATTAAAACTACAGCTTGCCACGCAAAAAACAAGCCCTTATATGGCTGCATCGACGGAAAAATAAAAACGTTATGGTTTTTGAAAAATGGAGATGGAAAAATACCAAAAATCGCTTGGTCCTCAATGCCAAGATAGGCCGTGTCATTAAGGGGTTAAAATACGTGCATATTCACAGATAAAGAAGGACCGGTTTCAACTCTATCAAGAGCCTTGTTCACCTCTACATGCACTCTGTTCACAAACCACTACATGTTATTTATTACATGGAAACAGTTCATATTTTTAAGTGTGCAAAAGCACTTTAGCGATCCATTATTTTCATCAGATGTGATTCCATAAACATTTTTATAATGATTGATTGATATTTCAATATTGGGACAAAGAATTAATTGATATAATTTTATGTATAAAACCAGCTTATATATGAAGACAGATTGAAAAATGCATTAATTAGGTTTTTGCTCAATTAGTTTTTATAAATTAGTATATATAGAGGAGGTCAGTTTTGAAATTCATGCCCTTTGGGTATCTGGTATTCAGCGCAAGTATCCATAACCGGATGTTCAGGGCATAGATATGATTTCTCCTTCTCATCTAGGATACCTAGTTGTGACCCCGTATGCAACATTCTATTCAGTTTCGCAATAAAATCTTGTGTTGGATTATTTTTGATTACTCTATACACCTTGGTATCATATAATATTTTTCTGATGAGTGTTGCATACAGATCACTGTCCATCAGGACAACATTACCACCTTTATCTGACTTCCTTATTGTCACATTCTTGTTTGACATTAACGTTTTTAAACCTTTTCTTTCTTTTTGGCTGAGATTATTTTTCTTAGTTGTTGTTTCATTACTCTTCTTAATCTTCATTAATTCCTTTTCTATCACTTGTTGAAATTCTTCCATGTGTTTAGTTCTCGAAGTCAAAGGATAGAAATTTGGGTTTGGTATATGAAAATCAATTTTATTGAGATTGCTGATTAAATTTTGATCATATGTTGTGATAAGCCCCACCCCATGACGACACCCCTTTGTCCCGCTTTCATCCTGAGAAAATCTAGTCACCTTATATTTGGACAAGTACTAAGGGTGCACTGTGTAGTTGTGTCTGGGTCCCTTATATATTAGAACAAGTACTAAGGGTGCACTGTATAGCCATGTCTGGGTCTCCTAAATATTAGGACACGTACTAAGGGTGCACTGTGTAGCCATGTCTGGGTCCTAAATATTAGGACAAGTACTAAGGGTGCACTGTGTAGTCATGTCTGGTCTATATATTAGGACAAGTACTAAGGGCGCACTGTGTAGCCATGTCTGGGTCCCCTATATGTTAGGACAAGTACTAAGGGTGCACTGTGTAGTCATGTCTGGGTCCCCTATATGTTAGGACAAGTACTAAGGGTGCACTGTGTAGTCATGTCTGGGGCCCTATATATTAGGAAAAGTACTAATGGTGCACTGTGTAGTCATGTCTAGGTCCTTTATATATTAGGACAAGTACTAAGGGTGCACTGTGCAGTCATGTCTTGTTCCCTATATATTAGGACAAGTAGTAAGGGTGCACTGTGTAGTCATGTCTGGGGCCCTATATATTAGGACAAGTACTAAGGGTGCACTGTGCAGTCATGTCTGGTTCCCTATATATTAGGACAAGTAGTAAGGGTGCACTGTGCTTTCTTGTCATGTCCCCTATAAATTAGGACAAGTACTAAGGGTGTACTTTACAGTCATGCCTGGTTCCATATATGTTAGGACAAGTAGTAAAGGTGCACTGTGCAGTCATGTCTGGTCCCCTCTATATTAGGACAAGTAGTAAGGGTGCACTGTGCAGTCATGTCTGGTCCCCTATATATTAGGACAAGTACTAAGGGTGTACTTTACAGTCATGCCTGGTTCCATATATGTTAGGACAAGTAGTAAAGGTGCACTGTGTAGTCATGTCCGGTCCCCTATTGTAGTATCCCAGAACCAAAGTTGTTTTACACCCCAGTGCAAAGTTGTCATGTGGTTGTATAAAGTATATTTCCCACATGCATAATAATGTATATTCGTTGTACTTTGCATTGCACTGTTTTAAACCTGCAGAACTTTGCAGAAGCTCGGGCGATACAGAGATATAAGGGCTAATGCCCAAGGATGGATTTCTGCCGTGTTATCCCGCAGCTATTAGGTTCTATTGAACCTAATAGCTCAATGTTCACTCTGTGGAATTCTACCGTTGAATTCCGCAGCGTGAAAGAAACCCCAGCATGCTCTAATTGCTGCGGAAAACCCCATGGCCAGCTCCATTCACTCCATCACATGATACTTCCACTGTGAGCACAGCAAAGGTATCGAGTGATTATGCATCACCGCCGGCCGTGTCACCACCCCCGCCAGCGCGTCATTTGCTGCACTGCACATGCTCGCCGGACGGGAGCGGCGGATTTGGAGAGGTGAGTAGGGGTCTTTGAGGGTGCCATGGCGGTCTCCACTGCGGTATTCAGCTGGCGGAGTCAGCCACGGCCGTAAAGCATGGGATCTGTCAGTTCTCTAAATCAAGCTTTTCTGACAGATAGGCTCACCGCGGAGAATCACCACATGCGGCGATTTGAATCTTGCGAGCGGAGAGTTGCTATGATTCTCCACTCGTGGACAGGGGGTTTCGCGCTCCACAGCAACTCTATAGAAAGCATGCACTGCGTTATCCGTGGCCAGATTATCCCAGTGGATAACGCAATGCAATAATGCCCATGGACAGGCAGCCTAAGGGTTAAAGTTTATAGATGAGATGTGATTTTGGGTATCAAGCAGAACCTCAGCAAATTTTGCAGAGTGCATCAGTTTTTGCAAAACCGAATTGTATCAGTTTTGCAAGTAATTCCCGGGAAAGTGGGAGGAGCCAGACAGTCAGGGTTCAGTTTTTGGGATGTTGAGTGAGAGAGGAGTGTAACATGTCAGCTCAGTTAAAAGCCATGAGAAAGAACCACTGAGTCCTCACCCTGGGACACCTCTATATTAGAACAAGTACTAAGGCTGCACTGTGTAGCCATGTATGGTCCCCTATATATTAGGACAAGTACTAAGGGTGCACTGTGTAGTCATGTCTGTCCCCTATTGTAGTATCCCAGAACCAAAGTTTTTTTACACCTCAGTGCAAAGTTGTCGTATGGTTGTATAAAGTATATTTCGCACATGCATAATAATGTATATTCGTTGTACTTTGCATTGCACTGTTTTAAAACTGCAGAACCTGGGAGAAACAGAGATATAGGGGGTAAAGTTTACAGATGAGATGTGATTTTGGGTATCAAGAAGCCCCTCAGCAAATTTTGCATAGCCATGTATAGTCATTAGAGATGAGCGAGCACCAAAATGCTCGGGTGCTCGTTACTCGGGACAAAATTATCGCGATGCTCGAGGGTCCGTTTCGCGTAACGAACCCCATTGAAGTCAATGGGCGACCCGAGCATTTTTGTATATCGCCGATGCTCGCTAAGGTTTTCATTTGTGAAAATCTGGGCAATTCAAGAAAGTGATGGGAACGACACAGCAACGGATAGGGCAGGCGAGGGGCTACATGTTGGGCTGCATCTCAAGTTCCTAGGTCCCACTATTAAGCCACAATAGCGGCAAGAGTGGGCCCCCCCCTCCCAACAACTTTTACTTCTGAAAAGCCCTCATTAGCAATGCATACCTTAGCTAAGCACCACACTACCTCCAACAAAGCACAATCACTGCCTGCATGACACTCTGCTGCCACTTCTCCTGGGTTACATGCTGCCCAACCCCCCCGCACGACCCAGTGTCCACAGCGCACACCAAAGTGTCCCTGCGCAGCCTTCAGCTGCACTCATGCCACACCACCCTCATGTCTATTTATAAGTGCGTCTGCCATGAGGAGGAACCGCAGGCACACACTGCAGAGGGTTGGCACGGCTAGGCAGCGACCCTCTTTAAAAGGGGCGGGGCGATAGCCCACAATGCTGTACAGAAGCAATGAGAAATATAATCCTGTGCCACCGCCATCAGGAGTTGCACACGTGGGCATAGCAATGGGGAACCTATGTGCCACACACTATTCATTCTGTCAAGGTGTCTGCATGCCCCAGTCAGACCCCGTTTTTTTATAAATAGTCACAGGCAGGTACAACTCCGCAATGGGAATTCCGTGTGCACCCACAGCATGGGTGGCTCCCTGGAACCCACCGGCTGTACATAAATGTATCCCATTGCAGTGCCCATCACAGCTGAGGTAACGTCCGATTAAATGCAGGTGGGCTTCGGCCCACACTGCATGCCCCAGTCAGACTGGGGTACTTTAGAAGTGGACACATGCAGTTACAACTCCCTGTGGACCCACAGCATGGGTGGGTGCCAGGAAGCCACCGGCGGTACATAAATATATCCCATTGCATTGCCCATCACAGCTGATGTAACGTCAGCTTTAATGCAGGTGGGCAAAAAATTAATTGGATTACACTGTAGGCGAGGGCCCCAAAAAATTGGTGTACCAACAGTACTAATGTACGTCAGAAAAATTGCCCATGCCCAACCAAGAGGGCAGGTGAAACCCATTAATCGCTTTGGTTAATGTGGCTTAATTTGTAACTAGGCCTGGAGGCAGCCCAGTTAAAATAAAAATTGGTTCAGGTGAAAGTTTCAACGCTTTAATGAGCATTGAAACGTATAAAAATTGTTTACAAAAATTATATGACTGAGCCTTGTGGGCCTAAGAAAAATTGCCCGTTCGGTGTGATTACGTGAGGTTTCAGGAGGAGGAGCAGGAGGAGGAGGATGAATAAAATACACAGATTGATGAAGCAAAAAGGTCCCCGTTTTTGATGGTGATAGAGAACGATGCTTCCATCCGCGGGTGCAGCCTACGTATTGCTTAGGTATCGCTGCTGTCCGCTGGTGGAGAAGAGAAGTCTGGGGAAATCCAGGCTTTGTTCATCTTGATGAGTGTAAGCCTGTCGGCACTGTCGGTTGACAGGTGGGTACGCTTATCCGTGATGATTCCCCCAGCCGCACTAAACACCCTCTCTGACAAGACGCTAGCCGCAGGACAAGCAAGCACCTCCAGGGCATACAGCGCGAGTTCAGGCCACGTGTCCAGCTTCGACACCCAGTAGTTGTAGGGGGCAGAGGCGTCACCGAGGACGGTCGTGCGATCAGCTACGTACTCCCTCACCATCCTTTTACAGTGCTCCCGCCAACTCAGCCGTGACTGGGGAGCGGTGACACAGTCTTGCTGGGGAGCCATAAAGCTGGCAAAGGCCTTGGAGAATGTTCCCCTGCCTGCGCTGTACATGCTGCATGATCTCTGCGCCTCCCCTGCTACCTGGCCCTCGGAACTGCACCTTCTGCCACTAGCACTGTCGGATGGGAATGTTACCATCAGTTTGTCCGCCAGGGTCCTGTGGTATAGCATCACTCTCGAACCACTTTCCTCTTCGGGTATGAGAGTGGAAAGGTTCTCCTTATACCGTGGGTCGAGCAGTGTGTACACCCAGTAATCCGTAGTGGCCAGAATGCGTGTAACGCGAGGGTCTCGAGAAAGGCATCCTAACATGAAGTCAGCCATGTGTGCCTGTACCTGTACGCAACACATGGCTGTCCTCACTAGGAAGATCACTTTCAGGATCCTCCTCCTCCTCCGGCCATACACGCTGAAAGGATGACAGGCAAGCAGCATGGGTACCCTCAGCAGTGGGCCAAGCTGTCTCATCCCCCTCCTCCTCATGCTCCTCCCCCTCCTCCTCAAAGCGCTGAGATATAGACATGAGGGTGCTCTGACTATCCAGCGACATACTGTCTTCCCCCGCCTCCGTTTCCAAGCGCAAAGCGTCTGCCTTTATGCTTTGCAGGGAACTTCTCAAGAGGCATAGCAGATGAATGGTGACGCTAATGATTGCAGCATCCCCGCTCTCCATCTGGGTAGACTCCTCAAAGTTTCCAAGGACCTGGCAGATGGCTGCCAACCAGGCCCACTCTTCTGTAAAGAATTGAGGAGGCTGACTCCCACTACGCCGCCCATGTTGGAGTTGGTATTCCACTATAGCTCTACGCTGCTCATAGAGTCTGGCCAACATGTGGAGCGTAGAGTTCCACCGTGTGGGCACGTCGCACAGCAGTCGCTGCACTGGCAGATTAAACCGATGTTGCAGGGTCCGCAGGGTGGCAGCGTCCGTCTTGGACTTGCGCAAATGTGCGCTGACCCGGCGCACCTTTCCGAGCAGGTATGACAAGTGTGGGTAGCTTTTCAGAAAGCGCTGAACCACCAAATTAAAGACATGGGCCAGGCATGGTACGTGCGTGAGGCTGCCGAGCTGCAGAGCCGCCACCAGGTTACGGCCGTTGTCACACACGACCATGCCCGGTTGGAGGCTCAGTGGCGAAAGCCAGCGGTCAGTCTGCTCTGTCAGACCCTGCAGCAGTTCGTGGGCTGTGTGCCTCTTCTCTCCTAAGCTGAGTAGTTTCAGCACAGCCTGCTGACGCTTGCCCACCGCTGTGCTGCCACGCCGTGCGACACCGACTGCTGGCGACGTGCTGCTGCTGACACATCTTGATTGCGAGACAGAGGTTGCGTTGGAGGAGGAGGAGGGTGGTTTAGTGGAGGAAGCATACACCGCCGAGCTGGGGCCCGCAATTCTGGGGGTGGGTAGGACGTGAGCGGTCCCAGGCTCTGACTCTGTCCCAGCCTCCACTAAATTCACCCAATGTGCCGTCAGGGAGATATAGTGGCCCTGCCCGCCAGTGCTTGTCCACGTGTCCGTTGTTAAGTGGACCTTGCCAGTAACCGCCTTGGTGAGGGCGCGTACAATGTTGCGGGAGACGTGCAGGGCTGGGACGGCACATCGGGAAAAGTAGTGGTGACTGGGAACCGAGTAGCGCGGGGCCGCCGCCGCCATCATGCTTTTGAAAGCCTCCGTTTCCACAAGCCTATACGGCAGCATCTCCAGGCTGATCAATTTGGCTATGTGCACGTTTAACGCTTGAGCGTGCGGGTGCGTGGCGGTGTACTTGCACTTGCGCTCAAACAGTTGCGCTAGCGACGTCTGGACGCTGCGCTGAGAGACATTGTTGGATGGGGCCGAGGACAGCGGAGGTGAGGGTGTGGGTGCAGGCCGGTAGGCACTCGTGCCTGTGTCCTCAGAGGGGGGTTGGATCTCAGTGGCAGGTTGGGGCACAGGGGGAGAGGCAGTGGTGCAAACCGGAGGCGGTGAACGGCCTTCGTCCCACCTTTTGGGGTGCTTGGCCATCATATGCCTGCGCATGCTGGTGGTGGTGGCTCCCCAGCTGATCTTGGTGCGACAAAGGTTGCACACCACTGTTCGTCGGTCGTCAAGTGTCTCTGTGAAAAACTGCCACACCTTAGAGCACCTTGGACTCTGCAGGGTGGCATGGCGCGAGGGGGCGCTTTGGGAAACAGTTGGTGGATTATTCGGTCTGGCCCTGCCTCTACCCCTGGCCACCGCACTGGCTCGGCCTGTGCCCACACCCTGACTTGGACCTCCGCGTCCTCGCCCGCGTCCACGTCCTCGCCCGCGTCCACGTCCTCTAGGCCTACCCCTACCCCTCAGCATGCTGTATTACCAGTAGTGCAGAAACAGAACGCTGTAATTAAATGTGCCGCTTATTGGCCTGTGGTTGGAGACTGACTTCGCTTACGGAACGCACAGCAGAGGCAGGAAAGAATTTTGCGCAAGCCTGCTGTAACACTTAGCTGGCTGCGTATGAATTAGGACAACTACCCCCAGCAGAGACCCAGTACACTGAGGACGGTCACAGGCAGCCCAATTAGATTTTTTTTCCCAAATGTTTTTGGAAAGGCCCACTGCCTATATACACTAAATATGTCTTCTGTCCCTGCCTCACCACTACTGGCCCTGGACAATGTAAAATTACTTCAGACTGTTTCACTGTGGACAGGAATACAGCGGTGATGTAACAGGCAACACAGAGGCAGGAAAGAATTTTGCGCAAGCCTGCTGTAACACTTAGCTGGCTGCGTATGAATTAGGACAACTACCCCCAGCAGAGACCCAGTACACTGAGGACGGTCACAGGCAGCCCAAATAGATTTTTTTTCCCAAATGTTTTTGGAAAGGCCCACTGCCTATATACACTAAATATGTCTTCTGTCCCTGCCTCACCTACTGGCCCTGGAACATGTAAAATTACTGCAGGACGCAATGCTCTGCACGGCCGATATACTAAAAAAAAAAAAAGTGCAACACTGCAAAAAGCAGCCTCCACACTACTGCACACGGTTAGATGTGGCCCTAAGAAGGACCGTTGGGGTTCTTGAAGCCTAAAATAACTCCTAACGCTCTCCCTATAGCAGCTCCGGCACCAGCAGCACTTTCCTTGAACTATGTCAGAATGCATCTGTGGCGAGCCGCGGGAGGGGCCAATTTATATACTCGGGTGACACCTGATCTCACCAGCCACTCACTGCAGGGGGGTGATATAGGGCTTGAACGTCGCAGGGGGAGGTTGTAATGCCTTCCCTGTCTTTCTATTGGCCAGAAAAGCGCGCTAACGTCTCAGAGATGAAAGTGAAAGTAACTCGAACATCGCGTGGTGCTCGTTTCGAATAACGAGCATCTCGAACACGCTAATACTCGAACGAGTATCAAGCTCGGATGAGTACGTTCGCTCATCTCTAATAGTCATGTCTTGGTCCCCTATATACTAGGACAAGTACTAAGGATGCCCTGCTTAGCCATGCCTGGGGCTCATATATGTTAAGACAAGTAGTAAGGGTGTACTGTGTAGTTGTGTCTAGGTCCCTCATATATTAGGACAAGTAGTAAGTGTGCACTGTACAGTCATGTTGAACTGGATGCTATTTTCTCCAGCAGGTTTCAGGGTATTCTGTAGCTTCCTAATTGTGTAGCATGGCATGCGCACGCCTTATAACAACCAAGTCAGACACAAGGTATAAGTCTCAGGTCTAAACTGGATCTGGGCGGTACATTGCTCAGACCCTCATTTCATTGAAACACATAATACCTGCCCTTTATGGGCGTATAACACATTACATCAGTAACATATATATAGGTTTTCATTCGTTGGGCCATATAGAATCATCAGCCCCTCTCAAGTATAGTGTATGAGCCGGTCTTGGTCTCCTCAACAAGTGGTCAGGCAAAAGTAGCTTCTTTGTCTCTGAAGTTGAGGGTGGGGGAGGGCTGGGAAAACGTCCCAAGGTGGATACAGTTCTTATAGTATAGCAATCTGACTTTAACCGTTAAGAGGCTACAGAGGAGCTTTACATTAGGCTAACATTATAGCACACATCTTTCACCATGCCATTGTCCAGCAATTACCATAATGAAATTATGTGGCCATTAACCTCTACAGAGTTAAAGTCACTACAGCTGCGTAATACATCTGGTTTATACAAATCAATAGACATTTTACGCTAACAGTCATCATGTCTACTACAATGTCTGGTCCCCTATATATGAGGGCAAGTAGTAAGGGTGCACTGTGCAGTCATATCTGGTCCCCTATTGTAGTATCCCAGAACCAAAGTTCTTTTACACCCCAGTGCAAAGTTGTCGTGTGGTTGTATAAAGCATATTTTCTACATGCATAATAATTTATCTTCGTTGTACTCTCCCACTTCCACTCCATCAGAGGAATGTCTAGAGGAACTGTGGCCTACTGCCTCTACTGCAACTACAGCAGCGGAGCAACCTACAACCCCTGCCCACCGGATGCATACTTTCAAAATGCGAGGAGGAGCTGTACAATTGAACTACCCACCTTGGATTTTAGTGTACTGGGACAAACCCATTGTAAAGACCTGTTTATCCACTCATCAAAAGCCCTTCATCCATGAGTACGGGGATAGGAATTTTGGGTTTTACTTTGTGGGAGAACGACCGCAAGATCAGTATGCCCCACTAAGGCAGGCGCTCACCAGAGTACCACAATTCCCCATTATCATTAGAGACACCTCTTCCTCGGAGGAAGATCTCATGGTGGCTCTGCATTCTACCAGTATGCACTTCTAACCTTTACTGGTTGATGACTGCGATGAGGACGTGCATAGACTGACTTGAGCTAGTCTATCACTATGCTCATCTGTTGGGATCAGTTCTTGGAGCAGTAACCCAACACCTGCAGGGTTTACTACAGACTCTAAAACAGAAGAACCCCCAGTGTCAGAGGTGGTGCACAAAAATATGTTCCTGCACTGAAGCATTTACTGCCATTGTCCCTTCCAAGTTATCTAAGCCCCATAAACCAAAGACTTTAAAGTTTCTTTGCTCCTTTTGCATAGTCTATATTGAATAGTTAATATGCCGCATTAATGATGTGCTTATACTGTTATTTATGCCATTGTTTGCAACGTTTAAGAATATGTGCTGGAGGTGTAGTAAAAGTGAAAATAATTTAAAGGGGTTGTCCCGCGCCGAAACGGGTTTTTTTTTTTTCAACCCCCCCCCGTTCGGCGCGAGACAACCCCGATGCAGGGAGGTAAAGAAAGCTCACCGGAGCGCTTACCTGAATCCCCGCGCTCCGGTGACTTCTCTACTCACCGCTGAAGATGGCCTCTTCCTCCGTGGACCGCAGCTCTTCTGTGCGGTCCATTGCCGATTCCAGCCTCCTGATTGGCTGGAATCGGCACGTGACGGGGCGGAGCTACACGGAGCTACACGGAGCCCCATAGAAGACTGCAGAAGACCCGGACTGCGCAAGCGCGGCTAATTTGGCCATCGGAGGGCGAAAATTAGTCGGCACCATGGAGACGAGGACGCCAGCAACGGAACAGGTAAGTATAAAACTTTTTATAACTTCTGCATGGCTCATAATTAATGCACAATGTACATTACAAAGTGCATTATTATGGCCATGCAGAAGTGTACAGACCCACTTGCTGCCTCGGGACAACCCCTTTAAGGTAAATTCCCCTTTTGAATGCATAAGTGTGAATGGCGTAAATGCTTAATGTGTGTGTATAGAGGTTTTGTTCACCTATCGTGTGCCTTTTGTGCCAGTGTGTATCTACCATCCTATCTGTCCCAGTAGGTGTAGCATCCTTTTCACCTCATTCCTTAATCCTGGTTGGGGGTATTGACTTATAGCTACCACCCTTCAGAGTCTTGTCAGAGGAAGCGATGGTCATTCCACTTACCTCATATTCTTTTCCTGCCAGTCACCCTTCTCTATTCTCAGGTATGGGATCAGTGTTGTATTCTACTTGTCTTAGTCTTTGTGGAGAAGAGTTATGTATGTGCTCCATAGCAATACTAGTGCATACTGAGTTCAGCTCAGCCTAGTAGCAACTCTCTCATGGTTCTGGTGCAACCATTTCATACACATTGTCATGACGTAACACTTTACTGAGAAAGTGACATCTCAAGGTAGTCGCAGAACACAAGGATGGGTGAACTTATAAATAAGGAACGGGGGGTAAGGAACTGTGTTTACAGGTTTTGCCTTGCACACTACGAGACTGCACAGAGGTTCTAGAGGTGAACTGTTGTGTAGTATTCATGTTGGATGTTCCAGTAAAGAAAGGCTTTACTGACTATTCCTGGTTTAGTCTATTCAAAGTACAGGCCTGTGTGTATGGACAATTTATTGCACCATCATCAGAGTTCACCACAGTGGATGGAACGGTGGCGTCACCCATGACATATACTGAAGTTTTCATGCAGAGGTTTATACAGATAACTGCATCACCAGCGTTGCCTAGAGAGGCCTGCCACAGCCTTGGTAAAGGGTTGCACACATCCCTCAGGAGAGGAGATGGTAGTGCCACCGTGACATCCCTAACAGGTCACTGCAACTTTACTTGACAGGTTTGCACAACTCTCTATTGTGCATGGGGCGGCTCACTTTTTGCCTGACATATGATGTTGCTGACAACTTTATCTCCCAAAAATTAGAAGAGAAAACAAGGGGCTCTGCGATCCTGGACCTAATTCTTACAAATAGAGAGGAAATAGTTGAGGAAGTATGGGTGGCTGGAACTTTAAGGCCCTTTTACACAGGACGATTATTGTTCTGGTTATTCAAAACCCCGCGCTTTCGCTTGGATTTAAAAGATAATTGTCCCATGTAAAAGCATGCAGAAACTGCTTAAAAAACTTGAACGACGATCGCTCAGTGTAAACAGCAGTCATTTAGTACTGAGCAGCCGCTGCTTACAGTAAATGGAGAGGAGCAGGGAGAGAACTCTCCTCCAGCCCCCATGGCCCTCTGCTGTCTGCACTGTCAGTGATCTACTGTCACGAGAGTAAGGATACACAGGAAAGAGTGTCGGGCATCGTTTGGCCAACAGTCGTTATGTGTAAAAGGGCCTATAGGCCGCCTGCAGACGAGCGGAAATCCCGCCGCGGGATTTCCCGCGGGATTTCCGCCGCTGAAAGTCTGCATAGGAGTGCATTACAATACGCACTCCTATGCAGACGGCCGCGGTTTGGCCACGCGAAATCTCGCGCGGCAAACAAACCGCGGCATGTTCTAATTTTGTGCGGAGCACGCACTCACCTGGCCGCCGGCTCCGGTCTGCGCATGCGCCGGCTGCGCGGCAGCCGGCACATCAAAGAGCCGGGGCCGCCAGGCGCGGGTGAGTACGCGCTCGCCCCTGCAGGCTCTGGGGTCGGATCGCGCGGCGAGATTTCTCGCTGCCGGATCCGACCCGCTCGTCTGCAGGCGGCCTTAGGAGGTAGTGAGCATGCTATCCTTGCATTTTTGATAACAAGGGGAGGAAGGCATGAGAAACTTAAGACCTCAGGGTTGTTTTTCACAGTGGCAGATTTTAATGGATTCAGAAACAGGGTAAGAAGGATCCAATGGCTGGATGTTCTTAAGGACAGCAATGTCCAAGAAGGTTGGGCAATATTACATAATGAGATTCTCAAAGTACAACTGTTAACAATCCCTAAAAGAAGGAAGAATGGGAAGCATATAAAGAGACCAGGATGGATGAACACAGAAGTTGCACACATGCTAAAAAAGAAGAAAGATGTGTTTATCAAATGGAAAGAGGGGGGAATATAATGCAATCTGCAGAAACTGTAGGGACATTGTCAGAAAAGCTAAAGTTAATAATGAATTGAAACTTGCAAGAGGGGCCAAAAGCAATAAAAAGGATTTGGGGGTATGTTAAAAGCAAATATAAAGTCAAAGATGCTATTGGATGTTTACAGGATGAAAATGGTGAATTGGTTAAAAATGATGTAGAGAAGGCTGAACTTTTAAATTCCTATGTTTTATCTGTTTTCTCTCAGAAAGTAAATGTAACATCAACTGATCTTCCCTGTGCTATTGAAGGAATAAAAGAATCCAGGCTATCTATAAACAGAGAGGTAGTGAGGGAACAATTATCTAACTTTAATAAGTTCAAGTCTCCAGGTCCAGATGAATTCTAGGATACTGAAGGAAGCAGCAGAGGTAATTGCTGCACCTCTTGCAACAATCTTGGAGAACAGGAGAAGTCCCAGAAGTTTGGAGAAGGGCAAATCTTGTCACTATATTCAAAACAGGGAAGAACGTGGACTCAGGAAACTAAAGGTCTGTGAGCCTGATTTCTATACCACTAAATATCTCACAACAAATTATTAAACAGAATGTATGCAAATTACTTGGATGAGAATGGAGTAATTAAGCAGATCCAGCATGTAACTAACAAGTCAGGCCAGACTAAATTAATTTCGTCCTATGACAGAATCATGGCCTAGGTTGATCAGGGAAATGCGTAGATATAATATATCATGACTTTACAGTGAATCCGACACTGAGCAGCAGGTTGGAACCGATGACCCTGGAGGTCCTTCCCAACTCTACCATTCTATGATTCTAAGCCTTACAAACTGGCATTTCAAATGGTCTTAATATAATTTTCCCAACACACAATGTGCCTAATATGTATTAGGAGCATCTGGGTAAGTCTACACAGAAATGAACTCCAGGTCTAACCTGCCATACATTTTTGGTGTAATTTACGCCAATTTCTTGCATAGATTATACATAAATATGTTGGTCCGGGCGGCCCTGTCCTCTCCTGACAATCCATGCCCCCTTTTCGGGAAGTGGTAGACAGTGGTACAAATCTCCAAAAGTTGCGCAACATTTTACAGTTTTTATGCCAGAAAGTAGCATAACCTTTTTTTACAGTTTTGTCCCCTTATGCTACTATTCTATGTTAGTATATTGCTACTGCAAATTCTGATATTACTGTATATTACTATGTTACCACTGCTGATTTCCAGTTTCTAAGCAAGTGCCATTACCACTTACAACATGACCGATCTCAATCAGGGACACACACCAGTTCATCCTTTAATTAGTATCACACATTGAATAGACCATAGATAGGATCTTGGAATTGCTGGTACTTGTTGTGCCTAAAGGTCCAGACCAGCAAATATTTCCAAATATAAAGGAAATTCAAACATCTTGTGTGGCAGACAGAGCGCAGTTCTAGCCCCTCCTCATCTTCGATATGAGATCAGCATTGCCAAATGTAACCAGCGAGAACACTTTATTTCTGTCTTACCAGAGGTCCAGGCTAATGCTTTGTTACTCCTCCATGCTTTACACTGCAGCTCTGCTTGTTTAGATTGACTGCTGTCTACAGCCATAAAGAACAGCAGGAAGTCAATACAAGAAGAGATTATAACATTGCAGTTTAAACAGATGATTATAAACTACAAATAACTAAATTACCAGAGAGAAGTGGATGGTCTGGTGACTACTGCATATAAACTGAGGGGGAGGAGCCAGAATAAGGGGAGGGGTCTCAATAAATGGGCAAAGTCTCAATAATGGGGATTTAATGCAGATCTGCTTTAATAAAATAAAAACGAAGGGAATAGTCATTAATTATTAGGAGATCATAAACAGTAAATGCTGATGGATGGGTTGGTCGATGGTCTCCAGACTATGTCCATGGATTGGTGGAGCTGAGGTCACATCAGTTTGTCTCTGACAGATTTGATCTGGCCAAGAGGATTTTTTGACTAGAGAACCAGCAATACAATACAGTGTTGTGAAGGCAGTTTTTTCTTGGGACTATGTAGAACAAGAGTCCTTCCTACCAGCCAATCTAAAGAAAACCCAGACGATGTCTTCTTCATTCTTGAGGAGAGTTAGATAAGAGTCTTCCCATATACCGGCCAAAATGCCCTCGGCTCCAATCATTTGCTCATTACAGTTTGGAAGATAATAAAATTTTCCAGCTTTCCATTGATATTGATGGTTCTAGATCAAGTCATTCCAACGGACAAAGGTATTAGAAGAATGAGTGGGGCCCTTCACTGGAGGATCCTTGAGGGCCCATCTTCCTGCAGTTACCTCCTCGCATAGACATGAAGCCAGAGCAGGAACCTGAGGGAAAAGATGGACAGTCGTGATTCAGAGATACTGAGAGGCCATATTTATTTACTAAAGATACAGCCCACTGTCATCAATTATCTGGTGGACAATATGTGGAAAACCCTACAAGCTCCAGACATAGTCCCTTGTATTTTGTAATTGAAGACGACAACACTTCTTGTTGCCAGTTCAGCACAGTCAAAAGCTTGTTGGAGCCTTGTATCAAAACCCATGGACAAAGAACCCTTTTGCACATCAACCACTTGTGTGGTTCATGCTGCCGGAACCCAGGGCATCAAGAGCCGTCATGAGGGCACAAGTTCAGGAGCTCTTCTCACAGGGGCCAACAGCCTTCACTACTGAGAAAACAAAAGTGGTGTCTATACATTAGAGCAGTGATTCCCAACCTAGTGTGCCATAAGAACCTGCCAGGGGTGCCGTGACACCATGGACAGATTGGCTACTCAGTCCACCGGGAAAAATCCTTGTGGGCTGGTCATATCCTGGGGCCACCCAGACTGGGCTGCTACAGGCATTCCCTTAAGACTCCAACTTACGAAGTGGCCGGGTGAGGCTATAAAGTAAAAGAAAACAGAATACTCACCTCCTTTGCTTTTTCCCGATCCAGTCCTGCCTGACTACCGGCTGCATGGTCATGTGCTTTGTGGTATGTGACTTCTGTCCCGTGTGACCATACAACCTGGAAGTCAGGAAGGACTGAAGTGTAAGGAAGGACTGCCGAAGCAGAGCAGCTTAGACAGTGAAGGAGGTGAGTTTATATATATATATATATATATATATATATATATTTATTAATTATACAGCATATGAGGGATCGAGGGAGAACTATTGCTGATGGGGACAAGAAGGGGGCAACATTATAACTGACAGGGGCAACAAGGAGGACCATTATTACTGATGGAAGTAACAAGGGGAGAGGGGTTTACTGATGGAGTGCTACAAGAGACAGTATTATTATTGACAGAGCAATAAGGGGGAATCATTATAACTGACAGGGGGAACTAAGAGCAGCATTTTTAATGAAGGGCAACAAAGGGAGCATTTTTAATGATTGGGTAATAAGGTGGAGCATTATTCCTGATGAGGGCATAAGAGGGGGGCATTATTACTACTGGGGCCACTGAGAGGGGGAGCTATTACTATAGGGACTACTGGAAGAACGGAGGTAAAATCAGACGTTGTGATAAGCTACAAACCTAGCTATGCTACCTGACCACACTCCTTGTTTTGGCAGGAATGCCCCGTGATTATTTTTCTTTCCCAGGGGTGCCCCAAGGCTGAAAAGGTTGGGAAACACTGCATTAGAGGTTCTCTTATAGAGGAGGTTTACGGAACACGTGTGAGGTGATATAAGGGTTAGGGTTCCATCACTGAATCCTGAACGGACACCAGAAACCCATCAGCTCCTTCACCATGAGAAATAACTGATGAGGCTGATGAAGACGTGATGGGATGACGGTGGACATATTCTTCATCATGCAGCTCAGTACCTGCTTCCTTTTGACTCATCCGCTGCCACCAAGGTCTCTCTTATTCCTCAGATGATTTGTTCTAATGTATTGTAGTGTTATTGTCAATAGGTCTGGTAAGGAAGATGCTGGATATCAGAGTGCAACCCGTCTATCACAGTAAATGTCACACTATAACCCATTAGTGTAGGGGTCTCTAACTACATAGCGGGGCATGCAGTGGCCTTCTGTCAGTTCACAGAAAACAGTGGTGAAGTTCTCCATGATTTTTGGGGAACCCTCATCCAATTTGACCTCATGCTGGACCAGCCACAATGTCCTCATGCAATGTCCCCATGCTTACAAACCTGTGACTGCAGACAGTGGGTTTGGGGTACTTACATGCACTGGACCATCAACTGCACCCTTTCTCTCCTGGACGGGAATCCCTGATATAGTCTGGCTTAACAGAACAAGTGAAGAACCAGGAGCCACAACCAACAGGATACATTCTGGGTGGAGAAGAGAATAGAGAAGATTTACAAGAGTCACCTACAGATAAGTATGTAACATAGTAACCAGAATCACACTACAAGTGTAACCATTACATATTATACCCATATTGTCTTAAAGGGGCACTAACTTTTCAGATAATGTACACTTATCCTATAGCCTGAGTGTCTCATCAATTTTGTAGTATACTTTTGTTAAAAAAATCATTTTACCACTGTAAATCAGGTTTAAAGTGTCTGCCACTAGGAGCCTCCCTTCCAACTCCTCTGCAATCCACTATCTGTTGTTAGGTATTGAGCTTCTGTAATTACTGGTATGCTGGGATGTTTTCTTAGCTGTGGAGAAGGGGCTATCTTCAGACTGATCCCGTGCACTCACAGGATAACAGATCTGTTTACATAGTGTCTGCAATCTCCACATTCTCTGCCTCTCCAGCTATTACAGCAGGTGTGTTTGCACATCATTTTGGGTTTACCAACCATTTTGCTAAAATGTCTTGGAATTTCTGACTCATACAATAATCCTGGAAAAGAAAAGGAGAGGGCTTTAAGAAACTGCCTCCTTGCTGATTGGTCCAGAAACAGCACAATACAGTATGTGAAGTGAGGAAAAAGAAGTACAGGACAGTGGACTACTGGCAGAATGGTAGGCTTGCGACACGCCCCCTGCCTGCAAGTGCATCACAAGTAGCAGGACAACACAAAAATGGGGAGGAAAGCCTGAAAATCCGAACTTAAAAACATGAGACAGGATGCAAACAGCAGCAAATGAGAGGTTACAGAAAACTTGGTATATTTTAGAAAACTTGTTGAAAACTCAGATACATTTTACAAGAGAGGATTTCAGCTTCCCTGACTTCTGTCTTGTGTGGCTTTTTTTTGCTTTGTTTGGGTAAGGATCTCATTAGAACATTGCGATCAGCTGCTTCTAGTATCATCACCCTCATCATTCTGCACAGCTTGTGACTATAATATAATACAAAAGGATACTCAGCTGCTTTGCTCTGCATTATATGAAGCCTCCAGACTTTCCAAATGCTTGAGGATCCTTTGCCAGACACTGGACTCTGTTCTGAGAGAAGAGACCCTGAAAAGAGAGGTGAGGGTTATAACAACTCCAAGGAGCAAAGGAAAAGAGGAATACTGTAAACTTGATAGAAACTGAGTCTTTATTCGTTCATGGTATTTAGTCTGGGGTTTGTATTTATTTGGGGGTCTGGTTTGTTGTCTATTTATTTCAAGGTCTTGGGTCTGTATTTATTTTGGGGTCTGATCTGAATCTGTATTTACATAAAACTAAGGAGCCAAAGATATCTGGACAGCAAACTCTACTGAAAGAAATCATGGGTGAAAGAAGTTGCCATAGAGGTCTGGGCCAGACAGAAAAGAAGATGGAAAGTGGACAATACAATTAAGGGCAAGATAAGAGACCACTCATCAACCTTTTACCATTTTTACCAATATACTGAAACTATGTTGGAGACTGTACTTGTTTTGATGTCTACATATACTTTAAAGTCTTTATATATTTTAGAGACTGTGCTTATTTTAGGATTTTTAGGATATTTTAGGATTTTAAGTGATCATGGCATGGGGTCATTTTATGGTCTTCTGTATCATCATGTTATGTGGTCATATCATAAGGTCATGTAATATGGATAGAGATGAGCGAGCGTACTCGGATAAGCACTACTCGCTCGAGTAATTGGCTTTATCCGAGTATCACTGTGCTCGGGTCTAAAGATTCGGGTGCCGCTGCGGCTGACAGGTGAGTCGCAGCGGGGAGCAGGGGAGAGCGGGCGGGAGAGAAGGAGAGAAAGATCTTACCTCCGTTCCTCCCAGCTCTCCCCTGCAGCTCCCCGCTCCGTGCCGGCACCCAAATCTTTAGACCCGAGCACAGCGATACTCGGATAAAGCCAATTACTCGAGCGAGTAGTGCTTATCCGAGTACGCTCGCTCATCTCTAAATATGGACACCCAGAATTGCCAACAATTGTAAATTTGCTGGGAATATCCTTATTCTTCATGGACAAATCCAGCAAATATTTGTCCCAAGCACGGTCTTGCAAATAAAGCTCATTTATTTTTTTTTTATCTGTTGATTACCTATTAGATTGCTAATTTAATGACAATGTCTTGGCTCTGTTCAGAGTCAGAAAATCATGTGCATGTAAGAGGGGGAGAAAAGTCTTGCTCTCTCCCTTTTAAAGTCCTTTTACATGCAATGATTATTGCCCAAAATTCGTTTAACCCCTTAATGACATGGCCTATTTTGGGCTTAAGGATGCAATGATTTTAGCGGATTTTCTTCTCCATTTATCAAAAGTCATAACTTTTTTATTTTTCCATCGACGTGGCCGTATAAGACCTTGTTTTTTGCATGGTGAACTGTCGTTTTTATCGGTGCCACTTTTGGGTACATTTGACTATATTGTAAAACTTTTATTTTTTTTTTATGATAGCAGGGAGAGAAAACGCATCAATTCTGCCATAGATTTTTTTTTTTTTCACAGCGTTAATCATGCAGCATAAATGACACAATCCATTTTTTCTGCGGGCCGGTATGGTTACAACGATACCAAAATTCATACTTTTTTTAGATTTTTACACTTTTCTGCAATAAAACACTTTTTTTTGGAAATCTTTTTTTTTTTAAATCACTGCATTCAAAGTCCTGTAACTTTTTTATTTTTTTATGTCCGGAGCTCTATGAGGGCTTATTTTTTGTGAGACGAGCTGTAGTTTTTATTGGTATCATTTTGGGGTACATACGGCTTTTTTGATCACTTTTATTGCGTTTTTAGGGAGGCAAAATGCTAAAAATTTGCATTTTGCCTCAGTTTTTTAGCGTTTTTTTTAACGCTTTTTTCCGTGCACACTCAAAGGCATGTGCAGCTTATTGTACGCGTCGTTACAAACGCGACAATACCAAATATGTGGGGTTTTAATTTTTTTTTTTGCTCATATGTGAAAAAGCTTGAAAAAAGGGGTTTTTTTAACTTTTCTTTTACATTTTTTTAATTCATTTTTTAAATCTTTTTTTTTTCACAACTTTAGTCCCCCTGGGGGACTTTGACGACAGCACTGCCCATCGCTGTGATAAGGCATGGCAGGGCTACTGCCCTGCCATGCCCTATCGCTTATACAGCGATCTCAGGCACTGGCAACACAGGACACCAGTGTCTAGCATCCTGTTACCATGGCAACAGGCCAGGCTCTTGTGATAACATCACTAGAGCCGGCTGAAGACACAGAGGGAGCGCGCTCCCTCTGTGAACTCTTTCCCTGCCGCGATCTACTTAGATCATGGCAGGGAAGGGGTTAACAGAGGGGAGGGCATCTCCGATGCCCCCCCGCTGTTGCAGCGGGACGCCGGCTGTGACTGACAGCTGGCTCCCGCTGCGGGATAGCGCGGGATCATATGTGATCCCGCGCTATCCCCAGGACGTAAGTTTACGCCCTGTTGCGGGAAGTACCCCGCTCCCAGGACATAAACTTACGCCCTGGAGCGGGAAGGGGTTAAACGGATGACAATGAGCGATACTTGTTATGTGTAAATGTGGGCAGTCGTGCACTATTTGTTCCCTTGTTGTTTGCCCCTAGCTTTTAGCCCACATAAAAACCATTGTTCAGTTGCTCAAAAAATGTTCCATTTGAATGGAATTTGTCCAGTCTTTTGAGCAGTCTTTGAGAATTCTCGCAGCGGGATCTGACCCGGCTGTTTGCAGGCAGCCGAAGGCAGAGCAGAAAAGGAGCATAGTTTGCAGAAGAGGATAGGAGAGCAAGGAGTACAAATGATTAAAAGGTCTGAACTTTGGGATCTGGGCTTGGAATTATGTGGTCTGGTGTCTGGATATTGTGTTCCGGTCTGAGGTATGGTCTGGGGTCTGAATTTAGGGGTTTGTATTATGGAGTCTGTAGTCTGAATATTGGGGTCACAGACCATTAGCCCACCCTCAACCATGACTCTATCCCAATCATTTCCACAACAATGGCCCCACCTTCTACCATGACTCCACTTTTGTCCATGACCCCACATTTGGCTATGATGCAACCCTCAGCCATGCCTCCACCCTCCACAATAATCCTATTCTATATGTGTTCACCCGTTCACAGCTTCCACATGTAGCCCATTCTGCTCCAGTTCCTTTATGCTCATACAACTGGGATGTTGTGACCGATGGCAGAGCTCCTGATCCACATAGATCTTCACCTGCTGCTGCATCTGCATCCCTGGAAATTATAAAGCAAGATGTAGTATATTATCATATATTGTATAAAAAATGTCAGTTCTGACTGAACTGCACTTGCATTACATGGCAAAACATATGTGACCCCTTCTCATTACTGTCTTCAATTACTTCAGCAATCTTCTTTGCTGCCAGCTTGGTAGAATCCTGCACACAGCCCTGCAATCTCCATAGACTCCATCATTAGTAGGAAAAATCATCATAAAGAACTCATTGACTATTTCTCTGCAACCTCTCCTAGGGGTTATTACATATCTGCCCATCTGGAGCTGCCAAGTGGAAACATCTAGAAGCAACAACAGCTCAGTCATGGAGTGGCGAACGGGCCAAAGAAAGATAAAATGCGCTGAGTGTGTGAACGTATTGAATAATATTTTATGCAGTAGTGTCGTGTGCATAACATTTGTGCCATGTGCATAGCAAGACATACGTGTGCAAAAGACGCGCATTGTAGTGAAATTTTACTAACAGGATCTCAGACGCGGAGCATGCAGCTTTGTTATAATTAACCTTTGCAATATTCTACTAAGAGAGAAGCATCACACATTGTTGATGTGGGGGAGCCACAGTATATAACCTCTTGCATTGGAACAATGAAACAAAAGACCTTGGAAACATTACTTAATAAGTAATGAATAAGTGTTTCTTATCGTTTTCTTCACCGATGCATCGAATAATAATTAGACATACCTAAATTGATATGGCTACGATACCCCTTGAGTATCACCTAAATTAAGTGATTACTCTAACAAGTGTATAATCATCCATCCTCAGTTCTGCCCTTCTAAAGATTATATTGGAGACCTGCTGCTAATTGCAGGTCAGTGCACACACAACAGAAGAGGACACCGAGCGGCACCTGGAGGAACCTATTACAGGATTATGTTAATGCTGGATACTATTTAAAGCCCACTGATATGAATATGTTTTATACTTGAAAAAGGCTGTAAAGCCGAAACACGTTGTAATCCTTTGAACTCCCCGGTTGGAGAGTTCACTATCTTTATAATAAATTTAATCTCTAGCAACTTAGAGTTCACGTGGATTTGGTTGGACCTCGACCTCTTGAAGCGGACGTGGGATTCACCACATTTGTATACATAAGGCTATCCAGGACCCAGAGGGGGGAGTTTATTACCCAGTGCCCACTGGGTATTCTCCCCTCTCCCGAGCAAGTACCCTCTAATCCTTACATGTTTGGAGCGCAAATGTCTTCTATGTAATGCTAAAGGGGGTGTAGTCGTTGGTCTAGAGTTATTACTAATGGCAGAATCTGCACCAATGCAATTGCAGGGAGCGGTTGCAGAGAATTGTGCATCATTTATAGATATTCGCATAACGTGTAATAAAACTTGGAAGTGTCTGGCTGCATTTTTTAACCCTGCTACAAGCAGCCAGATATTTGCACCATTATGTTGCACCTCTGTAACCTTTGCCTTTGCTAAAGCAGTCTAGCAGTACATGTACAGCTGACCCCGTCCAGCGCTCTCATTATTTTCTTCTATGCAGTTAGGGAACAAATGCTGCAACCTTGGCTCAATTTCAGATGTGACGTTTTCCACCAAAATCAGAGGTACCCTGAATAATAACTGCGTGCCAATGTGTCCGCTGGCCTCTTTTAGATTGTGTCCTCTCTCCATAGAGCCCTTGACCTTTGATTGATTGTATCCTTTTTTTATAGGGCTTTTGTCCCTCTTAAACTGTGGCCCCTATTTATGTACCCTTTGGTAACATAATACTATAGTGCCCCCCGCATCAGTAACAATCACCCCAGAATAATATCACAGAGCCCCCACATTAGTGATGGTCATAGTGCTCCCATAATAGTATCACAGTGCCCCCACATCAGTGGCAGTCACAGTTCTCACATTATAGTGTCACAGAGCCCCCACATAAGCCATAATCATAGTGCTCTCATAATACTGTAGTAGGACTGTGCCCCAAACCTCAGTGACAATCAGAGTGCTCCCATAATAGTATCACAAAGCCCCCACATCAATGACTGCTATAGTGCTCCCATAATAGTATCACAAAGCCCCCATGTCAATGACTGCCATAGTGCTCCCACCGTCGTATCAAAGAGACCCCACATTATTGACAACCACAGTGCTCCCATAATAGTCGTATCTTAGTGCCCCCACATCAGGGACAGTAACACTGCTCCCATTAAACTGTCACAGAGCCTCCATATCAGTGACAGTCCTAGTTTTCCCAAAATAGTACCACATACAGAGCCCCCATATCAGTAATAGCCAGAGTGCCCCCATAAGGCTGGGTTCACACAGGGCAGATTTGCCGTGGTTTTGCCGCGGATTGCCGTTGCATATCCGCACTGCGGCAAAACCGCTGAGTTTGCAGTGCAATGCAGCACAAATGAGATTTGCCAAAAAGCTGTTCTCACAGGACGGATTTTTTCCGCACAGCCGCAGTGCCGAAATGCAACTGTGTTGCGGTTTTAAAAGATGCAGCATGTTCATTCTTTGGTCTTTTCCGCAGCGCTTTTTTGTCCATAGACCTCTATGGACGCAGCCAAAACCGCACCAAATACGCGACAAAAAGTAAAAAAGCGCTGCGGAAAAAAACGCTTACGGATTTTTCCGCACAAAAATCCACAGCAAAATCCGCAAGCCTAAATTAATCTTTGAAGCATTATTGTTGCAGAAGCAGTTCTTCTGCGTCTAAACCGCAACGGAAAAACCGCGGCAAAATCGCGACAAATTAGCCCTGTGTGAACCCAGCCTAATAGTATCACAGAGCCCCCACATCAGTGACAGTGTATCCGCTTCTGGCAACATACAGTACCTGTAAGGATGAGATGTGCAGTCTGGATGCAACGTAAGTCTGGGGAGCAGAACACAGAGACGCACTTGAGTGAGGAATCTCGCAGCGCCTCACCTGGAATGTAATAAGTAAAACTTATTACATATCACAGCTATAGAATACTAAAAAAAGTAGGCTGGCACATGCAAAGAAAATGACGTAAGCATGCAGGTACACACCGCTATGGCGGAATTGCAAACACACCATACAGCAGCATGCTGCTTTGAGCACTAAGACATACAGAAATATTCAACAAATGGATTATTTTGAACTACATTACTGCTATATTTACCAAACTAATAAATATGAGGTTCTCATCGCACATTTTGATCAAATTGTTAGAGCCCATCTGCCCCAATATGAGAACCTTTTATTGAAGGAACCCTACAGTGATATAGAACATACCTCATCTGCCACAAACTGCCGAGGATGGGTGATTCCACTAGTTATTACTCCCATCATGAGTGATATTTATTCCTCCCCCCTGCACACCCTCTCCTATTTATGGTACCGGTACTTGGTATATGTGAAGGTTTCTCCTTTGGTTCTTACCGAATAGTCGTGCCTGGAACATTCCACATGATGATAATGGAGGGTCCTCCTCAAAATCTTGGACTTTATTCCTGTGTGGAAGTTTTACTGGAAAGTTGAGGTCTTGCCTGTAATAAACCCCTGGACACAGACAAAGATGATCATTGTAGGGACTCGATGGTCCCACTGTAGGGAACGCTGTCATAAATAATGGATAATATCACTCTATATGGCTCAATGATGCCACCCTGGTCTCATGTAAGTGATTGTAATCACATGCTTGAAAACAATGGGGTTCAGGGGCTCATCTGAATGACATGATGGGATCACAACATATGAAGATAATGTGAGTGTCAGTATGGATGGTGTCACAGAGGAGGGAGTGGAAAGAGTGTTGCTTAGAATGGTGTCAGTGAGTATGAAGCCTTTGAGGATGGTGTCAGGGTAAATGGTGTAAGTGAAGATGAAGATGATGACAGTGAGAATGATGTTAGTAGGGATGGTGTCATTGATGGTGGTATCATTGATGATGTTAGATGGTGTGATTGTGGATGATGTCAGTGAGGATGGCGTCAGTAGGGATGGTGTCATTGACGGTGGTGTCATTGATGATGGTAGATGGTGCGATTGTGGATGATGTCTATGAGGATAGTGTCAGTAGGGATGGTGTCATTCATGTGTTGTCATTGATGATGGCAGATGATGCAATTGTGGATGATGTCAGTGAGGATGGTGTCAGTAGGGATGGTGTCATTGATGATGGTAGATGGTGCCATTGTGGATGATGTCAGTGAGGATGGTGTCATTGATGATGGTGCCAGGTTAGATAATGTCAATGTGGATGGTGTCAGGATGGATGTTGTCAGTGAGGATGGTACCACTGAGAAGATTTCAGTGAGGATGATGGATGGTGCCATTGAGGATTCTGTCAGGTTAGATGTGTCAGGGAGGGTGTTGTCAGTGAATAAGATGTCAGGGTGGGTGGCATATCAGTGATGATAATGTCAGTGAGGATCATGTTAGCGAGGTTAGTGGCAGGTGCCATAGAGGACGGTATCAGAGTAGATGGTGTTAAGATAGTATCAGGGCCGATGATGTTAGTAAAGATGGTGAAAGTAAGGAGCATGTCAGGATGGGGCCTTCATCATGCCCCCGCAGCATTACTGCATTACTGCAGTTTTCCATTCTGTCCCAATCTCTGATATCTCATTAGAAGAAGAATAAACATAAGCAGGTACACAAAGTGATGGGCATAAAGAACTGTTCCCTGAATAGTACAAACCCCAGTAATGACCCTGGAGTTGGCATTATTCATGTGTCATTAATCACAAAATCTGCATATTCCACATCTCCAGGCATCATGTACAGAAGAAGATGTACTAAATAACGAGATGAGAAAGTCTTACCATTAACAAGTGCATGATCAGTCAACCAATGGTGGCCAAATACTTCGTCCAGACTCTCTGCATGCTTGACAAGGAGGACTCTTCGCGTCTCCACTGTTGTGAAGGTTATGGGAACTGGAAATTCTTCTGCAATGTCATTTTTTCTCAGCTTTATTAACACATAGAGAAAAATTTTGTGAGGAACAAATGAGAGCCAGGCATTTGGTAATTCCCAACAATGGATTGGTCTACATAAATGAAGCCATATATTGCGTAATTTCCATTAGTGGACTAATCTACATAAATGAGACCCAGACACTGGGTAATTCCCAGGAGTGGACCTATAAAAAAATGGAGTAGTCCGACATATAGATATGAGACTGTTGTTCTGCTTTTATGGCTATTTTATGATATGTACCATCCCATAAGAATATGCACCCTAGTTCCACCCAGGCATTAAATTAGAGCAATGTTGGCTGTGGCCGGTTCCTGTTTATCATCTGCTCTGGACTTCACAGCCTTGCTACATACTGCTTGCCCTCAGAGGGTTGGTCAGGCATAATTATCATGTAGTAATGCCCAAAATGACAGTGTACATAGGTTGGAGAAGGACTGTGATGAGAATACATCAACAAGGGCCAATCAATCGAGAACGTGGCCAAATCTACAGTCATCGTATCAGCAACATTAGGGAGAGCATGGCCACTAACACGGCATCAGTTTGCAGGCCTTATGGAGATTTTGCTGAGAACCATTGCATCAGGGAAGATGAGTTGGACTGACAACCACTGCTCCTGTCAATTTGTACTTGTGTCGTAAGGAATACACCTTTCATGTATGAGAAGATTGTTATTGCTCCTGATATAGGCCATGTATCGAGACTGCTCCTAATACTATTTCTGCATAGAGACTTTTCCCTACATGGCTGTATTAAGCAACTATTCTCCATTTTCAAAGTTACCCGGTTTGTTTTAAATAAAGTACTGATGAGATCTGCATACATATCTGTGCCTTATTGTGATCAGACTCAAAAATTCCTGCATTTTTGTTTCCCAAAATTTTATAGACCAGTCTACAAAAAAAAAAAAAAAAAGCTCAGACATTGAGTAATCCCTGGGAGTGGACCAGTCTACATAAATGAGGCCCAGACATTGAATGATCCCCGAGTGTGGACTAGTCTACATAAATAAGGCCCATACATTCAGTGATCCCTGGGAGTGGACCAGTTTACATAAATAAGGCCCATACATCCAGTGATCCATGGGAGTGGACCAGTTTACATAAATGAGGCCCAGACATTCAGTGATCCCTGGGAGTGGACTAGTCTACATGAATGAGGCCCAGACATTGAGTGATCCCTGAGTATGGACCAGTCTACATAAATGAGGCCCAGACATTGAGTGATTCCTGAGTGTGGACCAGTCTACATAAATGAGGCCCAGACATTGAGTGATCCCCGAGTATGGACTAGTTTTCATAAATTAGGTCTACATAAAAGAGAACAAGACATTCATTGATTCCAGGGAGTGCACTAGTCTACATAAATGAGGCCCAGACATTGAGTAATCCCCGGGAGTGGACCATTCTACAGGAGTGGAACAGTTTTCATAAGTGAGGCCCAGACCTTCAGTGATCCCTGGGAGTGGACCCATCTACATAAATGAGGCCCAGACATTGAGTAATCCCTGGGAGTGAAACAGTCTACCAGTCTACATAAATCAGCCCCAGAGATTGAGTGATCCCCAGGAGTGGACCAGTTTACATGAATGAGGCCCAGACATTCAGTGATCCCTGGGAGTGGACCAGTCTACATAAATGAGGCCCAGACATTGAGTGATTCCTGAGTGTGGACCAGTCTACATAAATGAGGCCCAGACATTGAGTGATTCCTGAGTGTGGACCAGTCTACATAAATGAGGCCCAGACATTGAGTGATCCCTGAGTATGGACTAGTTTTCATAAATTAGGTCTACATAAAAGAGAACAAGACATTCATTGATTACTGGGAGTGCACTAGTCTACATAAATGAGGCCCAGACATTGAGTAATCCCCAGGAGTGGACCATTCTACATAAATGAGGCCCAGACATTGAGTGATCCTCAGGAGTGTACCAGTCTACATATATGGGACGCAGACATTGAGCAATTCCTGGGAGTGGAGCAGTCTACATAAATGAGGCCCAGACATTGAGTGATTCCTGGGAGTGGACTAGTCTATATAAATGAGGCCCAGACATTGAATGATCCCCAGGAGTGGACCAGTCTACATAAATGGGACACAGACATTGAGTAATTCCCGGGAGTGAAGCAATCGGTAAAAAAGAGCCCAAACATTGGATAATTCCTGGGAGTAGACCAGACTACATATATAAGACCAAGTCTTTGGGTAATCCTTGGAAGCAAACCAGTCTAGATAAATGAGGCTTAGACATTTAGTGATATCTGGGAGTGGACTGGTCTGTGCAACTTTAGTCACAGATAATAATAACAGGTCATATGTATGAAGTCTGTTGTAATAGAATTCTAGCACCAAAAAGTTGCAATTCTGGTGCAAGTGCCAAAATTGCAACCTTTGATGTTTTACCTGCCACTTATAAAGAAAGTGGCCTAGTATTAAGGGGCATGGCTACACTCGGTCTGTCAGATTTATTATCATTTCTGTTGCAAAGTAGTGTAATTTATAGTTGAAACCAATGTGAGCACGTAGCTCATGAGGGTTGCAATCTGGCGCATGGAGGTGCCACCAGATACAACAAATGAGTCCATGAGCGGAGAATCACGGCATGCTGCGATTGCGGTGATTCTCCGGGGTGAGCCTATCTATTAAATAGGCTCATCTCGGAGACCTGTCAGTGCTCCCCGATCCTCCCCCGTGGCGGAATATCGCTATGCAGAGGGGGCCTAAGAACAACTAAACACACCCGGGGTGACTACAGATAAACTGACGTCGCAAAGATTGACCCTACACAACAGTCAGGTGACAATCATATTAATGAAAATAAATAAAATAATAAAGAGGCTTGTGCTTTTTAATACATTTGTCGCACTTGATGGCCCAATGCAAAGTTTACTTAGACTGACGTAGGAAATGCCAGTCTATGTAAATATTACCCAATGTACTTCAAATATGCCCCAATGGTCTCTGGAACTAATAATGGTTCTGGTTCGGATTCTGGGATCTGCCGTGTCTGTTGGATACTTCACACATTCTCGAGATCCACCTCCTGAAATGTCTCTTCAGCTGGTTTCTCCAAGGACATAAAGCGTTAATCTTCCGACCCTTGGTCACATTACATCAGGTACATACATACTGTGCATACACGGTGAAGTGCATTAAACTTGCTGCATCTACTCTGCTGCGTGTCATATACAGATTACTATCAGCAGGAAGTCTCAAAAGAGAAAACCACAAACCTGCTTTCGGTGCCAGTCTGTGTCTATATGTATATCAAGTCTGCAGCAGTGCCTGTCTAAAGTAGACACTGTGCAGATGCCAAGGCCAAGTGCCCTACCAACAGGGAGCAGTAGAGAGGGCACTTCACAGGATGCCACAGCTAGGGGCAGGTGCACATCCACCATCTCTGAGAGGAGGAATGTTTCTCCATTAAGTTCATCATTCCTCAAAACTACCTGATTCAGAGTAAGGCTGCCAGTCTACTGGCGATGATCCACTTGCGATTAATCGCCCGTGGATCACGCTCTATAAAGCTTTCCATAGGATTATTATGGAGAGCGCAATGCCGGAGTCCATGAGCGGAGAATCACGGCATGCTGCGATTGCGGTGATTCTCCGGGGTGAGCCTATCTATTAAATAGGCTCATCTCGGAGACCTGTCAGTGCTCCCCGATCCTCCCCCGTGGCGGAATATCGCTATGCAGAGGGGGCCTAAGAACAACTAAACACACCCGGGGTGACTACAGATAAACTGACGTCGCAAAGATTGACCCTACACAACAGTCAGGTGACAATCATATTAATGATAATTTCCAATCATTAGTCAAGTGAATCATTAGTCAATAGTCAAATAAAATGTAAATGAGGACAACTTACCACACTCAATGAATGTTAAAAGGGCATAAAAGAGCCTGGCTCTCAGACACTAGATTGATAGACAATGGGACAATGGCTCTAAAGCCACGGATCCTGGGACCTCACTCCTTGGTATTAAGGATATAAACCACTAGAAACCAGGAAATGGACAACAAACCCGTGAAAATCGAAGACTTAGAGCATTTTTACACCGGGCGAATTTTGGGTACTTAAGCCATCAACAGCTGTCCCAATGATCATCATTCTGGTATTTTTATACAGGCGCACTAGTCGTTCAGTTAGTGGAGGCACAGTACGCCAGAGATCTCTTCCAGCCGACCACCTCCATTCACAGTGAACAGGCAGTCGTTTAAGATGCTTGCTTAAGGTACTTTTACATGGGTCAACTATCTGCCGAAAAACCGCTCCAATGAGCAATTTTGCCCCATAGTTGTCCCATCTAAAAGTAGGACCTGACAAGGTACTGGGTAAGTCACTGAAATAAAGTGACTGGTGAGCGACTTCTTGTCAGGGTAAACAGTAAATGGAGACAGATGGTTGGAAGACTATTGTGTGAAAGCACAGCAGAAATAATCGCCCCGTGTAAAAGTATCCTTACACTGAGCGAGAAGTTGCTCACTAGTCGCCTTATTTCAGTGAGCTGAAACAAAGTGACTAGCGACTAATGAGTAATTTCTCGCTCAGTACCCTGTCGGGTCCTACTTTTACATGTGACAACTATCGGTCAAAATCACTTGTTGGCCGATAGTTGGCCTGTGTAAAAGTATCCTTAAACATAAACCACAAGACAGAAGGAACCAGACAATTTTCTGTATATTATTGACTGGGGACTAGCCCGCTGGCTGGGGTACCAAATAACTGTCGGTGACTGAATGGGGTACCACGATTGGCTGGGAGACCAATTGACTGGACTGAGGAGACTAAAGCTGGCTATGCACATAATAAGCATTTGTCAATGCATGACTTAATGATCGTACAATGTAAGGGATTCATATACATGATTGTTCCAACACACCAATTACTGCAGAATAGAGTCATCCAGTTATCCCAAAAATACTTGCAGATAAAAGTTGGTCAAGAAGTGATGGAAAGTTATGTCATTTTGTCCATGTTCTCTGATTTGTGCATGTATGATGAAAAAGAAATGTCCCAAGTTTTGTGTATGGCTAACTGTGGGTACTAAACCAGCACACATCTACTGGTGGGCTACACCGCTGCACATTGGAACTAAATCACTGCTCCCATATAAAATCAGATCTGATCATTCACACAGAATCATCCACATACAATTATCCATCTACATGCAACCATCCATGCTCACAGTATACAATCAATCATCCATATACAAACATCCAGAGATGTGAATAATGGCCCACTTACTTGGGGAATCTTTGGGGGCTTGATGTCCTTTTCTTTAAATTCGCTCTTATTTGGACCAAACCTGTAAGATCTGGACAAATGGCCAGTATGAGTTAAGTACATCGTATGGTGACTGCAGCCTCAGCATGTTGACTCCTGCCATATCTCTCTTAGACCCTCTCCAGGAAAGGGTCTAGGGGGGCTGTAGGCTAGTATGGGTGTGGGCCTAGCACTATGTGGTCAGTATTCATCTGCTCTTACCTTTGCTTGACCCAGGTGATGGTTTCGTTCTCTTTGTCTAAGTAATTCTCAGGAACCAGACCCCAACATCCGGAACGGTGGCAAGCGACCATCAGCCATCCTTCTGGACTGTCCGAGATCCCAGTAGCATCCAAAAATACCAGATCTCCTACACAGAGTTTCAACTCGTCATCATTCTGGGGCTCATAGGGAAAAAGTGCCCGAAGGGTCTACAAGAATGGAATAGAAGAGGCTCAGACATGGCTAAGTGTCAACTAGACAGTTCAGAGACTTTGCAGTGTATTACGCATTCTCCACTACAAACACCCCAGGTGCTTGTAGAAGATGATGCCACACATTATGACGTCCTTCCTATAGTGCCAGCCACAGGGTACACCCATACAGTGCTGGTTATAGTGCTCCCCAATACAGTATCTGCTCATACTACCCCATAGAGGGTCACCAGCCTTTGTCCTCATACAGTGCTAGTCACAGTGTGCCTTCACACAGTGCCAGTCAATATGACCCCCATACAGTATTGTTCTCAGTGTACCCCCATAAAGTTTAAGCCAGGCTTACCCCCTTATAGTGCCAGCTACAGTGTTCCTCCACAGAGTGCAAGTCAGCTGCCTGGGAGGAACTGGCTGCTGGGCACAAGAAGGATGTATTAGAAGACAGAGCAGTAGTTGCTCTTTGTCGAGGTCTTGAAGAATGCTAAATACAAGTACCTGGTAGTGAACAAATCTCATATCTCTAGAGAAGATGGCTGCCTCCCACACACAGCTCTGAGTCGGGCTGATGGATTTCGCTAAGCGCTCGAGCGTCATCTGGTGATGCGGGGAGAACTTGTGAGCCAGGGTCAAGTGAAAGTCTCTATAGACCGGCTTCAATGAACAGTCTGCGGGGCAAGAGGCAACAATCAGGAGATTTATACAAATAGAGACACATCTGGAACTCCCAACAGATCCCCTGATCTTACATGATCCCAGGGACCAACCATAACTCAAGCATCATTTCCCATCAAGAACACATTCTGCCAGAGACCCATAAATACAGATGTTCTATACATGGCCTTGTGGCCAAGGGGGTAACAATAGTCGGTGCCGAAGTTGCAGTCACACTAGACCTTGGAGCTTATGCAAATGGTTCCTTTGCACTATATGAGGAGACCAGTATTAATAATGACGTATCATAGTTGGCCATGTTATAGATTTTGCATGAGGGCCCAGAAATCTTTGGATGTTATAGTAGATCAGGACTGGTTTAGTAACCATTTTAGTTGCTCCTCAGCATTTACACCTTTGTTGATACTGGTCCATTTAGTGAGTATTTAAATTCTCATATGTGAACCAGTGCAAGATACACATGAATACTCGTAACTCAAGACACTGTACTCAGTGAGGGTAATCACTGAGTGGAACAGGTTACCATGGGAGGTGGTGAGTTCTCCTTCAAGGGAAGTGTTCAAACAAAGGCTTGACAAATATCTGTCTGGGATGATTTAGGTAATCCTGCACTGAGCAGGGGGTTGGACCCGATGACCCTGGAGGTCCCTTCCAACTCTATCATTCTAGGATTCTATGATTAAGTGCCATAATATATAAAGAACAAGCTGACCATGGTGGGCACCAATATAAATTCTAGTTTTAATATGTGACATTGAGTTGGTGGTCTCCCACCACTGTCCTGTGTGATAGAGATTAGACTTGGGTGTTTTTGGACGCTTTCACACGTGCAATAAACGCTGCAGAATTGCTGTGGAAAATCTGCAGCGCTTTCCAGTACAAGACACATGGAGGAGATTTCTGAAATCTCCTTTACATGGTAAGGAAAATTTCCAAGACAAATATGCAGCGTTTTTCAAAAATACTGCGGATTCTAAATCTGCAGAATGTCTATTTATGCTGCTGAGGAATTCAACCCTTTAAATACAAAGGTTAAATTCCGCAGCTGTTCCACAAGTGAAGACGCAGCCAAATCCTCACTATTTACATACAGATTTTGCCGCTGTGCATTTCTAGCGGTATTGCTGCGGGTAGTCCATTGTAGAATGCCTGCAGCTACTCCGGCATGTGAGAAGGTGGCCTCATGGTGCTTGTGGTCCTCCTCACACTGTATTGTGTGACTGAGATAAAACTGTGTATTATCTGGTGGCGGTTGTCTGCCTTGCACTGTCCTGTGTGAGTTTTGACTTGTGTATGATATGGTGTTGGTGGTCTTCCTCGCACTTATGTGTGATATGGTGATGACCTTCCTAGCAATGTCCTGTGTGACAGAGTTTGGACTTGTGTGTGATATAGTGATCCTTGTCGCACTGTCCCGAGTGAAGGAGTTTGGACTTGTGTATGATATGGTGTTGGTGGTCTTCCTCGCACTTATGTGTAATATGGTGGTGGACCTCGCGCTGTCCTGAGTGAAGGAGTTTGGACCTGTGTATGATATGGTGTTGGTGTCCATCTTGCACTGCCCTGTGTGAGTTCTGACCTGCGTGTGATATGGTGATTAAGGGCGTAACTATAGGGGATGCAGAGGATGCGGTTACACCCGGGCCCTGGAGCCCAAGGGGGTCCATAAGGCCTTTTTTTCCATATAGGAAGCCCTGTACTATGAATAAAGCATTATAGTTGGGGGCCCTGTTACAGTTTTGCATTGGAGCCCAAAAGCTTCAAGGTGCACTTCTGATGGTGACCACTGTGACAGCAGAGTGGTGTGGCCCAGAGCCAAGAGAACTTAGCCTGGCAGCAGTAGTGTTATTGGGCTGCTGGGTTGCACCCCTACAAGTGCTCCGCTATGGTGACAGTCGCTATGGAGTGCTGCACCTTATACAGAGGCCATTGAGAAGTGGCTACTGGGCTTATACAGTTTTATCAAAATATGGACCAAAAACCTCATGTTCATTTTTATCCATTCAGCTTAGCAGAGATTGATCAAAGTAAGAAATGTGGATGTGTAGTCCATCATGTCTCTTTATTGATAGAATTACGGTGATTGGGTTATGTTGGTTGGTTACAGTAATTAATTAACGCTGATGGATTTGGATCCTTGGATTACAGTGAATGAGTTTGGGTAAATTCTGAAGCGGATTTCTCTGTGTAGATTCCGTCTATAAAAACCACTGCGTTAAATCCACAGATAAACTGCAGATTTCTGCTGTGACTATGAAAATAATTGTGGTCACTGTTTCCCAAGTGTCCCTCAACCTGCACCCCCATGATTCTGTATGTTGGTTAATAATAAGTCCAGAATGGCCCTCCCTCTTGTTGGTTCCCGCACAAGTTGGGTAAAGTAGTTATCTTTAATTGTTCTCAAAAACGTATCGCCCTTGTGAGATTTGCAGGTTTCATCTTCCCATATTATATCCAGATAAATAAAGTCTCCCATAATAATTACTTCGTTGCAGTTTGACACCTTTTCTATTTGTCTTATTAATAAGTTTTTAGTTTCTTCTGTTAGTTGTGGTGGCCAATAGAAAACCCCTACCAGGATTTTGTTATTTTTCCCTCCCTATATTTCTACCCACACAGATTCCATGTGTTCATCTCCTACACCTATATCTTCTCGTAGCCTCGGCATTAAGTAGGATTTATCATACAGACATACCCCTCTCCCTTTCAGGTTCACACAGTCTCTTCTGAAGAGATTGTAACACTGTAAATTCACGGCCCAATTGCACTTATCATCAAGCCATGTTTCCGTTATTCCTACTATGTCATAATTTTCTTCAGAATTTCTCGCTTCAAGCTTGCCCACTTTACTGATTAGACTTCTTAAGAATAATCGTTACCTTAATGATGCATACCAACACACAATGTGCATCAGGTAGTCAGAGAAGTGGTGTGGCCATTTTGTTCCAGGACCGGAAGGCCGCTTTAGGGTGACTACCTACTACAGTTTTTTTTCACTGCGAAATTCACAGCATTTTTTTTTCTGCAGGGGTCTATGGGACTTGTAATGTTAAAATCGCGATTGTGCAAAATCGCAATTTACCGCGAAATCGTGATTTTGCGCGATTGCGATTTTAACATTTCAAGTAACTGTAGTCACCCTTAGGAGCAAGTTATGATTGATGGAAGAGATTTCCACTGCCAGTAGTGACATAATGAGATTAATTAATCAGATCACTAAGGCCATATTCACATTTGCACACATATTTGTGAGTGCAAAATTTGCGCTCGCAATACGCAGTGAATAGAACCCACTAATTTCAATATGTTTATTCATAAGCATGTATTTTGTGTTGCACCAAAAAATCTGCAGCATGTTCTATTTTCCTGCACATTGGCATAGGGAAAGAGAATATTTTGAAGCTTTGAAACAAATTGTCCATTTCAATGGCTGAGAGGATTATTGCAATTTTTTTTGCACCCGCAAAAAGTACAGTTGCACACACAAATATGCAACGTTGGACGCACAAAATCGCATACATTTGCGTGAATCCGGCCAGACTCTTATCATTAGGTGAAGAGTGGATGGATCCAGACGACACAACAGAAAACTCATGCAGATCAGGTGTGATGGCAGCTTCTTGGTGAAGAAATTACACATTGGATGTACTATAACTTTTCACCCTTGATGTTGGATGGGCAGGTGGCACAGCTGGTATGCATACTATTCTGCCGAGTCCTCACCTGTCAGAGTGGACACCTGGTGGCAGAAACTCTCCGTAAAGCTCCTGATGGCATCAGCTGCTTCCTTGTTTAAGAAGAAGCCAATGAAGGAGCTGGATGAATATAAGGACAGGGATATAGTCTGGGGAAAAGCAACGAGCTCTCCGGCCGTCCTCAGTGCAGCATAAAGACATTCAACCTTCCCATCTTCACACTGACCAGAGGAAGGAAGGAGACAAAGTGAAATCACAACAGGTGGAGATGCAGAATGAACATGCAACCGTCACGACGTATGAGACACCCTCAGCAGCTACGGTAGTGATACTAGCCTCATGAGGATTTGACATCCATATCTACTGGCCTCCGCTCTGAGGTTCCCCAGCAATATAATATATGGCCACAACTGACCAGTGTCAGCCTAATGTTAGATGGTACCTTGTGCAAAATGTTTTTTGCCCTTCCCCTACAACTTGGTGTCTGGCACCCTGTGCAACCGCATAGGTCGCACGTAGCTAAGACCAGCAGCGCCACTAATTCATAGGCTCTGTTGGATTGGGTTTGTGCAGCCACGCTGAGCCGATCAGTCCTTCTGCCCCTTTAAACACTCTAATTTGTGATGACAGTGGAGGTCTCACCGTGAAGAAGTCACTCAGTGTGATGTGGGGGAAGCGGCCATGAGCTCGGTTCTTCCCACACAGTCTAAGGCTCTCTGCCTGGAACTCCTGCAGGGATGTCCCTAAAGGTCCGGTGGGAAGCAAGTACATGATGTACTCCTGCGGGATTGGGTCGTTCAGAGAAGAATCGCGACAATGTTCCTGCAACCTGTGTGGACAAAGGAAAGTTAATATTGAGGAAAAATTACAGAACTATACTACCTGCCTGGTGCAGACCGTACTGTAGTAATACCGTCCTGCTGACACACAGTGTATCATCAGCTGCACTGTTAGCTCTATTACTCCCCTCTCTCCATTGGCTGGATGCATGTGATTTGGGGGATTATTCAAGTCTGCTCTATGAATTCAACTCTCTTATTTCCCAAAGTTTTCTGTCTTCATTGCTGAACCACATTTTGCTATACCAGCAAAGCAATGGTTAACTTTTTCCCGGGTTTGGACTGTATGGCTGTATAAGGGCTCATTCACAAGAGGGACCTAATGACGCAAAAAAATTGTGGCTAACTCCACAACAAAATCGTGTGAATGGGCGATTTTACTCCACTGAGCCCCTAACCTCATTATCGTCTAAATCACCCATTCACACGATGGGGAGCTGTGTGTTGCAGAAAAAATGTGCTGCTGTTCGGAATTCCCTCGAGCAGCAGAAATTCTCTTAATGACCTCTAATGTCTTAAATAGAGGCACCCAGCTTTTTTTCTGAGCGTTGGACGCAGCTAAACTCCCTCCCCCTCCCTATTTTTCCAGCCCCCATAGGAGTCTACAGACACTCCTACGTCTTACGCACTAAAGATAGGTCAAGACCTATATTTTCGCACAGCAGGGAAGTTCCATCGCTGAATTTCAGTCGCTGATGTCCTATTTTTTTAGGTGCGATTTGTTTTTTTTTCCGCGCCTAAAATTCCTTCGTTTGAATGTTTCCATAGGAAACCACTGGTTCTAATAGTTGTGATTTTCTTGCACGGCTTACTTAGCTGTGCAAATTCCCTTCTGTGAATGAGCCCTAAAGATGCTATGTACATGAATGTTTTAGCTGATCAAGTTTTACTTACAGCAATGGTTTTGAAAAATATATGCTGTGTCTTCAATGAAGGAATCTTGTGGCAGAAGTCTGTGATGCTATCCCATTGCTGCAGCCCCATTGAAAGCAGTGGGTTACAGGCAACCCCTGCAGCAATAATTTTCAGGGAATGGCTTGAAAAAAAAAGTCAAAATAAATAAATTTTACTCACCTAGAAGAGCAGTTCAGCTCTTCTCTCTCCAGCCCTGGCAGTCGTCTTCTGTCTTCTGGAGGCAAGGGATTGAAAAATCCTCACCCCCAGAAAGTGCTGGTCTGATTGGCTTAGCACTCAGCCAATCACAGGCAGCGCTCAGCCATTAAATGACAGCTGAGTGCTGCCTGTGATTGGTCACAGCGCTCAGCCAATCACAGGCAGCGCACAGCTGTCATTCAATGGCTGAGCGCTTCCTGTGCTTGGCTGAGCACTCAGCCAATCAGACCAGTGCTTTCTGGAGGCGGGGATTTTTTAATCCCCGGTTTCCAGAAGACAACTGCCGGGGATGGAGAGAAGAGCCAGACGGCTCTTCTAGGTGAGTTAAAAAATTTTTTTTTAACTTTTATTTCAGCTAGGGATGATTTTCAGGGAAAGGCTTATATTTCAAACCTTTCCCCGAAAATCATCGCTGCGGGGGTTGCCTGCAACCCACTGCTCTCAATGGGGCTGCAGCAGCCTTGGCCCCATTGAAAGCAATGGGGTAGCATCGCAGACTTCTGCCACAGCTGTAACGGGGACCGCGGGAATGAAGGAATCTTCTGCCATGTACTCTCTATGTACTGCGATGTACTCCCTATGTTTTCAATGGGGCTAGTGCTGCTGCTGCCGGCCCCATTTATGACAATGAGCAAGATCGCAGAGTTTTTTTAGCGCTGTGAGGCTTGCGTTTTCACTCGCTCTCGCATTGCGAGAAAAAATATCGCTACAGGGTAGGCGCCCTAAGACACATACCAGGGATAGAGCTGTTGTCTACCTGCACTTGCACCGCTGAGTACTGTTGCTTGTTCTGTTCTCAAAAGGAAGAAACACCGGAAGCAAGTTGCTTTGATAGAAGAATGCACATCTTGAGTCTCTTAGGGCCTTGTGGATTTCCCATTATTTTAAGACAAAAAGCCACGCTACCTTAACCACTTGCTGCCCTCCTTGTCTGTGTAACCAAGTACAGTGGTACCTCAGCTTGCGAGCTTCTTGACTTGTAAGCAGGCTCTCTCCTGAAATTTTATTCTAATTTAAGAGCAAAAACTCAGGTTATGGTCCTTGCGATGGTCTGCGGCGCTGCTGCAGGCTGCCGCATCCTCCTCCACGCCGACAGAGCATTTCTTCCTGGAAGCAGGTCTTGAATACCCCACCTTCAGCAAGCAAATGCTCTGATTGGTTAATCCAGTGCCAGCTTTCACTGGCTGACGCGGCGCTGGATTAACCAATTAGAGCATTAGCTTGCTGGAGCCGGGGAATTCAAGCCCCGCTTCCAGGAAGAAATTCTCTGTTGGCGTGTCCAGCGTCATTGCATGCCTGTGATTGGTTAACCCAGTGCCGGCTTTCATTGGCTGACGTGGCGCTGGATTGGCTGGATTGAAGAAATGCTCTGTTGGCATGGAGGAGGACATGGCAGCCTGCAGCAGCGCCGCAGACCATCGCGAGGACTGAGTAGGTGAGTATTGATGTTTGGTTTTTTTACATGTAGTGTAGCTAGTTTCCCCATTGAAATGAATTGAAACGTTATTAATCCGGAACGCATTAATGGCGTTTCAATTCACTTTAATGGGAAAAAGTGATTTGACATACAAGTGTTTTGGGTTAAGAGCTCCGTCACAGAACGAATTACACTCGTATGCCAAGGCACTACCGTATAAGCAAACTGGAGAGACTTTGCTGCTTGTACATCCATTTTGCGCAATGTGCACCATCCAATGAGTGGTCCTATGGTCAACTACATCCTGGTAAGCCATGTCATTGGGCCTATGTGCACAGGTTCCCTGTACCGGTGATATACCGGGTAGAGAGACCCAAGCTCACTTTCCTCTGAGGCCTTTCTTCATTGCTTTCCAGCAGGGGCGTAACTATAGGCGATGCAGGGGATGTGGTTGCTCCCGGGTACAGGACCTTTAGGGGGCCCATAAGGCCCATCTTCTCCATATAGTATGCTCAGTAGTATGAATAAAGCATTATGGTTGGGGGCCCTGTTACAGATTTTGCATTGGGGCCCAGAATCGTCAAGTTGCGCCTCTGCTTTCCAGTATTATGCTCTTCCATTTAGTTACTTTTGTTGAGTTCTGTTACTAAACCTTGTCAGCTATAACAGTCTTTGCCTGTGGGTTAAAATGCTGTCCACAATACAGTTCTTGAATCCCTTGTGTCCTATTTCACCCTCTTTCTCTAAATTTCACAAGGACAGGGCAGATTACCTCAAGGAGGCGCAAGAGACAGGGACAATGTTGTGCAATATTTAAAGAGTAGCTGCACTTTTCACTAACTTTTAACATGTCAAAAGTATTGATAAATAGGGTTCCTGCTGCTGAGACCCCTGCTGATCACTAGAATGAGGGGCTTGCAGCACTCACTCAAGCGCTGTGCCCCATCGACTGTCTTTGCTGCTTTTTGGCTCTTCGCTGCTTATAGCTCTTTCCATAGACCTCTATGTGGGCCATCTTCAGTTGCCACAAAGTACTTGGGTGAGCGATGCAGCCCTCTTGTTCTAGCAATCAACAGGAGTCTCAGCAGTGGGACCTCCACTGATCAATACTTTTGACATATCTCAGACATTGATAGTTGAAAGTGCAGCTATTCATTAAGTTAAATGCCTCTCGTTAGTTGTGACTAATTGACTGTAATTTCCCTGGTAGCCAACCTCTCTATTATGGCCATGTTCAGTAATGATTGTTCTTTGCAGTTTAAGCTGCCTTTGTCTCTACTTTATTCCTGCTATTCAATCCACCTTGACCTATCAGTTTATCACAGGTGAAGTTAACGTCAGGATCTGTGAACTGGGCCAAACTCAGGTCCTCTGGACTAAAACAACCTCAAGACTTCTGTAGAGGGTCAATGTTGAGTCTCCTGACATGGGTCTTCTCATGAGAGTTGTATTTTATCTTGCTACATTAACAATCCAAATTCTTTTATGGTTAAAAGAACATGTATGAATCTCCATAAAAGGCATAAATAGTAGATTTTTCATAACATGTTTTTCCAAGTTGTTTCCGTTACAATCCCAAAAAACAGCAGAATGAGAATAAGAAGTAATTCAGCACATCAACAGTAAGCATATATTATATTACACCCGCACTTCGGTAGCGGTGAGCGATTCCAGCGACCTCATTGGTTGTTGGGTACACACACCCCTTTGGAGATCTGCACGAGTGCTACTTCACGAGACCCGCGGGGGGTTAGGTTTAGGGTTAGGGTTAGGGTTTGGGTTTAGGGTTAGGGTTTAAGGTTAGGTTTAAGGTTAGGCTTAGGGTTTGGGTTTAGGGTTACGTTTAGGGTTAGGGTTAGGTTTAGGGTTGGGGTTAGTTGCCGACCCTCCTACGGCGCTGCTGCTGCTTATTTAATGGGCCGCCCACTCGTGCACATCTCCAAAGGGGCGGGTGTACCCAACAACCAATCAGGTCGCTGGAATCGCTCACCGCTACTGAAGTGCGGCTGAAATACAAAATATGCCAACAGTAAAGTCTTAAGACAACATGTTCCATGAGAAATCCGGCTCCTGAAATCTGTTGCCAGGTCACTGAAGAGTGGTGATGATGAAACCCCCCGCAACCATATTCTATCACTGGTGACCTCCTCTATCAGGTTCCATAACTAGACAGTGGTGAATATAATGAGACCCCCTCAACCAGGTTCTACCATTGCGCAGTGGTAACTATGATGAACCCTCCTCTACTAGGTTCTCTCACAGGACACTTGTGACAATGATAAACTCTCCTCAACCAGGTTCTATCAGTGGACAGTGGTGGTGGTGATGATGATGATGATGATGATGATGATGATGATGATGATGATGAACTCTCCTCTTCCAGGTTCGATTACTAACTCTATTTTCTATAACCAGACAGTGATGAATCTTTCTCTATCAGGTTCTACAACTGGTAAGCAGTGATGAAGAACCCCCCTCTACCAGGTGTTATGAATGGTGACTCTGATTAACCTTTCTCTAATAGGTTCTCTCACTGGACAATGGTGATAATAAAACCTACTCTATAACAGTGTTCCCCAACTCCAGTCCTCTCGGACTGCCAACAGGTCATGTTTTCAGGATTTCCTTAGTGTTGCACAGGTGTTGTAATTATTGTCAGTGCCTCAGACATTGTCACAGGTGTTCTTACCATAGGAGATCCTGAAAACATAACCTGTTGGTGGTCCCTGAGGACTGGATTTGGGGACCCCTGCTCTATAAGGTTCTATAACTGAACAGTAGTAGTGATTATGATGATGATGATGATGAAGAAGAACTCTCCACAAACTGGATCTATGAATGGACAGTGGTGAAGATGATGATGAACCTTTATCTAACACCTCACAGTGGTAATGACGAATTCTCCTCTACCATTTTCTGTCACTGGACAATGTAAACGTACGCTTAAAAATAAACCAGATTTTCATGTACGTTTCTTGCATACATGAACCGTATGTGAGAGTGCCAGCGTGGAGTCGTGTGCACAAAACCCTGCAGACCACAGAAGACATAGAACCTCAGAGGTCGAGCCTTCATTCCACTCACCATAGAGTTGCAGCCTGGACAGAACTCCACCCTGTAGCAGCCAGGGCCTTGTACCTGAAAGACATTATGATCAGAGATCCATGACACCCAGCTATGGAGTAACATCTATTCTATCTATCCCTGATGACAACCTGCCTCTGTCATGTCTGAGAGGTTGTCACAGCCCCGCCCCATTACTGACATCACTGAATATAATTACATTGTGATCAGACATCCCTTTAAATCTGGGATTTAGGGTAGGCAGAGTAGGTGGCGGACCAAGACTCCAATGACTGGGGTGTGTGATTCTTTCTAAATTTCTGTTTACAACCAGTTACATGCAGTGTACTTATATGTATAGAAACAGGGAAAAAGTATATAGTCCATCTTATCTTATATAGTCCATCTTATCTTTCCTGCAAGGCCGGCTTCACACGAGCATGAGTAAATTTGCGCTTGTCTGAGCACTGCGCTTTTGCGAAATGAACGATGCTTCCTTGAGTGCGCATCAGCGTATTTTGCTGTAGTTTTTGCGCTCACAAGACATATTCATTTGCGTGTGGCAGACGAAGAAACATCAATTGAAATTGCTAATTAGTCTTTGTGAGTTCCAGATGTGTTCATATTTCCAGTGGAATTACGCAGTGTTTCACAAACATCCTTCCTTATTGAGCATGCATTTGCGCACTCCCCCATTGACATCTACAAGTACCTTTGGTGCATAAATATGCAGAAAAATAGAGAATGCTCTATTTTTTTTTTGTGCGACAAAAATACGTGCACAAAATATTAAAATGTGAATGAACCCATTGAAATCAATGGATTCTATTCTCTGTATATTGCACATGCAAATATGCCCGTGTGAGGCCGGTCTTAATTCTATTCTTTTTTATTTCTCTCTTAGGATAGACCGCCTGCAGACGGCTGGGTCGGATGCCGCTGCAAGAATTCTCGCAGCAGAATCCGACCCATGCCCCTGCAGTGAGCAGTGCGGCTCACATTATTCTGCGTCTTCTACTCTCTGTGATGTGCCGGCTGCCGCCCAGCCGGCGGATGCGCAGAGCCGAACCGGCTCGTCAGGAGTGACATTTTTGTGCGGGTCTCACGATTTTTCCACGTGTGTTTTCACACGGACAAATCACGGGCGTCTGCATAGGATTGCATATTGTAATGCAACCCTATGCAGGCGAGCACAGGCGGAAATTCTGCGGGAAATCGCGCCACGAATTTCCGCCCGTGTACAGTGGGCCATAGACATATATTCATCCCACATATGTTTACCGTTCAATTATTGCTGATCTTCCAACCACGTCTGCTGAACGTTTGTTCCAAGCCTCTGCTACTCTTTCAGTAAAATAATGTTATTTTCTAACATAGTATTTGATTCTCCTCCAACTAACCTTAGATTGTGGCCTTTTCTTCTTGTGTCTAGTTTCTAATCAAAAGCATTTCCCTCCTGAACATTATTTAAAGGGGTTGTCGGGGTCTGAACTATTGATGACCTATCATGATCCCCACGATAGGTAATCAACAGTTAATCAGTGGGGGCCCACCGCTCTAGACCCCCACCATCCAGCTGTTATTTGCCCCGCTGTCACTGTGTATGGAGCAAGAAGCTGACAGCTCCATACACATTGCAGCAGCTCAGTTGGCGATGCTGTGCCTGCAGAGGGGAAAAGTGGAGATAAATGCAGAATACAAGGCATATAATGGCCAGAAGTAGTATAATTCCTCAGGTGCCCACAATAGTTTATTCTGAAAAGGCACCTGAAACAACAACAAAAATGTTTTGTTCTTGAGACCTTCCAGCATTTCTGTACCCGTCTTTGACTCGTTATATCTTATCAATGTCTTTCTGTAGTTGAGGTCTCTAGAACTGAACATAGTATTCCTGCTGTGGTCTCACTAGAGCTCTATACAGTGTGGATCACAATCTCCCTCTTTCTACTGGTTATAGATCTCACTATGCAGGCAAACTTTCAACTAACTTTCTATACTGTCTGACGGCATTGACATAACACACACACATATAGCATACTGTACATGCTCAACAGAGCTAAACAATCCTCCATCTAGCAGCGGATATACCAGGGGGTGGAGGGGGTGATTTCTGAAGCCTCTGCTACCATCAGGTTCTGGTAGCTGTTATGTCTTTTCCTGATTCTAGGTTATACTTACACTTGGTGCTCTGGGAATCCTTGGCACAGAAGAATCTCTACGGTTGTGGCCTCCGCCTTAGTTCGGCTCCGAATTTTGCTATAGAGCGGAGCAGCAGCACAAGCCATTTTGCACAGGAGGTATGTGACATCCTGTGCAGTGACAGAGGAGGAGTGATCTCCTGCAAGCCTCACTCTCTGATGTAGGTGATAAGATCACATATTCCCCAGCAACGATCTCACACTATGAATACATATATCCTCCACCTCTCCCTTTACGGTTCCATAGTGGTAGTAGCCCGGCTTGTCATAGCATTACATATACTAATATCTATACTAATATCTTTATAAACACATGTATCCTCCTGTAATATGGGCGGCCAGTGACCCCACCAGTCCTGATCATAACTGTGTTTTGCTCCTTTCTACTAGTTTTACTTAAGTTTTCTGGGGGGAAAGTTACTGTTTGGGCATACTAACGGGTCATTCATTTTTAGTTCCAAAAGTATTTTATTGAATTTTCAAAATAGAAACAAGTCATGCTTTTTTGAATCCCCACGCAGGGAGTGCCTTAGGAATATTAAACAGTTAACAGTGGTATAACATGTTGTGTAAAGTAAGGTTCCACAATAGTCTTTGTGAATTTAATAAACTGGCCTGTATGCTCGTATTCTTTTTCTCCTATGTTTCCTCTTACCCCACTATCGTGTGTTATATAGTGCCTTCCTTGTCCCCCTTTTTTTCCCTTTCTCCCCCCCCCCCCCCCATGTCCCTCCCCCCTCTCCACCCCCTCCCACTCTCAAAGTTATTATTCTCTATTTGTTCTTTTATCGATTTGACCCCCTATGCATTAAGGGGCCTGGTTAAACCTGGTATTTCTAGTGATTCAGCCCAGGGTCTCCAGGTCTTAAGGAATAAGTCCATATTATCCTCCCTCATGGCCGACAATTCTTCATATAGCATCATTCTTGATGTTCTTGCCATGATTGGTTCTATATAGAGGGCTGGTTTCAGCTATTGGGATGCAAGGTAGATTTTGGTCGCCATACAAATCTGTTGCGACAGCTTATGTTGTTGGTTGTTATAGCCCATGGGTTTGTCGGCCAGGAGGCATACAGATGGAGTGAGGGGAAACATCTTTCCTAACACTCTGGATATGAGGTTGGCTATTCTTCTCCAGAGTGCGGCCACTATGGGGCAAGTCCACCATGCATGAGATATTGTACCTAGATTATTACATCGCCTAAAACAATTTGGGGAGGTAGAAGGGGAATATTTGTGGATCGTTGTGGGAAGTATGTTCTGTGAAGGATTTTTACAGCGGTTTCTGCTAAAGTTATTTGATGGCTACCCTTTGCAATGAAGGTGCAGCAATGTTGCCCCCGCGGTAGGGAAATGCCAAGATCTGATTCCCAGCGCTGCATGAAGGGGAGTTTGGATTCTGTGGGGGGTTTGTTTATGGAGGCTAAAGTGTGGATATTATGCCTGGTTGGAGTGGAGACCATAAGCAGGCTCCCTCGAAGGGAGTATGGGTGGTTGGGGGGCTAGTAGTACTTAGCAGAGAGCGTAGGAAGCTATATATTTGCCTTAACTCGAACCATAGGTTTTCTGGGATTGAATATTTGTCTATCAGCTGTTGCATGGATGGTAGTTCACCGCAAGGCATGAAGTGATAGATGGTCGTAATGTGTTTGGATTGCCACCACTGGTAGTTTTGTTCTTGCAAGCTGAGAGGAAAGGCTTGGTTAGGGATCACCGGTAGTAGTTGCGAGATAGGTGACATCATGGCATATTTAAATCTGTTTTTCTCCAGATCACAAAACTAGTGGTTGGTTAGTGGGGCTAAGTAATGCATGTCTGTAGGTTTCCAGTCTTTATCCCAAAAGATAGTGCCCAGGTCTATCGGAGCCAAAAGGGTGGCCTCCACATCTACCCACAGGGCTCTCCTTGTGCCAGCGAACATGGGGGGATTTGTGACAGTTGGGCTGCTAGGAAATATTTTTTCAGGTTGGGTACTGATAAGCCTCCGATTCTTTTATGGTAGTGCATTACTTTCTGTTTGATTCTAGGTCATTTATTTCTCCAAATGAATTGAAATATGGCCTTCTGCATTTCCTGAAGATTTTTAGGGGGATTCCTATGGGTAGATATCTGAACAGATAGAGTAATAGAGTAGACGGGGCAGGACGTTCATTTTAATAGTTAATACGTCCTATCCATGAAATGGTGGGATGGTTCCATTTCTTTAGATCTGCTTTTAACTCCGCGAACAATGGGGGGGGGGGGGGGTAGTTATTTTTGTATAAGGTGTCTAGATTGGGAGTGAGTTTAATACCAAGGTATGTGATGTAATGAGGGCATGCTTTAAATCTGAAATTTAGTTCTATGAGTTTTTGTGAATGTGGAGGAATGTTATGGAATAAGGCTTCAGTTTTGTCCATATTCACTGCCAATCCTGAGACTTCAGCAAAGGAGTCTAAGATTTTTGTTAGATTTGGTAGTGAGGTGAGGGGTTTAGTTAGAGTGAGCAGGATGTCATCTGCGAATAGGGTAGCTTTGTATTCTTTGTCTCCTGTTATCACCCCAGCTATGTTTGGGTTCTTTCTGATGATTTGGCAAGGGGCTCCATCTCTAGGGCAAAGAGGGCTGGGGATAAGGGGCAGCTCTGTCTTGTTCCCGTCTGGACCAATATTTTATTTACTGTTGAGGTGGGAAGTTTTAGTTCTGTGGAGGGGGTTGAGTATAGGGCGTGCAATGCTGTAATGAAGTTCCCCTGGATACCTGGCTTCTTTAGGACTTTGAATAGGTAGTCCCATGATAAACTATCGAAGGCTTTTTCGATGTCTAAGGCTAGGGTTAGTTGTGGAGCTTTGTGGATGTTTGATATGTGCATGAGGTTGAGGACTTTTCTAATATTGTCTGGTGCCTGTCGGGAGGGGATAAAGCCCACCTGATCTTTGTGGATCAGTGAGGGGAGAAGGGTGTTTAGTCGTTTTGCTAGAATGCTGGTCAGGATCTTATAGTCTATATTTAGAAGTGAAATAGGCCTGTAATTTTTGGGAGAGGTGTGGTCTTTATTAGGCTTAGGGATAACTTTTATATGGGCTTTTAGGAATTCATCGGGGACTGTCTTTCCTAGTAAAATGTCTTTATAGAAACGTGTTAAGCGCTGTGAAAGGGAGATAATGCATCTTTTATAGTACAGGGCCGTTAGGCCGTCCGGGCCTGGGGCTTTGCCTGGTTTCAAAAGCTTGATGGTCTCTTCCACCTCTTCTACAGAGATGTGTTGATTGAGGTGGTCGTTTTGATGTTCTGAAAGCTGTGGGAGTGTTAAGTTATTTAGAAAGTCTTGGGGGGCAGAGGGAGATTTTTGGGGTTTGTATTTATATAGTTTATTGTAGAAGTCAAGGAAAGTGAGAGCTATTTTGTCGGGGTTTGCAGTGCATGATCCGTTTTGTGCTTTAATGGTGTGGACTATGTTAATTTTTTCTTTCGTTCTGAGGCGGGCAGCAAGTAATTTATCAGGTTTATTGGCTAGTTTGAAGTAAACTGATTGAGTCCATTGAAGGGCCTTTTCTGCCTGGGTTGTATATAGAAGGTCGATTTGTAGCTTAGTGTCCCGGATATTTTTAGTCAAAGCTATATTGGGACGTTGTTGGTTGGCTATTTCTAGCAAGGCAAGGCGTCTTTCTAGTGCTTGTAGAGCTTGTGTTTTTTCCTTCTTTTTGATGGAAGCAATTCTGGAGATTTGGCCTCTCATGTAGGCTTTATGAGCCAGCCATACCCAAACTGGTTTTGAAGTGTTGTTGTTTGTTGCCAAAAATTCCACCAATTTTTCTGATGTTTGTGCGAAGGTTATGGGGTCTTTTAGTATAGATTCATTGAGTCTCCATCTCCTAGGCAGAGGTTGCGGGGTAGAGTTTATAAAGTGAGTGATGACAATGTCATGATCTGACCAGGCGCATGGGATGTGTCTTGACTGGGCGAGTATGGGAAGTAAGTGAGTTGAAACCAGGGCCCAATCGATGCATGAGTAGGATTTGTGCGGAGCTGAGAAAAAAGTATAGCCTACTCATGCCATGGACTGTCCCTCCAGCTATCTGCTAGTGCTAGATCTTTCAATGTAGCAGTTATCAAAGTCTTTTGCGAGGAGCCTAATTTATCTAGGCTTTGAGAGGAGTGGTCCAGGGCAGGGGAAAGAACCATATTGAGGTCTCCTATCCAATATATAGGGGCATTAGGTAACTCTTTTAGTTTTCTGGAGATTTGGGTGAATAGTTTGTAAGGGTTATTAACGGGGGCGTATGAGTTCACTAGGACTATTTTATGCTCCCGGAGCGTGCCATATAGTATGACGAATCTACCCATAGGGTCTGATTCCGTTTTGTCTATTACTAGGGGGAAGGAGTTATGTAGAAGAATCATGACTCCCTGATGTTTTTTGGTTGCTACTGACGAAAAAGTCCTTGCCTATTGGGGGTGTAGATAACTAGGGGCAGAGGAGGAGGAAAAGTGGGTTTCTTGAAGGCAAATGATATCGGGCTTAATTTTAAGGTATTGCGTAAATGCTTTCTTTTTCTTAAGTGGGGAATTAAATCCTTTAACGTTGTGTGAGAATATGGTGGCCATATTGGGGAAGGTGGAAGAGGCTGAGTAATTCTGAGGTGTAGCCGAGGCTTTTGGAGATTTATATGGTGGTGAGCATTAGGCAGGCGATGTGTGGAAATAGGTTTCAGTACGGAATGTAACATTGTAGAGATAGCAAGTAAAACAAATATCAAGGTGTCAAACAGTGTTGGGTCTCAAAACTCAGGATATCCCAAACAGAGTGTTTCCTTAGGTTTGTCAAAAGGGGACACTCAAAGTCTGGTAAGGATTGGGCGACAAGTTTCTCCGCCCCATCCCAGTGCGAGAATTTGTCTTAAACCTTAACAGAAACAACTAAACAAGTCAATTTAGTTCAATGGATTGCTTTATCCTTAGAAATCCGGAGGGAACTATGTCTAAATACCGTTGTATTTAGCCGCGTGGAGCCCATGCAGGTCTTGTGGTGATGTTAAATCTGTGCCTCCTCAACCATTACGGTGGAGGTCGACAGTATGAGAGTTAAATGCTGCAGGGCCCCAAGCGGGCAAAACATTTGTGGGTTTAGAACAAATCGCATAATCTTGGAGACATTGCCTTCTTTACCATCACTGTGCGGCTCTGCATAGGTCTGTCCATGTATGTCTCAAGAGAGTTCACCTTTCAGTAGATAATGTCCAGTAAATATTGCAGAATAGTCGAAAGGGACTTGAACTGTCCCAGGCCCCCTAAGGGGAGGCCTGGGAGAGCCCAACTCCGTCGAGATTAATAAACACTACAACTTGGGCAATACATATCTGTCTCAGGTGTTCTGGACTCGGTTTTCAGCTGTGTTCATTCTACGACGGGGGTTCCCCGCCGTTGTCCAGAAGCGCGTCGGTCGCTGTTGTCTGGGGGATCTGCTCGGTTCACTCATGTAGGGGATGTGTTCTTCTTCTAACATACGCTTTCCTTCTTCTAAATTTCTTATCGAGAACGATCTTTGGTTGATGCAGACCAACAGAGCGAATGGAAAGTTCCAGCGGTATCTTATATTCGCTTGCTGCAGGGCCAAGGTTACGTGTCTCAGAGCTCGTCTTTTAGCGAGGGTGGATGGAGCAATGTCAGCAAATATTTGGACTGAGGGGGGGGGGCCCCGGCAATGAGTCCAAGTTGCGGGCCGCCATTAGAAGTTGGTCTCGCATCTCAGAGTAAAGTAGCTTTAGAATTGTGTCTCTTGGAAGGTCGGTGTTCGTCGGTCTTGGAAGGGCACAATGTATTCTATCTATATGGAGAAATTCATACGCTACTTGGGGGAGAAGAGCGGAGAACAGGTTCGTAGCGGCCTCTTTTAGGTTGATGATAGATTCTGGGAGGCCTCGAATACGTATGTTAGCTCTCCTGCTCTGGTTTTCAAGGTCCTCGCATTTTAGTTCGAGAGCTTCCACTCTTTCGGCGTAGTCATCCCATCTTGCTCTTTCATGGTCTAGCGCATCAATGTCATCGGTCTTGTGTTCAAGATCGTTAGTTCAGTGACCTAAGTCGTTGATTTGTCTGGAGATGTCATGAACTGCTGCCTGGAGTTCTTCTCGGAACAGTTTCTTGATGTGAGTAAGGAGTGTAGAGTCTGATGAGGAAACGTCAGAGATTTGATGCGTGGCTGGTGGGTCAATGTTCTGACCGGAGCTTGAGGTGTCCCCATTATCGGGATTGTGGGGTGACTGCTCTATTTGGACTAGTGGGGAGAATTGGTTACCTGAAAACAGTTCTGCTAATGTATACTGAGATGCTGCAGGCTGACCCTTGTTTTGTCTGCTGATCCTCCTAGACATAGTAGATATTCAATATTGTAAGGTCGTCTAGTTTGGTGCTAAGTGATGTTTCTGTTCTGAAGAATGGAACGGGGTCAGAGGGAGCTCATGGGTAGGCCGTAGTCATTCCACTAACTGCGTATGACCCCTTTCGAATCATTCATTTTTAAGGGGCACTTTTTTTCCAAACAATAACGAACAAGAGAGGCTCATTTCCAGAACAGTCCAAAATACATTTCGCATTGAATGACAATGATTAAACCGTGTGTCCAAGAGAAAGATGCGTATGCGTCCATTACCAGCGGGCTCAGGTAGACTCATGAATGCCCTTCTAGAATTGTGTCAAACAGGCTTGGCACAGACACCTACCAACTGCCAACGGAGTGACTGCCCCCAGAACCTCAACTATAAGGGGTTTAATGCAGTGTAATCTAACAATGCATTTTTACTTTTTAACCCCTTAGTGACGGGCTAATTTTATGCCCTAATGACCAAACAATTTTTCTGTTTTTTTTCATGGTTGCATTCCAAAAGTCATCACTTTTTAATTTTTCCGTCTACACAGCCATGCAAGGGCTTGACTTTTGTGTGACAAGTTGTATTTTTTAATGCCATTATTTTGGGATACATATAATGTATTACATTACTTTTATAGGAAAAAAAAATTCAGGGGATTTGAAAAAAGAAAATTCGGTCATTGTTTTTTGGATTTCATTTTTATGGCATTTGACATGCAGAATAAATAATGGGTGATAAGGATTCCTGTGATACTAAATGTATGCAGTTTTTAAAACTATTTTTGTACACTAAAATCACTTTTATTTAAAAAAAAAAAAAAAGTGAAAACAAAAAATCTGCAATTCTGATATGATTTTTTTGTGCGGTATAAATAATATGCCTACCGTAATTAATCATGTGGGTCAGTACAATTACATCTATACCAAATTTATAAAGTTTTTTTTTCTTTTGCAATTTTTTCTTTTTTTTAAATGTATTTATCTTTTCTATCGCCTCATTCAGAGAGGCCCCAAACATTTTTCTTTTTTCATGAATGGGGCTGTGCGAGTTTTTTTTTTTTGCAAGACCAGCTGTACCTAATGATACAATATGTTTCCAGAAGACTTTTTAATTGCTTTTTTTTTTCTGTTTTGGGGGGGAAATAGCTATTATCTCCAGGTTTTCTGCATTATTCTTTTTTGCACAACTTGCACTGTACAGGCTAAATAATGTGTTAACATTTTTATTTGGACCATTACGAACATGACAATACCAAACTTGTGTTTTTGTTTTTTTTTTCAAACATACTAAGGGGAGGAAGGAGGGGGGGGGGTGTGTGACTTTTTTCTTTTGTATTTTTATTATTTGTTTTCACTTTTGTCCCACTAGGGGACTTGAATTTCACTTTTTACTGTTCTTATAATGCACTATTGTACTTCAGCATACCAGTGCATTGTAAAGCCTTTGAAGATCAGTGAAAGGCTGAGCCGTACCTGGCAGACACAGAGGCCCTTTTCAAGCCTCCAGGTGCCATAGCAATCCATCGGGGCCCCACACTCACATTGCAAAAGTCTGATGGGTGACAGAAGGAGCCCCCTTCCTCTGTCTGCCCTTTACACGCCGTGGTTGCATTGGGTAAAGGGTTAAACAGCAGGGATCGGCAATTTCTTCAGCCCACGCTGCTTGAACACGTACCAGGCTGTCATCCGACAGCCGGGCACCCGTGCCAGACGTCTGATCGAGCTCCGGTAAAAGGCGTATGCATCAGGAAAAGGTCCCTTAACAACCGCTGTCAAAAGGCAAATGGGTGGTCAGTAAGGCGTTAAGGTTTCACATGGTGTCATTTTTTTGTAAGGGGATAATATATTTTAGGGGTCCCATAGGAGGCATTACTACCATCAGAAAGGGCATACATAAAAGGCATTATCACTTTTAAGGAAGCAATAATACTTTGAGGACAAAAATGGGGCATTATTATATTTTAGGTGGCTAAAAGGGAGCATCATGACTTTGTATGGGGCACAAAGGTGGGCATTATTTTTATGTTGTGCTCAAAAGGTACAATATTACTGTGTTCGGCGCTGAGAAGATCACTATTACTCTTTGGGTACAAAAAGATGCCACTTTTACTGTCTGGTGCACAATATGCTGTTTTGTTTGGCACTATTATTTTACAGCTGCTGTTTGTGTAGCACAATTGTAAGGGGTGGGGAATTATTTTTACAATACTTATTTTTGTAGTACAGTATTTGGGGGGACACTGTGCCCCACAGCAGGTACAGCGATAGCAGCAAATTGGACAGCAACAGGGAGAGAATTAGGGGTAGCAGCAGGGTGGAAAGTTTGTGTAGAGGTCAGAGGGCTGCTGGAAAAGCAAGGGGCCAAAGAAGTCCTTATGGTGACTTGGGCCAGAAGGAAAAGCCACTCCAGCTATTCTCCATCTGTATGGATGAGTTCCAGCGCCATCCATATCCGCATGACGTTGAAGGGTAAGTGTTATAAACAGAGTATTCACTTTCAGCCTGACCCCGACAGCTGTTCTTATAACCCCGGTGTGGTTATTGTTCTCTACTCTCCATCTTCCAATGGCTTGTGATTCTCTGCTATAACCAGAGCCTTTGCTGACTTCTCACTTCGGAGACAGAAGATATATGGACTTCTGGATGTGAAGCAATCAAACAGCAGCAAGACTCGGCCACTCAACCACTTCTGACTACTACGTACCCCACACTAAAGCTTCTAGGTGTAAACAACACCCGTCATGACAGACTACAACAAGTGGACATCTTTATTATATAAACACAGATAACACAACAAAGATGGGACAGAGAGGTCAGGTAGGAAGAGATGTCCAATGTTAGGCTGGAGAGGAGAATTGGGGTGGGGCGTTCATTGACAGTTTGGAGGCGGCAGGTAGAAATCTTCAGTGAGAGTTCGGACTGGTGAGGTACAGGGAGATGTTCATTGATGGTTCAGAGAGGTCAGGTAGGTGAAAATGTCCAATGAGGCATGGAAGAAGTCAGTTAGAGGAAAGTCAACTATACATGGACCAGTTGGAGAAGTCAGGTGATAGGCTGGAGCAATCAGGTACAGAGTGCAAATGGACTGAAGAGAAGATATCTGGTAATGGGCCAGAGAGATCCATAGGAGGGAAATAACCAGTGATGGGTTGGAGAGGCTAGGTATGGAGGAGATGATTAGAATTGGGCCAATAACGTCAGGTATAGAGCTGTAGTGGGGGAACTGGTGAGAAGGACATGTCTCTTCTCCTTTAGGATGGATGCTGAACAACAGTTTTCTCCATAAACGGTGTTCTGACAGGTGGTCTCTGCAATCCGGATGAATATTATCTAATGTCGGGGGAAATCCAAGACGATGCATTAGGGTTAGGAGTGAAGGAAGCGGTTGAAGGCGTTGTATGCAGATTCCAGGTCGAAAAGCATCTGCCGGACTTGGGAATCGTCGAGTTCATCGGAGGCGGACATGCTGCTCAACTTCTGCAACCTGTGGACAAGAAAGTGTCAGAAAAACATGGTTGTAGAGACCTTACAGGGAAACAACTACTCATCGCATGCATTACAGTTCCTACTGTGGTAGAAGATGGGGACAGGAGGGATTCACAAGAGACAACCAACAGAAACCCCCAAGGAGTGTTGTTCTTACCATTGACTGACTTTCTCTCTGCCTTCAAAGTCTGGCGGCAGGTGGCTCATCCTGTTCATAGTCTCCATTAGTTCCCGCAGGTCTGGCTGGATCTGTCAGGACAGAGTAGAGCGTAATGAGCAGACGCAGTATACAGAGACTGCTGCTATCTCCCCCACTTACCAAGAAATTATTAGAAAGGCGAGACGGTAGAAGATCAGCTATAGAGACGTGATTGCCAACATCGTGCTGCAAAACTATAATCCATAGCATGAATAAAGCAGAAAGCGGGTTGCCTGCACATGCTAGGATTTATAGTTCCAACACAGCTCGTGGCAGATCACCATCTTACCGTCTCCGCACATATGATCCGATCATCTCAGCAGTGGAGATCATGGGACATGTGTGGCCCTCTCCAGACTGGATAAACAGGCCATAGTGAAGAGTCAACAACCTACATCCAACCTGGACATCTATCAGGTGATAAATTATCCCTATCCATGTATGGGGTAAACAGTGGGGTGCACTATAGGATAGAAGGTGGTGGCAATATTACCTCATCCATAGCTCGAATCTCTAGACGCAGTTTGTCCATCACAGTAATGAAGAGCTGGAAGGAGAGAGATCATGAAGTTACAAAGGTAGAGAATCTAACTACAAGGACAGCGACACCTTTTTATCCCATAGATCTCTATGGAGGGGGGTGTATGGACGGACTACACATTATATCATTTTCAATCAATCACATCTGCAAGATCTCACCGACACAATATCTGCAATGCAACGATTCAGGTTTCCCTTGTCATCCTTGATAGTGATTGGTCGGTCCTCCTTTATTCGCTCCATTGCTAGAGGACAGTCCAACTGCAAGAAGAACCACCAGATCTGATCATAACCAGGATTATTATAGATCTACACCTGTATCATCTGATTGTACCCAGCAATACCATCAAAGCAAGATCAGCATCTTCTGCTGTACAGGTCAATGCAACCCATTTCTCCCTGTTATCAGCCATTTTAGGCCAGGCAGAGGATGACTGTAGTATTGTTCAATGGGATGAGTGACAAACTATTAAACTCCCTGTGCCCTATGATCACTAACTTATGTAGTAAGTATGGAAAGCCGAAACATCTCAGTAATTTCTTTGCACTGAAATCAATGGAGTGTACAGAGGAAATGTGCCTGATGGTAAAACAATTAAGGTTTTGGTTCCCAAGAGTTCCTCGTGACTGGAAGGATTCTAAAACAGTCTGGGGAGCTCGTCAAGGCGTTTCCAGAAAGTGGAAGAAATTCAGAGAAGTCTGGGCAAATCAATTTGCGAAGCATCGAGACAATTCAGCATGCAGCAAATAATGTATCGAGTATTATAAAAGTGGCTACATTTTATAAGGAAACATGAAAATGGTTTAACAACTGATGTCAGACGATAAGCTTCGTAGGCAGGAATTCGCTACCGAAACACTTGATTGCTTCAACACAGACAATCACTTTCCTGGAAACACTTTGTTCTCAGATGAGGCCACATTTCATCTGACATAATGCGTGCGAACCTAAAATCCTCATGTCTACGGAGAACATGTCCGAGATAGCCCGAAACAATGTCTGATGTGGTATAATGAAGGATAGGATTATTGGTCCAGCTTTTTTTTTTTTCCAGTGAACGTACAATAATAAGTCTTGTACTGTATACTTGACATGTTAAAACAGTACATGTATCCCCAAAATAGCCAATTTGCAACCTAATATCTTCCGGCAAGATGGGGGTCCCCCTCCATTTGAGTATGGATGTTTAGAGTTACCGCGATAAGACCTTTCCAGATCATTCGATTGGATGCTGTGGATCAATTTGGTGGCTTCCCCGTTCACCAGATCGTACTCTGCTGGATTTCTTTGTCTCGGGGGTTACGTGAAGGATTCTGTATATGTGACTACAGTGAAAGATTTCCCAGAGTTGTGAGCCTGCATCCATGATACAATTACTACTACGTAAATTGGAAGATGGAAAAATACCTCTACCTATTGGAAGGCGGCATTCCTGCAAGTCAATGTTAGACTCTAAACAAGTCTTGTAACATTAAAAGGGGTTTTCCAGGGAGATTAGCTGATTGTTTGCCCGCTGACAGCGCCGTAATAACACAGAGGGAGCTGTGCCTGCAGTTACAAGCACCATCCACTACACAGAGGTTGGAGCGGAGACTTACGCTACTTACGCTCTGACCTCTGTGTTATTGCGGCGCTGTCAGTGGGCACACAGTCAGCTGATTGGTCGGCGTTCCAAGTGATGGATCCCAGCTGATCAACTATTGATAACCTATCCTGAGGATAGGTCATCAATAGTATTCTCCCTGGAAAAACCCCTTTAACTTGGAAGTTGTAAGCCAAAGCCAGAAACCATACACAGACAGCTGTTTCAGGGCAATTGCCCCTCATCAGTATGCCGTAGGTTTCCAGCTTTGGCTCGTATTCCCAGTCACTGTTAGAAGACTTGTTTAAAGAGTCTAACATTGACTTGCAGGAATGCTGCCTTCCAACAGGTGGCGCTGCAGAAGTGTTGTTTCATCTTCCATTTGCATATTTCCCAGAGAAATGGTCTTATATGTCTCCTCACACACCTTCTAGGTGGTCTCCTTAAGGAGAAACGATACAGTAGTAATCATGGGTCAGGAAGGGTAAGAGTGGACATGTTGGAGAGAAAGTGGCAAGAAATGGAGTACGACTGGATACTGTTTATACTACCAATGGGGCAGACATCGAGGATTGTTAGTGGGAGGTTTCAACAAAACACCCTGTATATGATATATGTAAGCGATGTCAGTGCTAGAGTGTTATAAGAGGTGCAGCTGATATCAGTCACATGACCTCCAGAGACATTTACATCATGTGTGACCAATATCAGCCAATTCTATTAGAATGTTCCAGCATGGCTACAACCTCCAGAGACATTTACATCATATACCAATGCTGTAGGATTATAAGAGCGTCAGCTGTTATCAGTCACAAATCGTATAAATGCCTCTGGAGGTTATAAGTGTGACTGATGTCAATTGCCCCTTTTATAATGCTCTTACACCATTATTCGCTCTTGCCTGCTAATTTATTTCTTTTATAGCTCTGTGCATCAAATATGAAAAATAAAGCATTTTTACAAACTGTATTAATTAAAAATCTCCGCTCGTTGTGTGTCTACAGCTCCCAGCATACTTGTCTGTCTCAATGGTAAACGACAAACAAACCGTGGATGCTCTGATCTGGCGGTCATTTTACCTTTCTGAGCCCTACTTCTTGTCTCCTACTACTGGGTAAAGGACTGCAGGGCTGCATAGGAGCTGTACACAAAGTATGGGATATGACTGGAAATTAAAGTTATTTGTAATATTGCTTCCACATTTTAATTCTTAAGCCTCATGTTCACGGGCACACGCGGATTCCGCATGGGGAATCTTGAAATTCTGTACTGTGGATGTCTGCGAAAGTGCTGGCCAGCAAGCCTGCTCATATACACAGTACAGATTTTTTTTCTTCAAACTCCTGCTTTTCCGGCAGAATCCGCGGCCCGTCCGCAATGTCAATTGTGGACGGGACGCAGATTAGACGGCTTCCATTGTCTTCAATGCAAGCAGTCCGTGCGGGAGCCGCAGTAAAATGGAGCATGCTGCGATTTTTCATCAGCGAGCGAAAAACCGTAATTGGTTTCTGCTCATGTGCGTCAAAAATCATGTTTCCATACCATGCTGTGGAGGGTTATTGCTGTGGAATTCGCAGCAAAAATCCACCCGTGGACATGAGACCTTATTGTAGGAGAAGAGGTTTTACTAATAATGGGGTTGTGCTGAAGAATTATAGCAGGCTCACCCTGTACTTTCTGCAGAAGTCATCAATGGACCCCACCTCGGCTCCCTGCACCTGCTTGAAGGCAGCTTTATACTGGACCAGAAGGCGCGAGCAGGCAGCGGTGTATCTGGAACACACGAACAACGTTAGAGAGCACTGAAGGAGAATATATATATATTATATATATATATATATTACACACACTCCCAGATGAGAAGAGTGGGATCACCACAGCCTCCTTCCAGGAGAATACACGGACTGTAACACCACCATGGTGGATATCACACAACCATCACAGCTTCTCAGCCTACATAGGGCTCCACACCCTGCAGAGTTACTGGATGTACCTGACACTTTGTAAGGAGACTTGTGAAATCCGATTAACAGTTGGTGTATGTTTTCTCCTGTCTCCTTTAAAAGGGGCTGTCTAGGACTTTTCCAACTGATACTTATCTTGAGGATAGGCCACCAACAGTTGAACGGTGGGGATATGGGAAGAGATGGGAATATCCCTTTAAGCATTCTGCTCTCTGTCCCGGTTCTCCTCCTACCTCACTGACCGCTTGTTCTGTGTATTATATGTTGACTCTACTTCTCCTCTTCCCCTTGCTGTTGGGGTTCCTCAGGGTTCAGTCCTAGGTGCCCTCCTTTTTTCGATCTACAAACTATCAGTAGTTTTGACCTTCAGCGCATCTCTATACTAATGACCCCAATTATATACCTCTGCCTGTGACATCACCCCAACACTACTACAGAACACCAGTGATTATCTGCCCACTGTTTATAGCACTATCATCGCTCTATCGGAAACTGAATCTTTCAAAAACTAATCTTCTTGTGTTTCCGCCATGTACAAACTGATAGGTATGTGCGGTCAGCGGCTGCGTCGGATTTCGCTGCGGGCTCCCGAATGCGGAATCTGACCTGTCCGTGGACATGAAGCTTTAAACCGCTGACCAATTTGTAACTCTACAATTCAAAGGGTTCGGGAACAGAAATAATCAGGCATCACTTAGTACTATGGAAAATGGTGCTATACAAGAGAACTACTACTGTGGGGGAGGGTTATGGATTGAAGGTCATGTATGCAGGAGAACATGGAGACTTACTCGCTGGGGGATACACAGTCTTTGATATAAGCCTTCTCCAGCGCCTGCAGAGTCTTCACCACAGCAAACAGCTCGGCCATGTTGTCGTACCTGTTGAGACATATAGTGAAGAGTAAATGATGCAACTCCTTCCCACCATGAAGGCTGCAGCCCCTCCAGTTCGGATATACAGACTATCATGTTCTTCTACAGTTCAGACCCAGAAAAAGCACAACTACCCGGAGGAGGCGGAGGACGACGCTCCTCATCTCAATGGAGAGAAAGTTCCCAAATTTAGTATTTCTATATCGGTATACACAGGATATGCCATAAAATTGCAAGTGTGAAAGGTCCTTAAACAAACACCGATTGATGTCCATCTGCTCATGTAGGGGTATGTTTGCGCTTAGCAGAAATGCTGTAAATTTGCGGCGGCTAAATCTACACTATCCGTGCGGAATTTGACTACAAATCAGCTGCGTTTTCACAGCATATTTCAGAAGCTACTGCTGCGCTCCCCTCATTTCCAAAGTCTTCACATTGTCAGCGCTTCCTTCACCCAGCGGCCTCTAGTAAGCGCAGCTCTGCTGATCAGGGGATATGGAAGTGGCATCAGCTGACCACCGGCTCAGAACTCACTAGAGACCTGCTTGTATTTGGTGAAGGAAGCCCTTAGGCTGGGTTCACACAGGGCAGATTTGCTGCGGTTTTGCCGTGGTTTGCCGTTGCATATCCGCACTGTGGCAAACCCGCTGCGTTTGCAGTGCAACGCAGTACAAATGTGTTTGGGCAAAAAGCTGTTCTCACAGGACGGATTTTTTCCGCACTGCCGCAGTGCGGAAATGCAACTGCGGCGCGGTTTTTCAAGATGCAGCATGTCAATTCTTTTGTCTTTTCCGCAGCGTTTTTTTGTCCATAGACCTCTATGGACGCAGCAAAATCTGCTGCAAAAAGTAAAAAACGCTTGCGGAAAAATCCGCAAGATAAAAATAACCTTTGAAGCAGTTCTTCTGCGGCAAAACCGCAACGGAAAAACGCAGCAAAACCGCCCTGTGTGAACCCAGCCTTAGATTGAAGACTTTGGAAGTGAGGGGGAGCGCAATATCTTCTGAAATCACCTAAAGATTTTCACTCGGTTTTGGATGCATTCACAGAGAGGGCAGCACAAGTCGACTGAAAATTTGAAAAAGCCCTATTCACAGACGTGACTTGGTTAAAAGTAATAAATTTTATTAAGTTTTATCTAAAAAAACACGATTGGGCACAACAAAGGACACAACACAAAATCTAAGTTGTAATGGAAAGGCGTTAACCCACCAAATAGTGGATAGAAAAATGATTGGTGGGTTTCAAAATTACAACTTGGTATTACTTCTGATACTCCGTATTTCTTAATGTCGCACGTCACTTAGGAATACAGTCTGCATGGGGGCTGTTCATGGATTTCCCAAAAACCGGAACCCCAATTAGATATCTGTAGTTTTATTAATATAATGACAGAATTCGACCAGAGATACTCAGGTTGCGGAAACGTGATGTTCAACCTGAGGAAGTGAATATCTCTGTCAAAAATACTGCCTAGTGGGCTGAAAAGTTTTTAACAGCTCAAAAGGACAGTATGTCAAGGAAATTGATTTTAGTCAATTTTTATTCCTTATGGCCAGTACTCCTACTCATGGCGACAATGTTTGAGCAGAAACTTTCAGATTGCAAAAAAGTGATATTCAACCTAAGAAGATAGTTATCTCTGTCAGAGCTTGTTGCCTAGTGAGCTAAGACTTGTGAACGGCTCAAAAGGACAGTGTGTCAGAGATTTTAATTTTGTCAATGTTTTTTACTCATTATAAACAGTACTCCCACTCTACGCGTTTCACCACTGAGTGTACGTGGATCCTCAGGAGACTTAGTACTTAGAGAGTAGTAATAACAACAATAATGTTTACAGAGTTATGATGGTAAACAATTAGGGTATCACTCCATAGATAGAGTATCACTAAAATATTTAATCCTCAATCAGGAAATGAGCTCTTAGCGTTCAATTTGAGCTAGTAGGGTTTAACCTCGGTGAGGGAATAGATAAAGATTGTAAGTACGAGGTTCATTTCTTTCAAATGTTAAACCCTTCGTCTCTATCAATCCTACTTTCAATAGTCCCATGCCAGATGTAATGGTCAATAGGATCTCCTTACAATGAGAGTAGGGATAAAGAGTACTACATGCATGAGATTACTGGGTTTGGAATTTTGGTCTGGAGGTAATAACTCTAACAGATCCAAATCCCCTATAAATGAGTGAAGGAGGTTTCAAGTCCTAAAGTCCTTAACTACTCATGCAAATACAAGCAATGAGGCCGTTAGCATAGCAGGACAAGGAGTCAATCCTCCCTAGGTACAGAGGAGTATTTTTCCCTACACCCTCCTTTCTTTTTTCTATCTTTTTTCCCCCTTTTCCTCTCTCCCAGTAAGCTCAAGGTTAATGCATGGACAGCAATCCCTACAGAAAGATAGAGTGCTCAAGAGGTCAGAGCATGACATAGGTTAGTTCCCATCGCCTTGATGGTAGGCTAGGGAGTGGGGGCCGTCAGGAAAAGTGGTGCTTAAATAGCTCATAGCCACACCTCCTAATGGGTTGGCCCCTTCACGGTAGCCAGTCATATTTGACCAGGAAGTAAATAGAGACCATGTGAGATGGTCTCACGCTGATCTCAGTTGTCGAGCCTCATGTGGTGCAGAGTGTAAGCTCTCACCTACGACCTGAGGGTTTGCAAGTTCGATCCCCGCATGAATCCGGCAGCCGGCTCAAGGTCGACTCAGCCCTCCATCCCTCCGAGGTCGGCAAAACGAGAACCCAGCCTGGTGGGGGGCAATAAATAATAATTTCCCGAAAGCGCTGCGGAACGAGCTAGTGCTACACAAATGCCATGATTTGATTTGATTTGATTTTATGCAAGCGTGGAAGGCCGAATGATAGCAGCCCTCCATCTAAACGGACATATGTTACACTAACCTACTTGTCGATCAGTGTATATGATTGTGAATAAGATGTTAGGTGCGCTATGTGATCGTAGAAGCGCGCCAGAGAGGCGTTGTTATTCCGCTGACGTCATATCGTTGTAGGTGCGCCGACGTGATGACGTATGTACGTCTGGCGTCACGGCGCTCCTAGTCTCGGAAACTCCGGAAAGACTAGTATTAAGATGCGCCGGCGTCACGACGTGAAGCGTCCAACGTCAGCGCGTTACCTATCACCAGGACAACTGAGTAAACAGCTTACTTCCTAGCATCGCTCACCGCGATGACATATAAGGGGGCGGTGATATGCCATGCCGGGATATGACCCGGGTCTATGACCCTCCGCCTTGGAGCAGATGAAGAAGGTGGTTTAGGCCAATCCGAGGGCATATATCGATCCCCTATTGATAGTGGGATATAGTCATGTCTGAGAACATCAAAGCCGCTGTTCAGGTTGACATTGATATGGGACAGCCTATTGATGTTGTATTAACAATTCTAAGAGAATCTCAATTATGTTTTGGGTCATTTGTTGTAGATGATAGAGACTCTCATACGGAATCTACTTTATTAGTCACCTTAATATCACATAGATTTAAAGGGGAACTTGGCCAAGTTATTAGATTAGATCATGAAAGTAGACCTGATAATATAAATGCGTTTTGTAAATTATTTCATTGTCAGGACCGTTCGTCCTAGGGGATAATGGCCAAGGGAAGATAAGTAAATCTTTCAAAGCAAGGTGACCCAGGCTATCAGAGGGTGGAGGAAGTTGACAGATACTTGATGTTTCCCTATAAGAAGCAGTTGAACAAAAGTTGTTCATTTAGTCCTGACGGTTGGAGGGTCTCGCAGCGATATATCCATCCTGCCTCTTTTTGAAGAAGCAGGGAATCCATGTCTCCTCTTCTTCCGTCCGGTCTTACCAATTCCATACCCTGGAATTTTAAGCAGTTTGGGTCGCCCCCATGTTGTTGCCAAACATGGGTGGCTACCGATGTAACTTCATTCGGTTTTGGATGCAGAAATGGGGCCGGATCGTTTGTTGCAAACATTTTGCAGCATTCCCACTGTGTGTAAGCATACGCATGAAAGGGCGCTACTCTAAAGAAGCCTTCCTTAGGCTTTATTCACATGGCAAGTGTAATTTCACAATTTCACTACAAGTGTATCTGTGTTTAACTTCAGTTTTTGCGTTTTTCATTTTAACACCCGAGTGTCATCCATGTTTCATGCGTGTCAAAAAACAAGTGAGCGAACTGATATCACCTAAATGGGTGATTTTGGTCAGAGAAAATGCACCAGAATCACGAATTAAAAACAATGAATATTGAAAAAAAGACGGAATGCATTTAGTTTTTTAAGGCACCCATTGACTTGAATGGGTGATTTAGGTCTGAGAATCGCATCAGAATTGAACAGGCTTCGTTTTATTTCCCTGCACAGATATTCGGTCTGTGAAAAGATAATCGCACATGTGAATACACGCATTGACTTTAATGGGTCCGTGTTCTGTCAGTTTCACAGTCGGACATTAAATTGTCTTTTTCGCCCAGGCAGTGCCATTTCTGTGACCGTTTTCACGGCGAGTGTGTACGCACTTTACATCAGTCTTCATTGCGCTTTTAAAGTGCGAGTGGCATCAGCGCCTAATCCGATTTTCATGTGCATAACAAAAAAAAATAAAAATTCTGTCAGTTCCACACTCGGATGTTATATTTGCCTGTGTAAATAGACCCTTCAACTGACGGTGGAGTCGCCCTCCCTCCACACATACACAACGCCTTCTCATCCACTGAACAGAGGTTATAATGCATAATCATATATGCTTAACTTGTCTAGATGCAAACATGTTCATAAGATCACCTTTTGAACAGCTCTCTCCCCCCCACCACCAAACTTAACAGCGACCCTGTTGTCCCAGAAACACCAAGATAGCCACACCCCATCCCTGACTACCTGATGCCCACGGAGCATCCTAGTTCAAAGGGGGATTCTGAGCATTTAACCCTTTACAGTACTGATGACCTAATCTCAGGATAGGTCATAAGTAGTTGATCTGCAGAGGTCCGCCGCTCAGGACCCCCGATTATCACCTAATCGCAGCCCCCCACTCACTGCAGCGGACGAGATGCTGACAGCTACATCTACATTAGGGTTGGAGACGGAAGTGTTCTGAAATCAATGGGAACTCTATCTTCCACAGCACTTCCAGCTCGACCTCAACTAAGGATGAGATATTCTGAGTACAGGTCATCAGTACTGCAAGGGGTTAAATGCCCGGCCTACCCCTTTAAGACACTACACACTGCTATGAATGGCCAGTGCTGCTGAGATATATTTTGTCTGATGTCCCCCACTCACTTCTTCCATTTAGCTGCAGCCGAAACTGTAAGGTCACCCTCTGGACTCAACCCAGTTATTCTAACAATGAGCGGGTATAGGAGGAGCAGCACACTATGGGGTCACAGATACAATTATACGAATGTGGGGGTTATAGCAGAAGATGCCCATTGTGGGGTTACACACGTCACTATTACAATGTCTGGGCTACATGTCATAGCGTCACACAATCACATGATCATACTTCTCTCGCTCCCGAGCATTCTTATACAGCTTCACCTCCTGCAAGAGATCCAGAGAAGAACATTATAGACACAGATCCACAGAGACAGATGAAGCCCATCCCAACAGGATAAGGGGTCCGAAACCCAGAAGGATATTGGACAAATTCCATCCTCAGTGAAAGGTCCATACGGACACTATTGCAGCCCCATGTTATCATATGGGGTTCAAAATCCACGAGCCTACACCTGCACGTTTTTTCCCCTGCAGTGGAAAAGGTTACTACTGTGGAAATAACAGCGTCTTACAGAATTGTTGTTGAGGATTTCTAACACACAGAAGATATAAAATTCCGCTATTAAAAATTCTAAGGAAAGAAATAAAAAATTCCACAAAATGTTACGCGGAATGCATTCCACAGTAATAAAACCGCTATAAAACCTGCATTATCTGATTAAATCAAGAACTGCGCTGCATCCTGGGGAACAATTCCACCCATGTCAAAGGTCCTTAAAGGGAAGCGGTCATGAGCCTCATAAACTATATTATGGAGTTCAAAGGTCAAGGAACAGTGTTTCAATTTCACCAGGCACCCTGTTCCAGCGCTGTGTTCCCATGAAGTTCAAAAACGCTATCTTTTCTCCTTAAGGAGAGCAGTGAGTGAGGAGACTTATAAGGCCATCCATGCTCCTCTGGGAAATATGCAAATAAGGAAGATGGAACAATACCGCCGCAGTGTGACCTACTGGAAGGCAGCATTCCTTAAAATTAATGTTAGATTCTTTATACAAGCCTTGTAACAATGATTGGGAATTGAAAGCGAAGCCAGAATCCATCCACAGACAGCTGTTTCGGGATGTTTGCCCCTTACCGGTGTGCAGTAGGTTTCTGGCTTTACTAGTGAGAGGCCTATAGATGTGGGTCAGGAATGCTATATTTTCTCCTTAGGGAGAGCAGTGAGTGAGGAGACTTAAAAGGCCTCTCTCCTCACTCACTACTCTCCCTAATGAGAAAAGATAGCATTTCTGACCCACAGCACAGGCCTCCTCATAACAAGCCCACGAAGTTAGCACGTACATACAGCTCCCATTCATCTCTATTGGAGAGAGTGAACACAGAGGGCTGAAAAGTGTCACACTGTGTGAGTCCGTCAACTTTATGGGCACACAGAGCTGCAACAGGGTACCCAGTGAGTATGAAACACTGATCTATAGACTCCCCGTATCCTCACCTCTGAGCCTCATAACGTAGTTTACGGGGCTGAAAGGTAATGATAGTTTTCCTTTAAAGAGGCCGAGACGAAGACCCCTTGAACCATCTGAATAACCTGCAGGATAATGGGGCCGAGACCCAGAGAGACCCCAACACTCCATCAGATAAAAGGACTGAAGACATCTGGAGCCGGCCAAATACCCTGTAAACCGTGTCCGCCAGCGAGCATCGGGCTTACCTCATACAACTCTGGTTTATTTCCAGGCGCTGAAAAGAAAAGAGAGAAGTGAGTATTAACCCTTCGAGCAACCCCCGACGTAGACTCTTCTTCCCCGAGAAGAGAGCTGCATTACATCCTAGAGCACCAGACATGGTCGCCCTCACAGAAGGCGTAAATGGTAACCATTTCCTGCAGCACCTCAACATGAAGGATAACAGCCCGTCCCTCCTCCCTGATACTTAGACCTCACATGCGATCTACTCACCTCCAACCGCCGGCTGCGCTGGGATCCCATGGAACATGATGGGGGAAGTGAAGGATCTGCAACAGGAAAGAGAAGTCATAATATAAGGGGGCCAGAGAACATAAAACGGGGGAGGTAAGTGGAGGAGCATGCTACAGGAGAGGGGAAGGTGATAATACTGGGGGGGGGGTATATATCAGATAATAAAGGGGGGTATATATGATGGGAGAGGCAAGTAGAGGAGATGATAATATGGGGGAGATTAAAAGAGAAGAGGAGAACACTACTGATATTAAAGGGGGTATATATCTTGGAGAAGGTAAAAACACTGTAAGACAGGGGAAGGGGATAATACACCAGGGGGGCTGGTGTATATAGAATATAGAAAAGAAGGTAAAAAGAGAAGGCGGTGATACTACTGGGGGATATGTTATGATGGAGGTCAGAAGAGAAGGTGACAATATGGGGGAAATGAAAAGAGGAGGACACTACAGGACAGATAGAGCTGATAATATGGGGTGTATATTACGGGGAGGTGATAATCTGGGGCACATGACAATATGGGGGTGTATATTTTATAGGGGAGCTGAAAATATTGGGGTAATAAGCAAGAGTTGATAATATAGGGGCTAAATGTTGTGGGAGAAGTGATAATATGAGGGGTGTATACTATGAGGGAGGCGATAACATAGGGGCATATATATTATGGGACGTGATAGTCTGGGAGTAAATATTATGGAGAATGTGATAATATGAGGGGTGGGGGGGTGGGGTATAACATTGGCACACGTGCAGGAGTTATTATGGAGGCTATATAAACTCATTGTCAGAAAATAAGAATAAACACTCCCTTCCCTAGAAGTTGTTGGAAACGAATAAAACTTTCCCTGTGTGATTGTAGGATTGATATAAATGATTACAATATCAGAGGAAAAGGAGCATTTATTGCAGAAAACTGACCCCTTATAGGAAGGCTCTAGTACCCTGCTGTACCGCCTCTAGATTGGATACAAGATGTGATACAGGCGGGCATGGAGGCTCTAGTACCCTGTTGTGCCGCCTCTAGCTTGGATACAAGATGTGATACGGGTGGGCATGGAGGCTCTAGTACCATGATGGGCCGCCTCTAGCTTGGATACAAGATGTGATACGGGTGGGCATGGATGCTCTAGTACCCTGTTGTACCGCCTCTAGCTTGGATACAAGATGTGATACCGGCGGGCATGGAGGCTCTTGTAGGCCAAGGGTGGAACCACTTTTAGGGCCTCAGGTGACAAGGCTGTCCATCTAATCACCACAACTCTCATCATTTGTATATCTGCCTGAGATGGAACTGCAGGACGAGTTTTCAGCAAAACTACAACTTTTAGATGCGCAATTTAAAAATAGAAAGAGTGGTATATGGGGGAGCTGATAATATTGGGGGGTACATATTGTGGGGGTGGAGGAGGACACTATGGGGAGGAACAGAACACTGTATGGGGAGGTGAGAAGAAGAGAAGACTGCAGCACCGGAGGAGGTGGGAAGAGCAGACCCCCTACAGGACAGGACACCATAGGGGGCACCAGAGATGTTGGGGTCGCACTCACCAGCGGGTGACACAGCCGGATGTTGACAATTAGCAGCGGCAGGGAGCTGTAGGCATACTCACTTCCTTGTAAGCAAGCTGAGATCACCGGTCACGTGCCCCTGACGTCATCAGAACACGCCGCAATCCCTGGACGAGGGCAAGCTGCCCGCTGATTGGTTGGATAAGGACGTGCGCTGCGTGGTGACGTCAGAAGTCCGGGAACTTCAATTGCTGTCAGGTAAAGTGTCAGCCGCCTATCGTTATGTGTATAGCGTTATTGTATCCCCGGCCACTATATGTATAGTGTTATTATATCCCCCGGTCACTATATGTATAGCGTTATTATATCCCCCGGTCACTATATGTATAGCGTTATTATATCTCCCGGCCATTATATGTATAGCGTTATTATATCTCCCGGCCATTATATGTATAGTGTTATTGTATCTCCCGGCCATTATATGTATAGTGTTATTATATCTCCCGGCCATTATATGTATAGTGTTATTATATCCCCCGGTCATTATATGTATGGTGTTATTATATCCCCCGGCCATTATATATATGGTGTTATCATATCCCCCGGCCATTATATATATGGTGTTATCATATCCCCCGGTCATTATATGTATAGTGTTATTATATCACCCGGTCACTATATGCATAGTGTTATTATATCCCCCCCTGGTCATTATATGTCTGGTGTTATCATATCCCCCTGGTCATTATATGTATAGTGTTATTATATCCCCCGGTCATTATATGTATAGTGTTATTATATCACCCGGTCACTATATGCATAGTGTTATTATATCCCCCCCTGGTCATTATATGTCTGGTGTTATCATATCCCCCTGGTCATTATATGTATAGTGTTATTATATCCCCCGGTCACTATATGTATAGTGTTATTATATCCCCCCCCCGGTCATTATATGTATAGTGTTATTATATCCCCCGGTCATTATATGTGTGGTATTATCATATCCTCTCCGGTCATTATATGTATAGTGTTATTATATCCTACCCCCCCTCCGGTCATTATATGTATGGTGTTATTATATCCCCCGGTCATGATATGTCTGGTCTTATCATAACCCCTCAATCATTATATGTATGGTGTTATTATATGCCCCGGCCATTATATGTATAGTGTTATTATATCCCCCCCCCCCCATGGTCATTATATGTATGGTGTTATTATCTCCTGGTCATTATAACTGCTGTGGTGTTATCTATCACTGGAACAATTATTAGTGTTATTGAGGCTGTATCCGCACGGGCTACAAATCATCGCTACACCGTGAAGCCCGCGGTTCCCGGTGGGTTCTTTCACATTGCGATGTTTTGCAGCTTTATAGTAATGCAGTGCTGGATGTCACGCTGGTCATTCTCTATCGGTGTTATTATTGCCCCCTCCTGTACTATTATAAGTAGTGTTATTACGGCGGTGATCAGTCGCTGGCGGGGAGCAGCAGGTTACTGCGGTAGATGTACATGGGGAGGCGCTGTAGTCGCTGTTTCCTTCACCTCTCTGACTCTGTAGGTGACACGATGGAGCGATACGAGGAGGTGAAACGTCTCCTGAAGACCTGGGAGGCCGACTTCTTGAAGGAACACAAGAGGAAGCCCAGCAAGGTACCGATCAGAGACTCGTCTGGTAACAGACCGCGGGACGAGTCCTGCACATTTCAGTCCATATTGGCTGCTCGGGTTGTGCAGACGGGTCATACGTGGTAAATGACGCGGGTGACAGACGAACGATCCTTCTGGCAACTTTTATACAAAAATTTCTGACAGCGCCGACTTCTTTCCCAGCGATTCTGGTGTCATCCATCATTAAAGATGATTGTTCAATGTGCAGCGACCCTCCGATTCCAAGACAAAATTCAATCCTAAGAGCAGAGGGGTCGGGGGGGAGGGGTAATGTATTACTGGTACTTGTTCCCCTGATCTGCCAGTTCTAAGTCTTGTGTTTGGGCTGTCCAAGATGGCCGAATTATTGTTTTGGTTGAAATGGTACATTTTCATCACCTTTAGATGACATTTTAGCTCTCAGCATCGCCGTGAAGGAAACCACTGCTCACATGTATCACTCCATTCAAAAGAATGGAGGTCATATTCACGCGAGTTTTGTGCGTCCTCCAACGGACAAACATACACGAGATTCGCGTTCCATTACAATATGAACTCCATTCTTTTGAATGGAGTGATACATGTGAGCAGTGTTTTCCTTCACGGCGATGCTGCCAGCTAAAAAATCGCTGCATGTCCTAGTTTTTTGCGCCCCTTGGAACCCATTACCCATATTTCAACGGGACAGACACGTCGCAGGCCGTTTGATGTGATGTTTCATATTGAAAACAATGGTAAAAGGAAAAGCACTTGCCGATCCTCCGACGCACGTGAAACAAGCGCTGGGGAATGGAATTTCAGAGAAGTGATGCAATGCGTTATTGCATAAAAAACGCCGCTAAAACGCACGTTGAGCAGCGTGATATCGGCAGAGTTTCTTGAGCACATGCAGTGTCCCCGCGGGTGCGAGGCGTTTGTGTCAAAAACGCCTCCAATCACTTCAGTACAGTTTGATAATTTGCGTGGCTTTCTGCCGTGTCGGGGGATTGGCAAGTGTTTCCCATTGTTTTCAGTGGTTAGCCTCGCATCGCACTCGCGTGAACATTGCAGGCCATGTGATGTGTTTTCCAGCCGCATTGTAAGCAAGGGAACGACCAAAGGCAGGACACGGCACGAATTTGTCGCACACTGCAATGTGAGAAAAAAACTGCTCATGTGTATGACCCCAATGCACAAGAATGGGGTTCATATTCGTGCAGGATTTACGCCTCTCGTAATGCACAAATCGTGAGCGATTTTTCCCGGCCGTGTGCAAGCGGCCTTAGTCTGATGCGTGTGGGGACCTTCAAAAGAGTCCCGACAATAGAAGCGTGCAACCCATAAGGGTAGATACAAGACGTGCCGTAATATTTCCTGCTCCTCTCACTTCTCATGGGATGCTCTTGGCTGCTCTTCGCTGGTCTTCTCCTCCGCTCTTCCTCTCTCTTTCTCCCCAGTTTAGTATTTTCCAGGTGACATAAACTGGCTTCTCACATTATGATGTTGGTCTTAATGCGATATTATTCTTTCTTGTCCGGCAGGCGGATGTAGAGGAGTCTTCTCAAGAGACACGGAGTAAGTTTGTCACTAGAACGAGAGGATGGGTGGGGGCTATGGAAGCTCCGAGATTGGAGACCATGTAAGGGACGGTCCCACATCAGGACAGATGTGGCAGTATCGCACCGGTCATGCATGAAAGTTACTGAATAATCCAAAGGACATGGGAGGACCGGAGCGGGATCGGAGGTGGTGACTAGCTGGGATGGGAGAATGGTCTCTGGCTGGAGATATTGGACTTGCTCAGCCGTAGAGATCTTATAATACGTATAACTATATATGATATTGGTGTATGTTGGTATCTTGTGACTCCTGTCTTTTTTTTTTCTCCAGATCTCTACAGAGAGTTCCGGACCCTAAAACGAGAACAACAGAGCATGGTGCCTACCCTAGAACCCAAGAGCAGCCCAGGGGCTGTTACTGAGGTGAGGAGCCTACAATCTGACCACCGGGCATTACAGATGGTGTGTGGTCCATCCCATGTTCATGTACTGACTATGGAAGCTCTTCTCCTATTCATGGACTGGTCTGATCACTGCTATCACCTGTGGCGGCTGCTCCTCATTGACCCTGATTTTTGGTTCTCTGAGTCTGTTCCCCCTACCTTACAAAGGATCAGTCAAAGCTCTCCATGTCATTTTTCTCTGGGGTTGTGGCTGTATCCTCTGTGATGCTTATGATTCTTTGGGAACAATATATGACATTGATCTGATCATTCTTGAGGCTTCTAAGGAAGGAATGCTGTCTCTTCCTTCACTACTGTTCAGGGTGTGTGGGTGTAGCCTTTTTTTTTTTTTATCAACTACTTCTCCTCCGGATAGGTCATCCGCTCAGGATCCACATTGAGCAGCTGATCCTTGGGCATGCTGTCAATGTGGACAGCGTTGGAAGCTGGTAGCGTTGTCAACATTGCAGTGGTCAGGTTTGGCACTACAGGCAGACCTCTCCTTCAAGGGGTTTTCCAGGGAGAATACTAATGATTACCTGTCCTCAGGATAGGTCATCAATAGTTGATAGGTTGGGTTCCATCACTCGGGACCCTGACCGATCAGCTGAGTGGGCGCATGCTGTTAGCGCTGCAAATACACAGGGTTTGAAGCGGAAGTATCTGCACTGACCTCTGTGTAGTGGCTGGTGCTTTTAACTGCAGGCACGGCTCTTATGGATTTCAATAAGAACTGTGCCTACAGTTACAAGCAATGACCACTACACAGAGGTCAGTGCGGGGACTTCTGCTCTGACTCCTGTGTATTTGCGGCGCTGGCAACATGTGGCCACTCAGCTGATCGGTCGGGATCCCGAGCGACGGACCCCAGCCAATCAACTATTGGTTACCTATTCTGAGGATAGGTCATCAATAGTATCCTCCCTGGAAAAAACCCTTTAATTTCAATGGGAACTGTGCTTGTAGTACCAAACCAAGCTGCTGCAATATAGACATCACTATCTGCTTCTAGTGCCGTCTACACCGACAGCGGGTCCAGAATACAGCTGATCATTGGGAATCCTGAGCAGACCTCTGCTGATGAACTATTGAGGATAGTAAAAGTCCCGGAGAACCCACAGCCACAACTGATGGGAGAAACTACAGTGATCCTTACTGGTAGCTACAGATCACGGCCTTAATGCTGATGGAGTATATTGTCCCAGTGAAGTTCACTCTGCTAATTCTAGCTAATTGATCTGCTGTAGAAAAGTGTCCCCCTCCGGAGTGTACTTTAGTATAGGGTAGAGGATGCAGTTCTTTCCTTGCCTTCTTTTTCATTAACGGTCTCTTCCTATTTCTACAACTCTTTGGAACTTTTTAAATTGTCTCTGGGGGATCCTCAACTCACGAGGTGCTATGAGGGTGGGCATGACTTATGACCTGCCTGGGTGGGCACTGCTCATGAGCTGCCTCGGGAAGGGGAAAGTTAGCTCATGAGCTGCCCTAGATGCAGGCTCCCTGTGTCTTATCCTGTTCTATTCTGTATTGGGTTATCTTTAGGATTCATGGGGACGGCATCTGAATCGCGGCAATGTGACTCCGAAGATGACCTCAGCTGAGCGGAACTCCCTGAAAGCGTCTGTTCAGTACTTTGGAATGAAGCTTAAAGCTAATATGGGAGTGAGCCTGAAAGTAAGAATAAACGTACATCACATTTATCGGCATACATAAATAACATTGTGTACTGACCCAGTAGAATGGATGATGAAAGAACTTCAAAAAAACCTGCACCCCAACTGATATTCGCAACCCAATAGTCCCTGATACCCACAAGCGCTCTGCACACCAACAATCAAGGACACGCCAACCGTACCCCCAAGTAATGATTACTGCATCTCAGTAGACTGACACATCAGCCTGTGCCTCTACATAATGATCTGTGTATCCCAGTAGATGATATACCAGTCTGTGCCCCCACATAATGATCTGGGTACCCCAGTAGATGATGATATACCAGCCTGTGTCCTCATGCAATGATCTGTGTACCCCAGTCGATGATGATACCCCAATGTGTGCCCCCATATAATGATCTGAGTACCTCAGTAGATGATACACTAGCCTGTGCCCCCACATAATCATTTGTGTACCCAAGTAGATGATGACAAACAAACTTGTTCCCCCCACATAATGATCTGTGTACCCTAGTAGATGACATAGGAGCCTGTACCCCATTAGATAACACAGCAGCCTGTTCCCCTATACACAATAATCTGTGTATCTCAGTCGATGACGATACAGCAACCTGTACCCCCACATAATGTTCTGTGTACCCCAGTAGACGATGACACACCAGCCTGTGCCCCCAATTCAGTGATCTGTGTAGCTCAGCAGATGTTACTACAGCCTATGTCCCCATCAAATGATCTATGTACTCCAATAGATGACACATCAGCCTGTGCCCCCACATAATGATCTATATACCCCAATAGATGACACATCAGCCTGTGCCCCCACATAATAATCTGTATACCCCAGTAGATGATGACTACCAGTCAGTGCCCCCTAGTAATGCTCTATGCACACAGTCCTTATTTTACTGATTAGTTTTCAGTACTGCTGCCTCTTCTCATATTATGTAATTGTTGTGTAGGATCGTCCGCTGTCATTAAAGAAGACTTATCTGCCCCAGACCCCTGTCAGTGTGACCAAAGTAGAAGCCAAGGGGTTAAGTTCACCTCCTGCTAATACTCCGGCAATGGCTGTGGATGTTTCTCCAGAATGTACAACTGAATTTCAAAACGTCTCTCTTGGAACCGAACCGCACAAGCTTAGACTAACCCCCTCCGCACAAGCAAGCCCCAGGAAGAAGCTTCACCAACTCCAAGCTAAAGTTGGGCAGCGTCTCACATCGCTAAACTCGGACTGGCTGGAGAGGTGCGAGCGGAGACTGGGGAGAGAGCAATGCCAGTTTATAGGCAGCAGAGAGAGAAAGTCTGAACCTCGTGTGGATGAGGGGTCATCTACCGATACGGGACCCTCAGACTGTTCACATGAAAAGCAGGAAACGAGAACTCTGGTATCGTTTGAGCAGATTGCAAAAAGATCTTCCTGGGAGAGCGAGTCTCCGGATACGAACCTCAAAGCAGAATCTAAGGAGGCCGCAGAAAACGGTAAAAACTTATCTGCAAGGAGCGGAGGAGAGCAGCTTCTACCCACAGTGATGGAACAGACAGCAGGGCTTTCAGAAGACTGTCGGAGAGACGTGTCGACAGCAAGAAGTGTCCAAGAGAGGAACCTCGAGGCGGAGAAACCAGGAGCCACAGAGAAGCCAGCTGAAAAGAGCGACCCCCAAAATAAAAAGCCGAAAAGTAGACGGGAGCAAATAGAGCCGTCTGCAGGGGCCATTTGTGGAGAACAGGAGGACAAGGATTGGGAGGTCCTCAAAATTGGCAAGACTGAAGTCAATGCCAGTACAACTCGAGGAAAAAGGCAGCGGAGAGGGAAGCGGCTGAGAGACACAGATTCAGAGGCCGAGGAGCACAAAAGCCACACAGAGAAGATCCGCAAGAGGCCTTCAAAGAAACCCAAGAGTGAAGGCACAGAAGAGGATCCCCCCGTGGTCGTTGCCCGAGACACAGAGAATCTGCTGGGTGAGGTGATGGAGGCGGACGATACAGTGCAGAGAGTCACTAGCAACCCTGCAAAAAGAGCCAGGTACAGTCCACACATAGTCATGTTATCTAATCTCTGCCCTCCATGCTACCACCTCATATTCACATTATGTCCCCACAGGGTCACCCCAAATCAAACGGGCAACTTTGTTAGGATCAATCTGAAGAAGAAGTCTTATGTCAAAGGGTATGCGCTGAAGGGGAATAGGTTGAGAAAACAGGTAACATGGAGTGTCTGTAGGTATTGTCTTCTCTCCATTCTGTTGTGTTGTCTCACTTGTCTTGCTGACTGTGTCTTCTGTCTCTCAGATGTGGAAGCAGAAGTGGCAGAAGAAAGGTGAGCAGTTTGGAGGAGGAGGAAGACATTTTAACCGCAGTGAGGACATTTGCTTCCGTTGTGGTCAACCTGGACATTGGGCCTCACAGTGTCCTGGGAAAGGTAGGAGCCGCTGACTGGTGTTATGTGAGGGTCCGGGCGCAAGGACCCTAGCCTCCTTAATGGTCTGTGAGATCTGAATCCTTCTGATCCTTTTATTCAGTGGTCACTGCACCTCCACCATCGGAGTCGGACGCTGCACCGGAAGAGGAGCTTGTGCTGCCCACCCTAGAAGAAGTGGCTCGAATGACAAACACTCAGATAAGGTCGGCCTGCGGTAAGTAGTCCAAGTCTGCAATGTCTGAATGTTAAAGGGGGCATTCCTCATCATGTGTCCTCTACAATGTGTGAGTAGAAGTCCTGTGTACCTACTTGCCAGAATGTGGTTGGGGACACCCTACAGCTCATCATATAATCTCTAATGTGCGATCAAAGTGCTTTTGTATCTAAAGGCCCTTTTACACGCAAAGATAATCGCTTGACTGAATTGGCGACCCTTTTGCATAAAATTACACACACAAATAATGGCTCTATCGTTGTTTAGTCGTCAAGCTGCTCAAAATACTGAACAATTTCCATTCAAATGGAGCGAATTTTGAACGGTCTGACGACTATTCTTATGCCGGCTAAAAACCAGCGCTAAACAACAAGTTAACGAATAGTGCACGACTGCCCGTGTGTACATGTAACGATTATCGCTCACTTTGGCTGTTTGAACGAATTTTGAGCGATACTCGTTGCATGTAAAAGGGCCTTAAGTAACAGGATGCGACTGGGAACACATTGCAACTCATCATGTGTCCACTGTAATGTATGATTAGAGATCCTGTGTACCTACGTGATCGGTGACACCCCGCGGCTCATCATGTGTCCTCTATAATATATGATCAGAGGTTCTTGTACTTGCGTGACCAGAAGCATCCTGCAGCTTATCATGCAGCTCCTTTAATGCTGACCTCTCTTCTACTATTCATGTTTGTTTCAGATATTAAAAATGATCCACAAGATCTCGGCCCGGATCCTGAGGTAGTGCTGGACGTTGTGAAGCCTGTGTATGAGCCAACTCCCCCTCCACCTGCAATGCAGCCTTTGTATGAGCTGGCAGAGTCTGGGCGAGTCTGCGGTAAGAACACCACCATGATGGGGGGTGACCTGATTGCTCAAGCAGGGTCTCTGTAGCTTGCAAGATGTCTAATGTTTTATCACTACTTATGTGACTCAGAAACCCCACCTGAGGTGTACAACGCCCTCCGTGAGCTCGGATACCAGAAGTTTCGTCCAGGGCAGGAGAAGGCCGTCATGAGGATCTTGTCTGGTAATGCTTCTCGTGGTATTTTTCTCTCTCTCCAATGTATCAGAGCCTCCCTAAGTCATCGGAGGGATGAGGTAGAAAAACGAGAGGACACCCATGACTAGAGCAAGCCCCTTTCTCTTATTATTGTTGGGGAAAGGAGATATTGTGGGCTGACACATATGGGTAGAGGACTCCATCTGTCAGCCCAATATCTCCTCCAGTTATCAGAGCTGGCTCTAGTCATAAATGTCCCTCTATGGTCACAGACCTCTTTCTTCTGTGTTTCAGGCCTTTCCTCCATGGTTATTCTCTCTACTGGGATGGGCAAGTCTCTATGTTATCAGCTGCCAGCGTATATGTATGCTATGAGGTCTCCGTGTATCACACTGGTCATATCACCACTGGTCTCTCTCATGGACGATCAGGTAACTTGGCTCCGTGACACACAGTCCGTCTTTGCATCACTGTTCTATAGGGTAAGAAGATGATTACTAAAGCAAATGAGAGAAGGTGTGTGGGGGTGACTTACAGAGTGGCACAGCACTGCAAGGGGGAACGTAGATGTGGGGCACAGCACTGCAAGGGGGGACGTTAATGTGGGGCATAGCACTGCAAGGGGGGACGTGGATGTGGGGCATAGCAATGCAAGGGGAGACGTGGATGTGGGGCATAGCAATGCAAGGGGAGACGTAGATCTGGGGCACAGCACTGCAAGGGGGGACGTAGATGGGGGACATAGCAATGCAAGGGGAGACGTGTGTGTGTGTGGCACAGCACTGCAAGGGGGGATGTGGATGTGAGGCATAGCAATGCAATGAGGGCCTTGTGGAAGAGTGGAGCAAATAGAAGGGGCACAACAGGAGGGGACTGGTGACTTTATGGGTTGTAGGTTTGTCTGTACTCTTGTACCAGCCTGTCACTCATCGTTTGTGTATTTGTTCTCTCTGTATTTCTTATGTATTGCACCGTGGAAGGTAAATGGTGGTCTGTCTTCTCCTCTCCACAGGTCTCCGGTCTTCCCTCAAAGCTCAAGGCTGTTTGTATTCACTCCAACATGACACGAGCTCAACGTGAAGCAGCGATGGAGAAGGTGATGTCATATAACTGTGAATGTGTATGTACAAAGACTTGTCTTTATGGTAGGGGGCTCGTTCGATTTGTGTGCGATCCAGCACCAACCCCACCGTCCCCTACTGCATCACATGTAGCCCCCAGTCCAGTCACTCCTCCTCCAGGGGTGTCCATTCCAGTGTGTTGATAAAAGTGGAAATGACTTTTCGCTGTTACCTGCATTTGCTGATGAGTTACTGCTACTACTGTAGGTCAAGAAGGGAAAGGTCCACGTCCTCCTGCTGTCACCCGAAGCCTTAGTCGGAGGAGGCCGGTCAGGCACCAGCTGCTTGCCCTCTGCTGACCAACTCCCTCCAGTTGCCTTTGCTTGCATAGATGAAGTTCATTGTGTATCTGAGTGGTCCCACAATTTCCGTCCCTGCTATCTCCGTCTCTGCAAGGTAAGTGGCCACCCTTCCATATTCGAGTCCCTGCTGTTCTGTAAGTATCTTGCAATGTCTTCTCATTGGACATCCTCATTTTTAACACCATTCATGCGTTGATTAATTCACTGATATTTATTGTAATTGTGGATCCAGAACTCCAAATCATCTGCTTCCCTTTATGCAGCCAGTTACCCAATAGATTTCTAGCTACCTACAGCCACCACCAGGGGGAGCATGTACTGAAAACGGTTACACTGAATGCCCACTTTATCAGAGACTTTGGCCCTTTTACAGTTGGAGCTTCCCAGTATGGAAATTAAACCCTTGACTCCAGAGTGCAACATAAAATCAAGTGAGCAAGTTTTCGGGGGATCAGTTTGTGTGAACCCACATTAGGATGGTAAACTTGAGTGATCTGATCAACTTTGGATGAGGCCTGGTCATCGATACTAGACTAACAAGCACCAATATTTCAAAAGTTGCCAAACTTGTTAAGCGATGTGAAGAGCATACTGATAATAGTGTGCTCCAGGAAAAACATCCGGCAAAAGGGGATACTGTGGACTTAAATAAGTCATTGACGAAAGGGGTCAGGGGAGGATGTCAAGAACCATTTTGAGAAACAAGCGCTGCACAATCAACCCAATTCCATCTTAATTAAAAATCTAGTGTTCCACCTAACATGTCTGAAAGCACATCTAGTCATTCCTTAGTAGGAGTGGGTTATAACAGTACATGACCGATTCAAGTGGCATTGCTGCCTAAGCGTACATTTATGTAGGACGACTGCCGCCCTAATAATTGCTCAATCGAGCGAATGCAAATGATGGTATACATGTCCAGCAACAGGGTGGAGAGAGATAATTTGCACACTAGTTATTTAGTTTCAGCTCACCTAATAAATACTCGTTTCTATTCTAAAGTCATCTGATGTAAAGTCGCAGCCGTTTGTATTTGAATGACTTACAAATGAATTTGCATGGAGATCCCCTTTATGACTGGTATGTCGGCAAACAACTAATGAGCAATCAGGCAAACAAGTGACACATTTGTACACTTCAACAAATTTTGAGCGATTATCTGAGCACTAATTGCTCATTATGAAGGTACCGTAGACTTCAGCAGGCAAAAGACAGCAAAAATTGAATGACTGAGCTGTGGAAAAGCATTGCCTGGTCAGAAGAATCCACATTTCTGTTGCGCTGTGCTGATGGGAGGTTAGAATTTGGTGCAAGCAGCATGAATCAATGAATTCTTTTTTATCAGGTGTCAACACTTCCGGCTGTTGGAGGTGGAGTAACGGTGTGAGGAATGTTTTCTTCACTCACCCTGGGCGCTCAAATACTTGTGGATGTTCATTGGGATAATATGGCTTACCTGCAATTCTGAAGGCCAAAGGAGGTCCAATGAGCTGCTAGCCTTGTGTTTTGAATAAAAGTGATCATTCAGTGTATATTATAGGGTTCAGTGAGAGCTGTGTATACCTGTATGCAGTTTGCTCCCCCTAGTGGTGGTTGATCTCTTCTTCATCACTGCCCCCAGTGATTATTCTGAAGTTACATAACGCTTGTGCTTGCTGTCAGGTTCTTCGGGAGCGCCTTGGTGTCCGCTGTCTTCTAGGTCTTACAGCTACGGCCACTCTGAGTACGGCACAAGACGTTGCTCGGCATCTGGAGGTCCCAGATGATGGGGACTTTCTATTGCGACTGGCTGCTGTCCCTCCAAACTTGCACCTGTCAGTGTCTATGGATCAGGATCGGGACAAGGTAATTCCTACATGGCTGAGGTTTCTATTATTCCCATAACACCCGTGGCAATAATCGATTTATGTGAAACAATAAGTGGCCTCCATCTCCTACTTACAGGGTCAGTAGAGAGTTGAGACCTGTTACAACTTACTATAGTAACATGAGGTTGTGGATTTACAGCCCCAAATACGACTTTTTCAGAGTCACGCACTCTCTTATACACGTCTATGACAGAGCACGCTCACGGGACTCTGAAATAAGTCAGATTTTCGTCTGGCGTGCGGTCTTCAGAAGATGACAGGTTCCCTTTAAAATATGGCCGTCTGCATAAGGCCTTAAGCTGTCTCTTCTCTCCTTTTGGGCTCTTGCCACTCTCACTCTCTGGTCTCTTTCCTTTTCTCATGCTCCTTTGGCTTCTCTTCTCTCTTTTTTAGGCTCTTGTCAGGCTTTTGAAGGAAGAGCGATTTGGAAGTCTGGACTCGATAATTGTATATTGTACACGAAGAGAAGAGACTCAGCGCCTAGCGGCCATGCTGCGCACCTGTCTGCAGGGGGTAATCGTGACTAAAATAGAGAATGATGAGGGTAATGCCTCACAGGACAAGAAGAAGATGCAAGGTGAGATCTGTGCAATGATAGGACCATCTTATCATTGCACATATGAAATTAATGTTAATAGTGTGTTATATTGGGGGTTCTTTGGACCATCGATGGTCACCTGATGTATTACTACAGTAACAGTAAATTCTCTGTGCAGCCCGGAAGAAGATTCGTCGGCCGTTGAAGTGGTTGGCAGACTCGTATCACGCTGGTCTGTCCTCTGCTGAGCGTCGTCGGGTGCAGAACAACTTCATGAGTGGCCAGCTGCGGATCGTTGTGGCCACAGTTGCCTTTGGAATGGGTCTGGACAAGTCTGATGTCAGGGGGATCGTCCACTATAATATGCCCAAAAACTTTGAGAGCTATGTCCAAGAGATCGGAAGAGCTGGGAGAGATGGTAAAGATGCTCATTGTCACCTCTTCCTGGACCCTGAGGTAAGTGCTGATCCCTGGAGAAAATAGTGGCTGCAGTTCACTTTGCTTCTCAGGTTCTTGGTGTCATAATTTACAGCCATGTGGATTATTTATATTATTCAATGTGGGATTATATATATGACGTTCACTTGTTAGGGGATTACTAGCACCAGTGTTTCTGGTGGCACAATGCAGCACTAACTAATATAATATAGTGAAAGGAATTAGAGTTGGTCACAGGTCCTAAACCAGCAGAGCCGGACAGCAGCCGTGTGCTTACAGGACCTATGATGATGTCACGGGGGCTCTGAGCTCTGCCCCTGATCACACGACAATGACATCATCACAGGTCCTGTAAGCACATGGCTGCAGTCAGAGTCGGCATGTTTCCAGACCTGTGATGACGTTACCATTATGTGATTAGGGGCGGAGCTCAGAGCCCCGGTGATGTCTTCACAGGTCCTAAACCATCAGAGCCGAACCGCAGCTATAAGCTTACAGGACCTGTGATGAGGTCCCTGTCATGCGATCAGTCACCAGGGCTCTGAGCTCTGCCCATGACCACACGACGGTGACATCATCACATGTCCTATAAGCACACAGCTGCTGTCAGGCTCTGCATGTTTTAGGACCTGTGATGACGTCACTGTCATGTGATCAGGGGGCAAAGCTCAGAGCCCTGGTGCCTGATCACATGACAGTGACATTGTCACATGTAACTCACACATCTCTCACGGACAGGTGGTCGTTAGTAGTATTTTGATGGTTGTATTAATTGATCGGGGATATATGATACACTGGAATCTGGGGTCACTATGCAGTTGTATAGGGGGGGGGTTAGGGTCAGTGTGAGATTATAAATACGTGGGTGTATTAAGCGAGGTGGGATATTGTATACTTTTGGGTGTTTTGTGGGTTTATATAGAGGGATTAGTGTCAGTTTCTGATGATAAATATTTGTCATTTATTGTGATGCTATAGTAAAACCTCTGTAATGTTTGCAGTCACAGGATCTAGACGAGCTTCGCCGCCATGTGTATGCGGATTCTGTGGATTATTTTATGGTGAAGAAGCTCGTGCAGAGAGTGTTCCCTACGTGCCGATGTCAGGAGCTAGAGAGTAAGCGGGAGGCGCTGAGCAGGGTGAGTAGGCTCTCAGACAAGCTCCATTATTTGGGATTGTCCTTCTATAGTTGCTGGCCTGCAACTGGTAGCTGCTATGTTCCAGTCTTCTCATGATTTGCTTTCCTGCAGGACTACGAGGTGGATGATGCTGAGATGATTGAATTCCTGGAGCAATGTGAAAATGGAGAAGGGAAAGAGAGTTCATTGAATGCTACGGAGTTGCAGGTGGAGCGTGTCTGCCACGGACACGAGCGAGCACTGCCTATAGAGGAGACGGTGCAGGCACTAGATGTCAGAGAAGAAAGTGAGTGAGCAGGGTTAACTGAGAGCGTTCTTCAGGCTTTGCATCATCTGCGAGACCTGAGACACTTGTGGACTCTCGGACTGATGAAAGGGTTAATAATCCATTATATTGTATTGTTGTAAACTCCACCCATAGCATTACATGTAGGTCAGCCATGTTTACTGTCTAGAGCAGCCTATGACGGCCATATTATGGTCATAGACAATTGTGGCCCAAATACACATTCAATAGCTGTTGATAGAGATGAGCGAGTAGTGCCTTAGCCGAGTATCTCCCCGCTCGTCTCTAAAGATTCGGGGACCGGCGTGGGTGACAGGTGAGTTGCGGCGGGAAGCGGGGGAGAGAGGGAGAGAGAGATCTCCCCTCCGTTCCTCCCCGCCGGCCCCCGAATCTTTAGAGACGAGCGGGGAGATACTTGGCTAAGGCACTAATCGCTCGAGTAATGTGCTTTAGCGAGTATACTCACTCATCTCTAGCTGTTGACCAAACGTTCATTCAGCCGAAAGCTATTTCTCCCGAATGCCTCAAACGCGTTGTGTGTTTTGTGGTGAAGCCGTAGTCAGACACCTGGTGGTGGCGTATTTGTGAAGGAAACAAAAGCATCAGATGTTGAAATTTACCATGTGGGACCCTACTTTTCTCTAATATTATCTGTCAATGGAAAGTTAAGAGGTCCCCATTCAAACATTGTCCGGTCCTGCCAAAATCAGTGAGTTTGGACGACTAAAGTCTAATGTGGATGGGGCCCTTTTGATCAGTATGTATGTCTCCATTTAGATCTTATATAGTCAAGTATGTGTCTATAGTATTTACTCATCACTCCACCTCTATATATGTGATCTATAGTATCTACTTCTCACTCCATCTCCGATATGGACAGTTTTGAGTGCCATTCGGCTCTTGCTCTCTCTCCGTATATAACGCTGTGACCCCTTTCTTCCATTAGGTATTGAGACCCTTCTGTGTTATTTAGAGCTCCACAATTGCCGCTGGCTGGAGCTTCTGCACCCCACGCTGTGCACATGTCGTGTTACATGCTACAGTGGCCCCCAACAACTCCATCGTTTGGCCCGCAGGTAATGACATTTGCCGTTATCAGTGATGTATGACCAACTGGGGGCGTTTTATATAGTGACGTAGTGATTAATCAACCAGTAATGTGGACCCCTCTTCTTCAGAACCTGGAACTGTTATTGCTTATTGTCCATGTCACTCTGCCTGTTTGCCTGCATGCTTCTGATTGCTTTTCCCATCACAGTTGCCCCCCTGTGGCAGTCGCTCTCGCCCGTGAACGTCTTTCTGGAGTTGATCACACACACGTAAGCTCTGTGGAGTTTAATGTAGTTGAGCTTGCAGACTCTATGGGCTGGGAAGTAGTCCCGGTGAAGAAAGCGTTACGAGATCTGCAGTGGAATTCTTCAACCACAGGCGGTAAGTACCATCATGCTGATGGTAGTTGTGAATGTCTTGTATCCTGTGTGCCCAGCAAAGCAATGATTGGATCCAGTTCTACCCTTACACCTGTTTTGTGTTCATATAGCACGCATAACTATGAAATGGGTCATGGGTTAGGCACCCGGGTAGCAGGTTACATGATAGTGCAGCGACTGACAGACAGAGGCCCTGGCATGGGCAAAGGGCTGCTTATGCGGCTCACGCTACCTCTTTTTGCTACAGCCTGCCTCCACCATTCTGTCGGCTTCCATAGCTGTTTTCAGCATCGACCTTGAGCTGCTGTTATCTTCCATGGTGGCTGGCCTCCGCCACTTTAAATGCTGCGGCTGTAAAAGTTGTTGTGGCCTCTCTGTGCTGCGTCACACTTCGAGGCTGTGGCACAGATCTGTATCTTTTATATGGTGCACCTACTGCGCTGAGACGTTTCTCACTGCTTTGGGGAGGCGCGGGGGCTTAGCACCTGCATTCATTTCTCTAGCAAGAGGCTGTATTTTCACATTGTGGTGGAGGAGATGGATGTGCTCCTTTACCTCCGGGTATTGCTATACAGATAGTCCCCTACTTGCGAACATTCGAGTTATGAATTTCGCTAGATACGAACTATCTGTTCTGCACAGTATGATGTAATGCTACGGCATTACATCATGCTGTGCAGGGACCGGGCAGGCTTCTATCAAGCCTGATAGAAGCCTGTTCGGTCAGATCACGGCTGCTAGGCAGCCGGGGACCTCCTGAAAGGCCCTAGGGCTGTTTACGCAGAGCGCCTATCAAGCCGTGCGCTTGATGGGCACTCTGCATAGGCAGCCCTGGGGCCTTTCAGGAGGTCCCCGGCTGCCTAGCAAACCACACAGCGTCTCGCGATCTCATCGTGGGACGCTGTACGGGCCCCCTGGACGGCGGGTGCAGGCTGTTCTTACAGCGGGCACCCGGCGGCAACAGTTCCGACGAGCCGCGCCGCTCATCAGAACTGTTAACACTTTAAATACCGCTGTCAGAGCGGTATTTAAAGTGTTAACAGTTCCGACAAGCGGCGCGGCTCGTCGGAACTGCTGCTGCCGGGAGTCCGCTGTAAGAACAGCCGGCACCCGACGTTGTATGGAGCGGGATCCACCCGCGATCCCGCTCCATACAAGCATATGTTCGACTTGCGAACAGGATCCTGGAACAGAACCTGTTCGCAAGTCGGGGACCATCTGTATGCTTGTTTCCTCCTCTGCTTGTATCCTATTAGTATCCTAGTAAGCTTATAGTTCACTGGCCCCAGATGATATTTGCACCAACCTCAGTTCTACAATTCAGTGGAGGCCTCAGAAGTAGCATGGGTACATTCCCCATCTGCACATCAACCTTCATCTTGAGTAGTCCTAGTGATGTGATGAGGCATACGTATTTTTCTACACGTATCTCGCAACCCATCATAACCCGATTTGATGCTGTAGTCATAGTGATTTTTGGGTTATGGGAATCCTTACCCCTTAGCTGAGGTCGGGTATGGTGGGTGCTCAGTAAGGACGGGAGCCTATTAACAGCATCGGCTTGTAGATGGCTGTATAGCCATGTTATAAGGCTGTGACTACATTTCTAGTGGGCGATGATTGCGGCTCCCTGAGCTCCTTCCCTGCCACTGTTCTTGCAGCGGTGCTGATCATTGTATGATGGGGTAAACATTGCAATGACGCTGACCTCCAGTGCGCTCTTATAGGCACATTTCATCAGCGTGGAGATACATCGCTGCACCTGGTGTAGGCGCCGTTGTGTCCTCTTTAGGTTATCACTCAGCATGCAAGCTTCAGTATTCCCACATAATATATAATCCTGTATATCATTGGTTTTGTCCCAGGACTTCGAGGCACAGGCAGGAGCGGAATACTGGTGGAGTTCAGTAACTTTTCCTTCCACTTTCGGTCCTTTGGTGACCTCACAAATGAGGAGCTGGAAGAAGTTTGTGATTTCCTTCACCAGAAAGTGACATCACGAGAGGCAACCGCACTGAGACAGCTGAAGTGTTGTTACAGAGTGTTCCGTAGGTGTGTAGTTCACCGCCCCAGCATGGTGTCTGCATCAGGTGGTATGCCAGTGGGGAACTCTGGACATGGCTAACGCTGCCCCTACACAAGATGCTGTTAAATCGGCCCAGCTTGTTTATGGTTAATTCACTTTAGGGGGATTATGTCTTACATCCAGCAGAAATCCTCTCCCTTCATCCTCTCATCTCACCTTTTCCTCGCTTTTGTTCTCTCTCCTTTTTCTTCTTTCCCCTTTTGTTCTCTCTCCTTTTTCTTCTTTCCCCTTTTGTTCTCTCCCTCCCTTTCCCTTTACTTCCTCTTCCCATCTTCTTTCTTCTCCTTTGTTTCCCTCTGCTCCGTCACCTCCCCTTCACTCTTTCCATGTTTCCTCCCAGTCCCTCCTCACTTTTCTCTTAGGCTATGTTCACACGGCGAAGTCCAATGTGGTCTTTTCTGCGCAGATTCCGCCTCTAAAGCCATGATAGAAGCCGGTTGCAGATCTGCACTCGCATTAAGCCCATGTGAATAGGCAAACCTCATGTAGAATTTCCAACATGGATTCCATTTTGATCAACATTTGTGACGTGGATTAAAAATCTATGTTGTGAAAATAGTGACCCAAACTCCTATTCAAATGAATGGGACGTGGACTTCCATGAGGAATACGCTCCAAAATCCACTGTATGGGCATACCCTTACCTTCTCCCCTTTTCTTGTCTACCCCTTTCTTCTCTCCTTTGTGCTTGCATTTATCCTCTCTTTCCTCTGCTTTTCCCTCCCCCCCATCCCGTTCTCTCACTGCCCCCTCTCTTCTCTTCTCCACCTTCTCCCACGTCTTCTTCCATCCTTCTTCCGTTTGTATTGTCCACTGCTTGAGACCCCAGTAATGTCATCCCTTTCAGATCCCCGGCACATAGTGATATCTTAGCAGTTAGCCTTGTGTCTGACGTATGACATCTTTCCCTCTTGTGTCAGTGTGGCATACAGGAGCAGCGGAGCTTGTGCTGAGAAGCTGAACCTTGAGCGCAGTGAGCAGCTAAAGACCCTCATCCTCCGCTACTTTGAGGGGCATAATCCTCTGGACGACGCTGAAGATAACGAGTCTGCAGATGACCTCAGTCAGGTGAAGGTGTGTGTACTGCATGCGACGTCTTCTGATCTCCCCTCATATAATGTCACCTTATTATCACTTTCTAATGACATAATCCATAGAAAGTGTCAGTCGCATCTGAGCACTGGAGCTCACATTCTAAGGCCGGGCTCACACGAGCGTATCTCACAGTGTACTGCCCGCGAAAGACGTGCGCGGCACACAGCAAATACACAATGACATTGCGTACTTGATGCGTGAACCCAATCGCCATGTACTGTCTTGGCATGTATGCGCATGTAATACACGTCAACATAGGACGTGCTGAGATTTTTCTTGCGTACATATTTTGCGCAATTCTTGTGAGCGGCAACATGGCAGCCTATTGGTACAGAGTGAAAAATATTCTATACTAACACGCTCAAGTGACCCTGGCCTAAGGCACTTTGATGGACAGAATATCTCTTATCCAGGGTTATGGGGACGCCTTCACTTTTCAGGGGTTTAGGTCCCTTTTGTTCAGGTCACTTCTAAGTTGAAAACTCTGAAGTCTTGTAAGGCGTTTCTAAGGCAGCATATTCCCTGGATACATTCCTGTTCCCACTATACAAAGAGATGCTATGTAACGGGGTAGAAAGTACTGTTGTGGCGAAGTGTAGGAAGTCGGCAACTGATGATTGAGAAGGGACAAATACCCTACAAATGACCCAAACGGCATTGTCTTTTGTGGTTGTGCAAGCTGCTGATGCAATGCTGACTCTATCTCAAAGGTTAGGGTTAATTATTTTGGGGATAGTTTTTATTAAATCAACCTTAATCCTAAATATCTCATCTTTATAGTTAAACTAGCTAATATACCCGGCTTCGACCGAGTTAATTTGGTACTGGTGTTTATCTGGTGTTCACACGGAAAATCTTATGAAGTCGTGGTTACTTTAGAGATACTGAGGAAAAACATATGTTCACCATTTTGCATAGTTCTCTGCGTTACCCAGGAAACACCACGGGAGGCAACCATGCGACGTTTCCTTTATATAAAATGACATCAGGAAGTGAGAGAATTAGATTCCGTACGTAAAATTTGAACGCTAATCCTTTTGCGCTTAGAATTGAATAATCGATTTGGGACCCATTAACTTTTCCTATTTAAGACATAATCAATGCTTGTGCCAAATTTCATGTTTCTACGACATCGGGAAGTTGGGGAATCAGTGGTGAGTCAGTAAGGCAGTCAGTCAGTCAGGGCTTTCGTCTTTATATATATATATATATATATTAAAACCGCATGTGGACGTGGCTTAGCCATGTGTGTCCAAACGCAACGTCTGGCTTCACCCTTACAGATGGCTGTCATTGGGTTTTTGGCTTCTTAAATCGATAATCCTACATATGCTTTGTGCCTGTGTTTTTTGTTATGGGTAAGCTGGTGCTATCAGTGGGCAGGTAGGGTTGGGGCTGATTATATCGGCTGTGGTAGGTTTGGTTATATCTGTTGTGACACATGATGCCTGGTTTCTGCCTTTTCATTAGGCTGAAGACTGGAAAGTACAGGTCTGCAGCGATGTTCGACTTTTCCTCTCTATTCGCCAGGATGAACGCTTTTCTGGAAGAGCCCTTGCCCGTATTTTCCATGGGATAGGTAAGTGACTTCCTTGTTAGAAGTATTTCTGTATTAAAGGGGTTTTCCAGGACTTTTTTTTTTCTGGATAGGTCATCAATATCAGATTTTTTCTATAAGTGGGTGTCCTGTTAAGAGCACAATGGGCAATCCTGAGAGAGATGAGAAAAAACCCAAGGGTAACATCAAGAGGCCCACAGAAAACTCTCTGCTAAATGGTATTCCGGGATTTTTACTATTGGTGACCTAACCTCAGGATAGGTCATCAATAGTTGATTGACTGAGGTCTGCCAATCGGGATCCCTGCTGATCAGCTCATCATCCGGCCTGCTGCACTGATAGTGGACCGGAGGTCGTCATTGGTGGTCAGGGCCGTAAGTGTAATAGCCAGCTTCACTCCCATTGAAATCAGTGGAAGCGATCCCTCCTATTACACTTCCGACTCTGACCGCAGTGAAGAGCTAGAAGCGTATTAGCAGCCTTTTCTCCCATTTATTTTCAATGAGAATGAAGCTGGTTATTGCATTTCCGGACCTAACCACTGATGCCAAGTCTGGCCTTGCTGCACTGGCGCAACATTAAAAACACGTGGAACACATCTTGCCGCCGATGTCGGGAGACAGCAGAGTGAATATAGATCCTTTTTATTTCACAGATTTAAAAACTGGGCAGCACATTTCACTGCCACGGACCGGCAACTTCATCAGGCCTTGTCAGTGCACAGTAATAAATAGGTGGACATTTACATTCTGGCAGGCGGGTGAAGCATCACAGCGGGTCATAGGTCAATCATGCTATCTCCTGCCTCCGCTAACTTACAATGCGAAAAAGTAAAACTTACATGCTTGTATATCTTGCCTACAGATAAAAATGAGGAAAATGGGAAAAACTCCCCCCGTCTCAGGAGTCACCCTTTTCCCCGGCCCCGTCTTTTCCCAAATCTTCCCAATCCCCCCTTTATTCAGGCTCGGCCCTGGCCAGGCCGTTAGTATTCTGTTGCTTTCAATTAACAGTCTAGCTTCAAGATTGGACCAGGACACTAAGGAGAAGATTACTCAAAATTAGAATTTTAGCCATGTTTTCTTCTCTCATTGCGAACTGCTTTTGTTGTGCATTAATGAGACTGTGATGCATTCCAGTTAAATGTTTATTGCATAATTCTAAAATTTCAAATAAAAATTACAGTAAAAAAAAGAATGAGATAAAAGAATAGAACAAAATGTATAGAATATATAAAAGATATTTAAAAGTCTGTTGCTGTTAGATACATTTTGAATAAAATGGCATAAAAATGATTTATTAAGGCTAAAAGCATGCAAATTATATTTTTTTTCTAATTTAAAATACATTAATTACTCATTTAAAATGATCAGATTTTTCATTTGACGGTAACCAGAGTTATTTCCATTAAGTTGTATGGCAGAAGCTATAGCCTCCTTCACCAGTAGGTGTCACTATATTTCTATTATCACTGTTAAAAAGTAAATTTGTATTGATTTAATCTATTATTATTCAGTATCTCTTACAAGCTAGTACACTCAATAGGAACTATGGATGGGTCATTATTATTATTTTTCATTTTTTAAACTAGTAAACAAATCATTATATATATATATATATATATATATATATATATATATGAATGAATGAACTTCCCTAATATAAATTTATGTGTTTAATTGAATAAATGACTTCTACTTAAATTAATTTAAGACTGGATACATAAATAATTCCTAAATATATGTGTATATAAAGAAGAATCCTACCTGACAAAAGTTAGATATATTATGTATATTTTTTCCTCTTCTAAATTATGTACTATTTTTCTAAATTACATAAAAACCAAGATAAACACCAGATACACGGAATTCATAAAAGCAATTATTTGAAAATAAAAAAAAAAATATGTGTGTGTGTGTGTGTGTGTATAGATAGATAGATAGATAGATAGATCAAAGATCCAAATAAAGGTAGTTATTGGAAAAAAGTAAATCAAGTTCTTGAAAGATGTAAGCGATCCTTATACTCATATGCGAGGCTCATAACTGCCTTGATTTTAATTATTAATTGTACTGTCTGCCATCTCATTTAAGCCGTCTGGTTGAAGAGTTTGTAACCCACAGATCCAATAGCTTTCTCTTTTATATAAAGCTTCAAATCTGTTATTACAGGTTTCAGGAATGCGATCGTTGGGTACAATAGAATCCGCTTCGTAATTATGGCGAGAAACGTCATGCGCCAAACAGCCGTTTCCAATGTTCTATTTGTGTTGGATTAATGGGTGCCTGAGATCCTGCACTGTCCGTCTCGCATACAGTAATCGCCAAGCACATACTTAGTGGCACAGTTTAGAGTGGAGTTAATATAAAAACCCTTCCCTTAATTCTAGATGTAATACTGGCGATCCCGCCCCTGATGGATAAACCACATTGACGGTTTCTCGCTGCGTTTTTCACTAGAGGTGGCTGCTGTGTTATTGGTGTATTTCTTTGGCTAGCTGGGGAGCAGTATGTTTAAGGCTGGTGCTCTCCTATATGTGTATACAACACTGTTCGGGGTGATCTCCTTCAGCGGCGCCTCTTTTTTTCAGAATATGCCAGAGTTGTTTTAGAAGTAGATATAAGTGCGGCAGGCAGCAGAATATTGTAAAAATATCAAACTCAACTTGATAAAGACCATTACTGGTCAAAACGTCGCTATTTTATCAACAATGGAAGAATAAAGTTTTGCTATTTTTACAATATTCTGCTTTTATTTTACTTCAGCGGTATAATATATACCAACTAGAGATGAGCGAACGTACTCGGATAAGCACTACTCGTCCGAGTAATGTGCTTTATCCGAGTACCGCTGTACTCGTCTTGAAAGATTCGGGGCGCTCCGCTACTGACAGGTGAGTCGCAGCGGGGCAGAGCGGGCGGGAGAGAAGGAGAGAAAGATCTCCCCTCCGTTCCTCCCCGCTCTCCCCTGCAGCTCCCCGCTCCGCAGCGCGTCCCGAATCTTTCAGGACGAGTACAGCGGTACTCGGATAAGGCACATTACTCGGACGAGTAGTGCTTATCCGAGTACGTTCGTTCATCTCTAATAACAACCAATCACAGCGCAGCTTTTATTTTACCTCAGCTGTGTAAGAAATGAAAGCTGGTCTGTACGGCACAACCAGACCAGCAAAAGATGACCGGACCAAAACCGTCGTGTACAGAACTGCGCTGACAGCAGATTGCGGTTACATTCCTTTCACTATTTCAACTTTTTACGTTTCAATATACAGCAAAACACAGAATAGATTAAAAAAAAATACAAATTCCACGCGGACGCAGTCGGGGGTAACAAGCTGGTGTAGTTATAAGATTCTATTTAAACGTATCTGATGACTTGATCGTCTTCTTTCTCACCTGTAGACATTGTTCTTGGCTCAACTGTCTTACGTGTTGAATCGCATCTTGCACTAAGCTTGTTGGTAGCCTTTTTTGGAAGAAGAAATCTTGGATTATTGATGTTTGACTGTGGAAGATCTCGTCCTTGGAACAATTTTTACGTCTCCTCCAGAATTGACTATAGAGAATGTTACATAGCTATTTGTAGTAATGGCTACGATTGAACGGCAGATAATTGTTTTTTTTTTTATGTACCAATTTAAAATATACGGGGGTGGCAATGGTCAAATTATCTCAGAGAATGTTGATATCTAAAAAAAAAAGCATACTTTCAGAGGTAACGTCAAGGCTTAGCTGTCGCCTCTCCAAATTAGAAAAAGATCATCTGCATTTCTCCTACAAAATACTAGGTGACCTCTCTGGGAATTTCTGTAGCATATAAAAAGTTGTTTTCAAAAACCCCCATAAAGAGATTTGCGTAAGTCGGGGCTACCTGTGTCGCCATGGCTGTCCCAACTCCATTGTATGTAAAGAACTTATTGTAAAGAATTGTTTTCAGACAGTCTAACTAAACACCCTTCTATCGGGGTTGATCGTAGGGTCATTGGAAAGGAATTTATTAGTGTTTAAACCTCATTTGCCACTTTCTGCCCAAGCACCCAATTTTCCCAGATCTATTGTAACTGCATTCTGCCCTTTCGTGTTAATTTCTTTACACAGTTTTGTAACATCTGCAAATATTGATATTTTACTGTATAATCCTTCTACCAGGTCATTAATAAATATATTAAAAAGAAGAGGGCGCAGTACTACCCCCTGTGGTACCCCACTAGTAACTGTGACTCATTCAGGTTATGCACATTTATAACCCCCCTCTGCTTTCTATCACGGAGACAGTTACTTACCCACTTACACACATTCTCATCCAGATGAAGCATTCTTATTTTATATATCAACTTTTTATGCGACGCAGTATCAAATGCTTTGGAAATGTCCAGATACACAAGATCCAGTGACTCTCTCCAGTCCAGTCTAGAACTTACCTCCTCGTAGAAGCTGACCAGGTTTGTTTGACAGGAGCGAGCTCTCATAAACCCATGCTGATAAGGAGTTATACCGCTATCTCCCTTAATTTATTCCAAGATAGCATCTCTTAGAAACCCTTCAAACATTTTACCCACAATAGAAGTAAAGGTCCCTTTAGACGGGACGAATGTCTGGCAAACGATGCTCGACACTCGTCCCACCACATACTCGCTCTTGTGCTGCTACGCGGGAGCTAGTATCGCTGGCCCACAGCTCATCATTCAGTGTAAATAGCAGCTATTCAGTATTGAACAGCCACTATGTTAAGTCAATGGAGAGGGGTGGGGGAGAGCGAAGAGAGAAACCTCCTGCAGCCACCCCGCTCCCCTTGCTGGCCGTTTTATGAGCGAGCCAGCTATACTAGCTCGCATGTGACAGCATGGGAGCGAGTGTATGCGGGGTTGAGTGTCGGGCAGCATTTGCCCGACATTCGTCCCATCTAAAGAGACCTTAAGACTTACCGGCCTGTAATTTCCAGGTTCACTTTTCGACACCTTTTTGAATATTGACTACACATTGATTATGCCTAATCCAATGGAACAGACCCAGTCACTATAGAGTCCTTACATATAAGAAACAATGGTCTGTCTATTACATTACTTAATTCCCTTAGAACCCGGGGGTGTATGCCATCAGGACCTGGAGATTTCTCTATTATGATTTTTTTAAGGTCAGCTCTGCACTACTTCTTGGGTTAGAATGGTGACTTTTTTTGGAGAGTTTATGCTATCATTCTGCATTTCATCTAACATTTCATTTTCCTTTGTGAATACACTGGAGAAAAAAATATTTAATAGATTTGCTTTCTCATCATTGCAATTTTTTCCTACATTATTTATTAAAGGGCCAAAACTTTCAGTATTAGGGCTTCTTCCCACGGACGGATTTCCGCCACGTAATACGCGGCGAAAAATCCGCTGGGTTTTTACCGCAGCTATTAGGTTCTATTGAACCTAATAGCTCAATGCTCACGGTGCGGAATTCCATTGCGGAATTCCGCACTGTGAAATCACCCGACCTCACCCGCGGCATGCTTTATTTGCCGCGGGTGTATGCGCGGACGGCTTCCATTGCAGTCAGTGGAAGCCGTCCGTCACGCTATCTTCCGCTGTAGCACAGCGAAAGATAGCGTGAAACCGCTTCCCTGCCAGCCGCGTCATGTGACGCTGTGGGTGTTGTTATATGACGTGGCCGGCGCGTCACATGACGCTGCGGCACGTCACGCGCTCTATTGCGCATGCGCGCCGAAGCATCATGCGGGACGTAGGACGCCGGATCCGGAGGTAAGTATTGGGGTCTCTGGGGGGCGCCGTGACGGGCTCCGCCGCGGACATCTGCGGCAGAGCCCATCACGGCCGTGTGAAGCCGGCCTTAATCTTTTTACTCTTTATATAGTTGAAGAACAGTTTAGTTTTTCCCCTGTAGTGTTTTAGTGCTTCTTTGCTGCTTTCTTGTTTTAGTAGTTTAAACGCTTTCTTTTTGCAATTTTTTTGCCTGCTTTACATCTTTATTGATTGCAATTGGTTTTCTCTCATTCTAATTCCTTTCTTCCTGTAAGGTATGAGCCTCTCAGGGTAAGTATTTAAAATATTTTTAAACATTTCCTATTTATTGTCTGCACTTTTTTTTTCTGAGGACATTCCCAATCAATAAGGCTAAGGGCATCTCTGAGCTGGTCAGTATTTCCCAGGTGCCCATCAACTTGCTGCTAAAAGGCGATGTGCAGGTTATTAAATTCAAGGCTTCACCTTTTCTTCTTGTACTGTAGTTGATTACTTATTGTGCTCAGTAGAGGGCATGAGCAGCACAACTGTTAGTTATGTTGGGCTTGCCTATAATTGTCACTTGGCTAACAATCGGACCCCATTTTAAGAATCAACACAGAAATTCAGGAAATACTAAAGGGTTCACTTATTTTTCTGGCATCTGTATATATGTGCAGGAGCATCCGAGTAGTCACCGGCCATTACCTCTGGTATCATACCTGAATCATGTCGTTGTGACTTTTGTATATTAATCCTGGAACTTCCACTGCGGATGAACAGGCGGGCCTCTTAATGTTACGTTTGTCCCATAGGCAGCCCATGTTACCCTGCCCAGATTTATGGAAGAGATCGAAGATTTTGGAGGAAATATCTCCACTTGGACTTTAACAAAGTTATGCAACTCTGTAAGGAGGAAATGATCAGACTGAAATAACTCCAGCAATGTGCTGAAGGATCTGAAGTAACGAGGCAGCGGAGTCCCGCGACTGTAAAGTATTGTATAGTAACTTGATTGTAATGTGGCAATTTTCTATTTATTTCTGTTTTTTTCTAATAAAATGGGAAACAATGACTCCCCCTCTCCTTTGCTTATAAAATTGTCGTTTTGCTGCAAAACTTGGTATGCAGTTACATCGCAGGCAGATATGCAAATTAGATTTGTGGTGAGATTAGATGGACGGTCTTGCTCCCGGAGGCACTAAAAGTGGTTCCATCCTTGGCCTATAAAAAGGCTCCCAGCGGCTCCTTGTGTGTAGTGACCTCTTTTCCTGCTTCTGCAGAGCTTGTTGACCACCAGACGCCTCTATGATGCAATCAGACATTTTGCCCAATTAAAAGAATTTGAGAGGGGCGCATTATTGTAATGTGAGAAGCTGGATGGTCATATTGACTTATCGCCCGCCACTTGGGCCGTTCTGAGCAGACTATTAGGAGGTATTGAAACTAGTGGATGTGTGAGGGCACATAAGGTGACCATCTCAGGACATTCTCGACAAGTGTCAACTAAGATCCATAAAAGATGTGGCAGCATAAATGGTGAAATAGAAAAAATGACCAAATCTTTAGTGTTCCATAACTAAAACGGACAGGCAACGTTTCAACCTTTCCAGGTCTTTGTCAAGCCTCATCCCTTCCAAATGTCTATTTTCTTAAGGATTCTGCTGGATTCCTTTTGTCGAGTTATTCGTTGTTCCTTAAAGGGGTTGTCCCGCGCCGAAACGGGTTTTTTTTTTTTTCAATAGCCCCCCCGTTCGGCGCGAGACAAACCCGATGCATGTGTTGAAAAAAAAAAAAGGATAGTACTTACCCGAATCCCCGCGCTCCGGTGACTTCTTACTTACCTTGTGAAGATGGCCGCCGGGATCTTCACCCTCGGTGGACCGCAGGTCTTCTGTGCGGTCCATTGCCGATTCCAGCCTCCTGATTGGCTGGAATCGGCACACGTGACGGGGCGGAGCTACAAGGAGCAGCTCTCCAGCACGAGCAGCCCCATTCAACACGGAGAAGACCGGACTGCGCAAGCGCGTCTAATCGGGCGATTAGACGCTGAAAATTAGACGGCACCATGGAGACGAGGACGCTAGCAACGGAGCAGGTAAGTGAATAACTTCTGTATGGCTCATAATTAATGCACAATGTACATTACAAAGTGCATTAATATGGCCATACAGAAGTGTATACCCCAACTTTGTTTCGCGTGACAACCCCTTTAAGAAAAACAGATCCATGACCTCAACAGGTACTATTTTTTCGCACAGCAAGAACTTCTAACTTTATGCATTTTAACAGTGAATGGAGCTCAATTTAGAGCTTGACCCTTGCAGTTATATATACTTCATGAAGAGCAGATCCACCCTAGACTGCTCATTCACCCTCTCTTCCAAGGTCAGGATATCCTTTCTTTGGTAGAGCAACATACTTTCGGAGGGCATCGGCAGCGGTGAGCATTACCACGGATGCAAGCCCTTGTGGTGATCATTTCAACGTCTATTTCCAAAGTGCTTGGACACGTACACAATTTTTCAGGCGCTTCAGCTATCTATTCTTCAAATACAGGCAGCACATGGCCCAAAAGTACGCCCATGGGCCATTAGCCTTAAGGCCCATTTACACGCTACGATTACACTGCCCAACGATGATTTTGTTTTGGGCTCAAAATTAGCGTATTCTTATGTATTCCCATCTGCTGAATTAAAAAAACACCTTAAAAATGACCAATTAGCTCTTGCTTTGGAGATATAGCGACGTAATTTTTTTTTTTAGAGTTTACATTTTGATTTTGCGGGAATTTTTTGTTGGGGGTGGAGGGGGGGGCAGGGAGTTGCCCCACCTCTTAACTGACATAACACAATGTTCTCCATATGCTTGTAGGTTATAAACATAATAAATGTTGCTATGACTGAGTTTCATATTGTTTCTGCTTTTCTTTCTTTCAGAATTTCTGGTTTTGGAGTACTTTTTGAAGTTTAAAATTTGCTATATCAAAATGCCACGAAAATGTGTAAATTTGGTGAATAATTTTTGTTGGTGAATAATTTTTGTGGTGAAATGACATTTTCGTCACAGAAACGCAATCTGACACCTCTTGTGAAGATTGCCTATCATCATTATTTTGGTATGAAGGTAGGGGACCAGGATAAGTCTTGGCCTCCACATATATGTTGCAACTCTTGTTCAGTTAAACTACGAGAATGGCTGAAATATAAAAAACGATTTATGGCTTTTGCTGTGCCTATGGTTTGGCAGGAGCCTACAAACCATACAGATGACTGCGATTTCTGCTTGACTCTGCCTATAAAGGCAGGATTGTCAATGAAGAAAACAGGAACAGTTCAATACCCGAATCTTCCATCTGCTATTAGACCTATTCCACATTCAGATAGTTTACCAGTTCCTACTCCACCCCAACATTATGAGCTTGAAGTAGAAAATGAAGAAAGTGTATACCCCCAGGATGAGGGGAGGAGCTAGGGCTTCCTAAGGACTGACTAAGCACTCAGTATGTCATTCGTCTCCAGCCTACCTTCAAGGCTGGTGCCGCTAATAACATTTTTTTTCTTTGGTGGTGTAGGGGTATTTGAGCTAGGTAATGTCTGCCTGGAATCATTAGAGATACGGATTTACCAAAGAGCAGGAGTTATTGAACTTGATCTCCACACCAGTTTAGTACTTTACATTGTTGGAGGTGAACTCTCTTGTAGGGATTTAAAAAGAAAAACTTTAGCACATCTGCTAGAATAGAAATTTTTGGTTCCTGCTGAGGCTGCGGTATTGCAGTGGAAATGCGATGGACCTTGGTATTTAAAATTGAACCAGAATACTTTAGTAGGAGTTTCACCTACTCTATATTTTTTATTTCAGACTGGTACAGCATTAGGTCTTCTGGGAAGGACAGTTTGATAAGTCGTCGTTTTCCAACATTCGGGAATGAATTGTCCTTTACTCTAGATGACCTTTTGGCAGAATCACTCTGAAGGCATACATTCTTTGTAGGGAATAACAATCAATATAGGAAATTATTCACCTTGTTTAGATTCAGTGAACTGCACTTCTGATATAAGTTTCTTGCCAATAGGGTGAAAATTTTTGATGTTTTTGTGTTGGTTAGTTGAAACTTGGTCCTATTGGTTTTAATATATTTATTAATACAAGTTTTTAATAAAGATATAAGAATTAGAGTTGAGCGAACGTACTCTGCCGAGCTTGATGCTCGTTCGAGTATTAGCGTACGCGATGGTGCTTGTTACTCGAACGAGCATCACACAGTGTTTGACCCCGCCCCAGTTTTTAGCTCCTCACCACTGACTTGCCAGTTTTGGCCCCTCCCTGCCACAGCGCGCGTCAATGGCAAATTTTTTGGCAGAGAGAGAGAACCAAGAAAAAAAAAAACTCGGGACCCGGCGTCCCACATACAAAAATGCTCGAGTCTCCCATTGTAGTCAATGGGGTTTGTTACTCGAGTAGAGCTCTCAAATTTTACAAAAAGCTCGACTCGAATAACGCGGACCCGAGCATTTGGGTGCTCGCTCATCTCTTATAAGAATCAATTGATTAATAATAGACTGTGAACTATCAATAGATGGTCCAAGAGCTGGTGCCTTGTGTTCATGAATATAATGCACGATGAAAACCACTGTATGGGGTGTAACAATGGAGGAGTCACATGAATCATAATCTTGTATACACTGGATTATTTATCAGAATCCGCTATATGAAGAGGTTTATTAAGTCCTTTAAACCTTGCAGCTCTAAGTTATGCAGATATTTGTTATATACAAATATTTAGTATCTACTTAGGTGGTATTGGGGTCTGGATTTTAACAGCCACCGATCCAGCAGCTTCACAATAGGAATAGAATAAAACAATAGTGCAAGCAGGGTAAGATCTTCGAAAGTCCATCGGTATACTGCAAGGGCGAAGGTAAGATTTATGGGACCAGGATTTGATTAAGTCAGGATCTCCGATGGGACTTAGGGACTTCGAATCTGCACTAGAGGTGTTAGAGCAAGCCCTTTTTGCAATCCAGACATTGCCGTTATTTTGTTTGTAGCTACAGCTTTCTGTGTCTTCATGGGTGGTGTCTGGTATTCCTGTTCATCCCAATTCACTTCAATGGTACGTTCAAGTTGCTGATTTTCAGCAGTGGAAAATTCACGTCGTTTGGTGTGGATCCTCAGCACATTTCACACTTTCAATCGAAGGGGTAAAGCCTGCTGCGTATCTGCTCCAAAACCTGCCACGTGTGAACGCAGCCAAATGAGGATTTACTGCAGCATTAGACTTGGCCCAGTGGACAGATGTGGTGCCATTTCTGGATGAAAAAAACCCATAATAGACCTTTGTCTAATTTCAGACAACCCCTAGTAGTAAATAGACATACTTGTATCTATTGCTCATAAGTCTACTGTATTTAGATCACCTGTGGTTTTCTTGCCCAATGGCGCTAAAGTTGTTTCCCCATTATGTGTTGCTGAACATTTACTCAAGGGGGTTTCTATTGCGTTTTCATCGTCACATGTTAATTAGTGGATGACGTTAGCAGAATTCATGACCTTGTCCAGAATAATCCTGAGATCTTGAGGGACCGCAGCCTGGGATAGATGCCTTGGGGCCATTAAGGTCCTAATTATTGAATGACACAGTTATTCTATTTTAGATCTTGATGGTTCAACCCATTTACTAAAAATATATCGATAAAGCAAAACATCAGACGATCAGGATGAAATGTGACCTCAACATTTATTAAAGAGTATTAGTCTGCTACAGTCCTGAAAAAGTAATCCCGGAAGTCATACAACAAAACTGATGCTTATTCCTATTTCTTTACAATTTACCCCACTTGGGAGTCACAAGTCTCTACAGCACCGTCCATTAATCCTTCCACACTGTGTTGAGTCTTTTGATGAATGATCAGTTTGGACAGGTCAGTGAACTCTTTGTTACACTGAGGGCACGGATAGTTCTGCTGACGGATCTGTAGTTTATGGTGTCGATGGCCTCGTTGATGTCTGAACAGGTTAGAGCTCTGGGTGAAGGCCTTCCCACAGTCACAGACGTACGGTCTCTCGCGGGTGTGTACTCGGTGATGCATTATGAGGTGGGATCTACAATTAAAGCTCTTCTCGCACCTCAAACACTGGAATGGCTTCTTAGCTGAAGGGTTGTTTTCATATCTGCTCCAGTGTGATTTGGCGATGGCTGTAGAGTGTTGGGGTTTTAAAGTCTGTTCACCGTTTGTGGTGTCCAGGCTGGACACATACGCTCTTGTCAGCTCGTGCACCTTACTGACTCTGGGTGCTCTGTTTCTGTTCGACACCCTTGGTGGTTTGCCACGTTTCCTGGACAAGACGTGGAGTGCTTGTTCCACACAGGAAGCCTCGGGAGTGACATCTATGTCGTCAGTACTGGTCTGTGGTTGGAGGTCAGTGGGAGATGCTTCCTGCTTGATCTGAATAATAGATATGTTTTCTATTGAAACAGAGAAAAATCATAAAAGTAAAGTAGTGACTGGAATGTTAGTTATTGCTCAAAAATGGAACAAAAAGAAATAAAAAGATTACATTTTTAATGGCAAAAACTTAGGATCAGCCTCCTGGGGTTTCATTACTCTTGTATCACCACCCTTCAGCCAGGAACAATCAGAAGCAAGAGACATATGAAACCAGACGACAACAACTACTACTATCATATGTTCGCCCTTCACTTCCGAGATGATCAGTTGTGCTCGACAACCTTGGAAGAGGGAGTATTATTCAGGTGCACTCTTGGATGGTACCTGGGATGTATCACAACATTCTAAATTAACAAAAGGTACGTAGCCATGCCTGCTAAACTACAACCTATGGCTTCCTACGCACAGTTGAGCGTGAGATCACGTTCGTGACCGTGTGTGGTACCCGTGGATGCAAGGCGTTTTTCTGTTAAAAACACCTCCCATCGCCTCTGATCAGAAGATCAGCCAGCGTTTTCAATGGGAAACCTCACATCGCATGCCACACAATGTGTTTTAGTCCCATTGAAAACAATGGGTTATGCCTTCCTAGCAATGTAAAAAGTTAGTACATGCCAATGTGTATAACTCTATTCAAAAGAATGGGGTTCATATTCACGCATCAAGCAACGTCCAAATGTCGCACGATTTTCTCCGCAGTGTGAAAGCGGCTTAAAGCAGATAGGACATAAATTTTGTAGACTTTAAAGTCCATTAAGAAACAGCACCACTTTAGCCTATGGCTTGTGTTTGCTACTGGAGATTAACTCCATTCAAGTGAATACACGATAAACATCATGGGCAGGTGTGATGGAATATAAGGGTACATTCACACGTTGCCGAATTGCTGTAGATCCGCACCAAAGTTTGCAGCAAATCAGCGACAAGTGGACGCGTCCTAAGAATATGTTCATGTGGCAGAATTCACAGCAGAGTTTTTCCTGTGAAGGCCGCTTCTAAAAACCGCGTCAAAATCAGTGTCTTTCTGCTGCAGTTTTTGACACGGATTCACATATGGATTTAGCCCTATCAATAGGAAAAATCTGTGTATGGAATTTTGATACAGAAAATCACGTTTCCAAGACTTTCTGCATCAAAAGCAACAGGTCACTCTTGGCACGAAAACTCTAGTTTCTGCGTCAGAATTTCACAAGCAGATTCTTTCCCATTGACAAGGCTAAGTCCACTCACGGATCCGCCCAAAAATCAGGTCAGAACTAGAGATGAGCGAACGTACCCGTTTAGGGCGATTTCACAGTCGAGCACCGCTTTTTTCGAGTAACTGACTACTCGGGCGAAAAGATTCAGGGGGGGGGGCGGCATGGTGGAGTAGGGGGTAGTAGTGGGGAGCTCTCTCTCTCCTCCCCCCCCCCCACTTCCCTCTCTCTCTCCCCCCCCACACTCACCCCCGGCGCCCCCTGAATCTTTTCGCCCGAGTAGTCAGTTACTTGAAAAAAGCGGTGCTCGAGTGCGAAATCGCCCTAAACGAGTACGTTCGCTCATCTCTAGTCAGAACGATATGGATTTTGACACTGTTTTAGAGGTAGAATTCATGCAGAAAGTTCCACTGTGTAAACATTCCTCGCGGGTGCATTTACACATAGCGGAATAGGTGTGAATTTTCCAAAGCAGAAAATCTGCACCAAAATCCACGTAAAAATACGCAAATTCTGACGTGGAATTTAGTGAAGATCAGCAGCAGAATTCAACCCTTCAATTGCTAGAGTAAAATCTGCTGCGGAGCCACGGCAAAATCTGCACCAAAATCCACAGTGCGAACCTATCCTTATGGGGGAGGGAGGGGAGGAGGGAAACGCCAAAACCGCTCCTCCCCCTAATTTAGGACAATCCAGCTACGGAGAGGTTGTAAGTTCCTCACATGGAGATGTATATAAGTATACTTTGGACAATATAATGGACATGTAAATAAGTGAATATAGAGCTAGTGGCAGCAGGAAAAACATCCTCTGTAAAGGACAGGCGCAGTAAGGTTTTTGTTACGGCAACGATATAAATGACCTTTGTTGCATCTGTAGGCTCCATGTATGGGAGCAAACCCGGTTGTTACAAAAGCTGCAATGTTGACTGTCAAGTTTTTTCTCCTACTAAAATTGATATAGTTTATTCTTTAATTTATAATTTTTTTCCCCCACCCGCTGGTGTCTGACAAGGGTGGTGTTCACATACAAACACGTGAGTCGTAGGGTCTTTCTTCAATGTGTGTTCTTTGTTGACCGCGCAGGTTGGAGCTCCACGTGAACGTTTGGCTACAGTTAGTGTAAACAAAAGTCTGATCACCCCAACGGGCTTTCTGATGTCTAATAAAGCTAGAACTCCAAGTGAAGGTCTTTGCACATGGCCTGCTCTCGAGTGCACCCACCGATGCATAATGAGCTGGGGCCGACAAGGGACGTGCTTCTCAAATCACACATGGAAATGGCTTTCTTGGAAAGTTTTGTTAAAGCCCAACCTAAACCATATAATGGGATTTATGGATGATGAGAGAAGAAATATTAGTTTGAACTTGCCAGATAACAGCACACTGTTTGCACTCGTCTGTCGGGATGTCCGCTTCTAGTCCCAGTGCCGAGAGTACAGCATATAATGAATACAACAGCAGTAAAGGGTTTTCTTTGGAACGCAGATAAGGCTTTTATTAATCTTGCAGGAACATTATGGATTCTATCATATTTGTGCATGACATTTCAAACCGAATGATTCTTTATCAAGCATGAGTTTGTGTCAACTTGTTGACCGGTTCCAGACAGTTTAACAGGAGTCAGACGGGTTATTCTGCAGCCGTGCCTGCTATATGGGGAAATAGAATATATTTATATATGTAGGGAACCTCTAAGTTAACATTTCACAACCCTCCTGGTCTATGTACGGGTGGACTCGCATGAGCACGCAATACGCAGAGAATAGAACCCATTGATTTTAATGGGTTCGTTCACATTATTGCTATTGCGCACGCAAAAATAACCCACAGCATGCTGTATTTTAGTATGCATTTAAGCGACAAAGGCTCCCAAGGAGTCTACAGAGGGTGCGCAAATACCCAAGTGATTGCACAATACCCTGCGCAGTTTTGCAGGAAAAAGAACACATTGGGAACTAATTAGGTTCAATAGCCATTTAATTCAGGGCACGGCTGCGTTTAGCACCCAAGTGAAATGGTCCAGCCAGAGCAAAAAGTACAGTAATATGTGCAAAACCGCACGCGAAAGTGTGACGTTCATGGTGCAAATGTGTGCGGTTTTTTGCACATACGCCCGTGTGAAGTGGATGAAAGGTGCCTGGAGAGACAGGCCTGTACAAGTATAGAAGACGGACTCATCTACACATCTCCATCTGAAGTCTATATGCATTCCTTTTTTGTTCTAGTTGAACAGATTAGAGTAAAACCATGTAATAGACGTATCAAAAAACTGCAGACCACGGAAGCAGTCGCCATTTCTTCTAGACTTTTTCATACAAAAACAAATTTCTTGGTTGAAAAGTTTTCTATTCATTTTACAAATGGCAAACATCAACATTCAGTCCGTGATTCCAGGTTTGCATCATCTGCACAGTCTGTACCTTCTAAAAAACTATTAACATAGTTAAAATTGGAGTGGTCACTGTCCTCCACAAGGAGCTGCCCCCGTTGAGCTGTGCGGACACTCACTAGCTTCCCCTACATGAAGTCTACGATGTCGGAGTAAGGAGGAGCTGACTTTGAAGCTTTTCCCGCACTGATTACAGATGAAGGGTCTCTCCTCGGTGTGGGTTTTCTGATGGATGTATAGATACGAGCTTTGGCTAAAACCCTTACCGCACTTGTTACATATATATGGCTTTTCCCCCACGTGAACCCTTTGGTGTCTGACAAGGGTGGAGTTTACACGGAAACTCTTGCCACAATATCCACAAGCATAGGGTCTCTCTCCTGTATGTGTTCTTTGATGAATGAGAAGGTAGGAGCTCTGGGTAAAAGTTTTCCCACAGTCTGCACAAACAAAAGGCCGCTCACCCCGATGGGCTCGCTGATGTCTAAACAGGCTAGAACTCTGGGTGAAGGTCTTTCCGCACTCGCACACATAGGGGCGCTCTCGAGTGTGCACCCTCTGATGCATGATGAGGTGGGACTGACAATGGAAGCTCTTCTCGCATCTTAGACATTGGAAACGTTTCTTTGTAGGCCGTTTCTTCACAGGCTTGCCGAGAAGCATCTTCACTTGGTTACTGAAGTTCTCAATTCTAAGAGTTTGTTTAGCATGGATGCCCCCGTGTGCCGCCAGGAACCTCCTATCATCCATCCGGTGTGGCTCCTCTTGTTTGATTGATTGCTCGTCATCAGTGTCCACAGCCCTACTTTGTGTTGGGAGGTCGGTGAGGGATCCTTCCTGCTTGATATGAATAATGGGCATGTTTTCTACTGAAACACAGAGAAAATCATAAAAAATACAGAACTGATGTTCCGCTAATTCATAATATAGTATAAAAAGGTCTCAAATGGAGGAACAGCATGGGGAAGGAGGAGATCATCAGCCTTTTATCCTCTGTAGTAGATATGAGAATACGAGGCTCTATAAGGGGCAGTCCAGAAGAAAAGTGACTGCTGGCATAGTCTATGCCAGTGGGCACGATCTATGATGAAACCTGGTCAATGTGCTGGTGCTTGATGTCTAATGGGCACAGAAGTGGAAATACTGTCCCAGCACATAAGGCAAACTGCTCTGAGCAGGAAGAGTCAACTACAAGTTCTACTAACTCAACTCAAAGTTAAAAAACAACTCTTAGCAACACTCCCAAAGTAATCCTCATGCTGATCGATCCCATTTTTGGCAGTCGCACAGGTAAAGAAAGACAATAAATACGCACTGCCAGAACGAACGTATTGTGTGCCCTCCCGCAAGACCGATGCTTCCCCGGGCAATACAGGCCTTTATTGCTGCAGCATGCTGTGTCCTGGGCAGAGACAGATAGGGGGTCTATCAGGCTGGGCTAACACTTTGGAACCCACTTAGGATAGGATGAAATCGTAATTCATTTCTAGGGCCAGCCTTTGGCTTTCATCGTGGTATACGTAATCCTCAGTATTCCTTGTGCCACGTTTTTTTTCCTCCAAATCGCCATTGTGTTTAAACTTAGATTTACACATGCCAATTCCACAAAATGATCTGTATGGTTGACCCAAACGCAACGTACCACAGGATCTAAATCACAAAGGGATGCTGGGTCGGTCTTATGATCATTCCAAGACTACACTACTGATGACATCCTCAGGATAGCGTCCAGGGAATGGTCAACTTTGGGGTCAACTGATCCAGGAGACCATTACTGCAGGTCACGCAGGAGGCAGCAGATTCTCATGCAGTCAATACTTTGTCCTCAAAGTGACTTATTTAGATTTCTCCATCATGTACAATTTACAATGCGGATCCGGACGTAGATGAACGCACATGATGTTGAACTCAACAAACTGGAAGGTTAATAGTCCTCAGCCATTTCTTCTCTCCATCCATCCATAATGCTGGAGGCCCAAGATGGGAGCTCAAGCCGATATACTCCTCCATATTCCTTCATGCCGCGGCTGATATCATGGATCCAATCTTTAGCACCAGTATATGAAGACAGTCAGCTAAACACGTGTCACGCATGTCCTAACAGTATGGCTTTTTTTCTATGTTCTTATACACATTCGATAAACCCCGAATGCAGAATCTAATGTGCAATGGGCAGCCGGTAAGAATCTCCTCATGAAAGGAGGATTGGCCACGTTAAGATTTCAACATACCAGATTCTGTGTTCCCTTGGGAAAATGAGTGGCTGCCATAAACGTGTGACAGCTGCTTATCTCACTATTGGAATACATATACAACATGTGCTTGTGTATGGGAAACAACTGAAAGAGTAGACCTCAAACTGGTTGTGCTGTGGAGGGGTGGCGGGGAGTGGGGGACAAGCTAAGAGAGCAGATTGCATTGAAACGACTGATTTATTAACAAGCTGACATCCTACTTACACCAGGTGCCCTTCCCTCCTTGTCTTTCCTGCACATAGATGAGACAGAAGGGGCACACAGCGTATGCACAAGAATTCATGGCGCATGCTGACATAGTCACATAGGTGTTGCCAGCAAGAGTCTGGCTGACCTGTGTGACATCTTGACTGGGAGGTGGTGCATTAGTCTATCAGAAACGTTGGATCTAAGGCCACTTTCACACAGCTAAGAAAATCACGCGAATCTCGCATGAATATGAGCCCTATTCTTTTGATACAAATCATGGCATGTTCTATATTTTCGAGTTCACACATCGTCCATTGTTTTAAATGGGGCAGTAAAACATATCATGAGGCAAGCAATGTGTATGCGAGTGCAATGTGAGGTTTCTCATTGAAAACAATGGAAACCGCTGATCCTCCGACACGGCTAAAGGCTGCACCAGAGGATCACTACTTTACTGAAGTGACAGGAGGCGTTTAACAGAAAAACCCCTCACACCCATGGGTAAATTGCACGTTGGCAAGTGTGATATCGGGCTGAGTTTCACATTCTGATGTAGCGCTCGCCCGTGTGTAGGTAGCCTAAAGTAGGATTTTTGACTTAATGCTATTTGCATTTTTCTTTTAGTTACATCCATGTGTTTAATGCTTGTCAGATGTACAGTAACAACATGGTGGCGGCTCCGATAGGCGCTTCCTGTTGACAGGTTCCCTTTAAGCAGAAAGTAAGGGGAACTTTTACACAAACTAACTACAGGCCAGGAAAAAAAATACCTCAAATGAGCGATTTTAAGTGCTACTTGTCTTGTGTAAATGTGGGACCCAACAAGGTACTAAGTGCGAAATCGCCCAGTTTCAGCTCACTGTAAGGAAACAACTTCTTGCTCAATGTAATCAGGCAGTCGCTCATCTATGAAGAACTGCCTGTTCACAGTGAATGGAGGAGGGTGATAGGAGGAGATCTCCGGTGCTCCATCTCCATTCACTGACCGACTACCACTCCTGTGTGAAAGCAGTGTGACAGTCATGTGTAGAAGGACTTCAACTCCCAGTTATCAACTTATTTAAACATTTTAATGGGAAGTAAGAGATGAACAGCACAACACAGTCATTAGAAGAGATACTCGAGAATTGTGACTTTATGGGAAATACAATTATTAATGGACATGGCAGGAGGGTGAAGCAGTCCTTTTCCCAGTCCTCTCAAAGGAGACCTCGTAGCACAATGTTCCTGCTGGTAACAGGAAGGGATATACTCAGGGGTGGCTGACACTGACCCAACACCCTCACCATGTGCACCAGCTGGCCATTTGGACAACTTGTGGGATGAATTGGATATAATCTGTCACTCGCTGTCCCCTACACATCATACAGGGACCCGATCCCTAAAATTCTTCATCCTAAAGATTTCTTAGAAAGAGGCTAACTCATCAGGAACATACCTCGGGTCAATAATAAGGACCTACAGAAGTACCCATCCAATGATGGAGACTCTACTACTCATTAATATGAAGTCGATGAAGACAAGAGAACATCACAACCATCCCACCTACCCAACTATATTCAGAACACAACTGTATAACCAATATCCATAGGCTGCAGTGTGAGCCCTCACATTAAAGGGGTTGTACCAAAATCTAAAGCTATCCCCCATCTACCAGATAGGAAACATTTTGATCTGTGGGCATCTGACCCCGGAACCCCCACTAATCGCGAAAACAGGGGTTCTGACTGTCCCGGCACGATGCATATGTGTGCTGCATTTGTTTTATTAATAGCGCCAGAGATGGCACTTGTACTCCGCTATTTCCGGTGGTGTTGTTGAAATGGCTGGAGCACCTCTTTCATGTAAGACCCATCAGGTCAACAGTGGTTGGACCCTCACCGATCATGAAGTTTTCTCCCGTCCTGTGGATGCGGAATAACTTTAGATATTTGTACAACCCCTTTAATGGATCCAAGAAACAATTCTATCCTGGAAACGGCCCCACGACACAAGCAGCCATGGTTCCTGCTCTCGTAGTGGCTACCTCCTAGTAAGAACCAATCTGTTGGTACGGTATAGGCAGCCTTGCGATAAGTCAGGGGGTTAGTGAGTGCTACGTGAGTTTTTCTCTCTTATCTTCATGGTTCCTGCTGTATTACCCACCTGCAAAGTCATTAGTGGAGCTACTGGCATAGGTCTCGCCATAACTGCTGACGCTTGACGCATCTGGGAATATGGTAACGTAGGGATCCTTGCAGGGGTTGGGGCACGTCCTTTGGAAGGCACTGAGCGTTGCGGAGGAATGAGCTCCGTACACACTTGTACGATCTGATGACTCAGAGAAAGAATGACCGCCATCCTTCAGGGGGTTCAAAAAAGTATGGGGATGGTAGGAATTAGACACTGGACTCCTGGAGGGATCTGCCTGGGAATCGACATAGGGATCCGATTTTCCATTGTGGGTGCTGGCAGACACGTCGTTTGCAGGGGTTTCTTTTCTTTCAATGTCTTCTCTCTCCATTCCCAGCACAGTCTCTGTCTTCACACTGAAGGGCCCTGCTTAAAAAGAAGATTAACACTGTAACACTAGAGAACATGACTCAGGGAGGGGGCTGCATACATTGTACGAACCAGATCTATGTGTACAGAGTAAGGTAAATCAGCAAGGTCTGCCGCCCCACATATACTATATATCTATACACACACACACACACACACACACGGAGAAAAAGGTGGGAACATATGGGGCTCGCAGCATCCAATCAGCTTTCATCTTCTAGCCCACCATACTCCTTACTACCTGATCACCACCCTGACACCTGCTGACTAGCATATTGAAAGCATAAAGGACCGTTTTACTAAATCTGCCACACAGCACAGTCTGTGAGGGGGGGTCCTATTTATCCCTAGGGATGGCATCAGCAGGGATTATTACCGAGGCTCTGCAGGGTCTGCTCATTGTCAGTCAGTAGGTCGCTGTATAGCTCCCGCTGCTCTCGCTCCACATTCGCCCAGTCTTCATCTGACAAGTTCACAGCTTGTTCGTGAGACGTGGTGCCCTAAAAAAAGAGGAAGCTAATGACACCGTCCACATACAAACTAATAAAGCTTCATTACTGACCCTACTGGGAAACCATCAGCAAGAAGGATGCACACCTGTGAATTCAACTATGCGATGGATCTGATCATTAAAGGGTTTTCTAGGCCTTTACTCTTGATGACCTATTCTGAGGATGGGTCATGAATAGTTAAAGGAGATGTCCCGCGCCGAAACGGGTTTTTTTTTTTTTTAAACCCCCCCCCCCCGTTCGGCGTGAGACAACCCCGATGCAGGGGTTAAAAAAACCACCCGCACAGCGCTTACCTGAATCCCGGCGGTCCGGCGTCTTCATACTCACCTGCTGAAGATGGCCGCCGGGATCCTCTGTCTTCATGGACCGCAGGGCTTCTGTGCGGTCCATTGCCGATTCCAGCCTCCTGATTGGCTGGAATCGGCACGTGACGGGGCGGAGCTACACGGAGCTACACAGAGAAGAGGAGAAGACCCGGACTGCGCAAGCGCGGCTAATTTGGCCATCGGAGGGCGAAAATTAGTCGGCACCATGGAGACGAGGACGCCAGCAACGGAGCAGGTAAGTATAAAACTTTTTATAACTTCTGTATGGCTCATAATTAATGCACAATGTACATTACAAAGTGCATTATTATGGCCATGCAGAAGTGTATAGACCCACTTGCTGCCTCGGGACAACCCCTTTAATCAACAGGGGTCCAATTAAAATTAATGGAAGCAGAGCCTTTCATTACACTTCTGGCTCCAACCTCAATGCGGGCACTGAGCTCGGCTGCATGAAAAGCAAATGAGATGATAGGCGGGAATCCTGAGCAATCAACTATTGATGACCAATGCTGAGATTAGGTCATCAATAGAAAGTGCCTGGAAAACTACTTTAATGCTTTTTCTCCCCATTACAGACCAGATCATTCTTCAATGAATATGTCAAATACATAATAACATGCGGTGACAGAGAGCATGGCGAAAAAGGGCCACCAGGATGCAGATAACTTTATTAAATATCCACTATATTTCCACTAAATATCCAGTGCTGGTCTCCGGCACTGTGGCTGGCTGCAGTCTTCAGTGCTGACAGGATTCTCTTCTGGTGACGGCGCTTTGAATACCCCGCCTCCGGTAAGAGAGCACTGTGATTGGATCGAGTGCCAGCCAATCAAAGCTAGCACTCGATCATTCACAGCCATTCAGTGAATGACATCACTGAATGGCTGTGATTGGTTCATCGATCGCCGGCTCTGATTGGCTGTCGCTCGAGCGAATCACAGTGCTTACCAGAGGCAGGGTATTTAAAGCCCTGTCACTAGAGGAGAATCCTATCAGAGCTGAGGACTGCAGCCAGCCACAGTGCCGGAGACCAGCGCGAGGGACACAGATGCCGGCAGCTAGGTTAGTTTGCTTATTTTACCTTATTGCTTGTACTCACCTAGCCGCCGGCATCTGTGTCCCTCACGCTGGTCTCCGGCACTGTGGCTGGCTGCAGTCCTCAGCTCTGATAGGATTCTCAGCCCCACGCTGCTGCAGTTCTCAGTGCTGGCAGGTTTTTCTTCTTCTGGTAACTGGGCTTTAAATACCCCGCCTCCGGTAAGCGCTGTGATTGGATCGAGTGCCAACCAATCAGAGCGGGCGCTCAGTGAACCAATCACAGCGCTTACTGGAGGCGGTGTATTTAAAGCCTCATTACCAGAAGAGAATATTGTCAGTGCTGAGGACTACAGCAGTGCGGGGACCAGCGCAAGCGACACAGACGTCGGCGGCTCAGTAAGTATAAGACAACCCCCAAAAATAAGACACTGTGCCTCTTTGGGGCAACAACTTGCGATGCTTTGATCGCTCCTGCAGTATGATGTAATGCCATAGCTTTACATCATACTACGATCGGGCAGGCAGTTTATCAAGCCACCCCACGGGCATTGCTTGATAGGAATTCTGCCAAGACAGCCCTGGGGCCTTTCAGAAGGCCGTCGGCTGCCATGACACCCGCATGGCTCCCTGCGATCTTATCGTGAGGGGGCCCTGAACTTTGTTCGGGGGATTTAAATGCCACTGTCAGAATTGACAGTGGCACTTAAAGGGTTAACAGCTCCATCAGCCTCACGGCTTATCGGAGCTGTTGCCGCTGGGTGTCAGCTATAATAATCAGCCTGCCCCCCGTGTTGTATGAAGAGAGATTGCCCCGCAATCTCTTCCTACATACCCCGACGCTGCAAAAAGTAAATATATGCCCTGCAGGGCTAAGGGGTTAAAGTGGTTTTCTGAGAGTAAACCATTGATGAGCCGTCCATGGGATAGGTGATAAATAGTTGATCGGCAGGGTCTGCCACTTCGAATCCCCACAGAAGCCGTGGTGCTTGGACGAGTGTGGAGGTCTCTTCTCAGGCATGAGACGTCGCGTTCATTAGTCACATGACCTGAGAGCAGCTCGGTCCCATTCTAGTTAATGGAATAGAGCTGCAATGCCAGGCGCAGTCGCTATTCAGTCCACACCAGGCAAAGCACCGTCCACTTAAGTGGGCATGGCTCTCAAGCAAGAGCAACTGTCACTTCAGTCAGCTGATTAGTGGGGTTTGCTGCTCGGGATCCCCACCAATCAACTACTGATGGCCTATCCTGAGGATACGTCATCAATAACTTAACCCTACAAAACCCCTTAAATATAAGTAATATGATCAGTCAGCGACAACTTGTCCACAGTTTTCATTTACCAAAAAGAAGGGACGTTACAATGAGGGCACATTCACACTGGCGAGATTTGTGTTGCAAGACGCTCAAAAATAGAACCCAATGGGTTTATTTCCATGGCAATTTTTCTCACAGCCTCGCTGCAAGACAGGTGAGAAAAAAAATAAATAAATAAATTTAAAAAAAAAAGAGGAAAATTAAAATCACAGCATGTCCTATTTTTTGGGCGATATCACCCATTATTTTCCATGACAGAAGAAAAAAAAACAAACAAAAAAAAAAAGACATTGCACTCGCATGCAGATGTGATCTGCATGTGAGTGCGATTTTTTTTCTTACTTTTCCTAGAGAAATAACATGCAATTTTCATGCACATGAGAATCACATGTGCAGCGATGCGTTTTTCCTATGGCATAGCACGTGAAATATCTCTGACGGAAATCGCACTCGCCCGTGTGAATGTACCCTAAAGATGATAAATTGAGATCTATTATGTGCTTGGATAGGATTTATCTTAGAGGGTGGAGCCTGGCAGCTATACATGAGCATTCTGATTACGCAAGGTCCTCTTGGGGTTGCCATTGGAAATGATGCCTCATTGGACATAGGTTATAAAAGTTGATTGCTAATGGTTAAGCCTGTAGTGTGCAATCTGCCATTAGATGACATCATAGGAGAGGTCATATTGTGCAGCATGGCGCCACGAACAGGAAACACTGCGCCCTATAGTGACAGTTACACCCAGGAACTGGTGACCCCATAAAGATGACATCATAGGTTACACTGACCTCATTCAGTAGGTGCAGGATTCCCAGAACCAGCTTCATGATTTGATCAATGGCAATCTTCTTGTCTTGAGTCTGCTGATCTAGTGACAGACGCAGCGCCGAGTCCTCCACAGACACCAGATCGCCCTGAAGAAGGCGATATCAAATGGTCATCCCCTTCCATCATTGTGGATAATTACTGGTTAGGATATGGTGTCCCCCAGAGAAACCAGTCATTACACCAGCACCTCTAGTCCATAATGTAAAATGTACCCCAAACAGAGTCCCAACCGGACACGTGATCGCAGGATACATCAGATATGTCACCAGGAAAGCGCAGCCTCTTATTCCAGACCAGAGAACATCCAGGTTCAACCATTTATAGACACAGTGGTTCCTGCAGTCAAGTCCAAATGGCCCGAGATACGGACCCTCAGATGGGGTAAATAACGGAGGTTAGGGCCCCACCAGAGGATCAGTCATGGGGCACAAACACAATGCAGAAGCTCCTGCTGGAGACACTTACCTCTGTGATGAGAAGATGCATGATCGCCAAGGCATGTCGGACCACCCTCTGCGACAGGGGCTTTACAGACGAAACTCCAACCTCAGCAAAAGGGTCAGAGTGAAGAGTAAGAGCGGCCATCGGGAGATTCAAGACTGGAAAAGAAGAGAAAAAGTCAGCTAGAAACAGCCCAAACAGTCCAACAGTAAGGCCGGGCTCACACGAATGCGCCGGATCCTGCATACTGATTTGTGCAGCAGAAGACCTGTGATTGTTTGCGGAAAGTAACTACGAATGATTACGGATGCAAGCGACTTTCTGCGCAGAAGAAAGATCTCTCCCTTCCCTCCAGCGGTATTCCAGCTTTTCTAACCATTTTCTTTGGAAGTTGCGAGCGTTTCTTAATGTTAATTGCGTATGGCCAACGGAACACTCACATCCATTGACTTCAATGGGGGCCGTTCGTGCGGAATCCGTGCTAAAATAAAGCATGATTCTTCTTCCGCTCATGGAATACGCAATTTGTATCTGTCAGTGTGAACAAAAAGCGAAAATGTATGCCTTTCAATGGCTACGTTTTACCGCCGACGGCGATCGTGGAATCCGTAATCCAAATCCGCCCATGTGAGCCGGCCTAAAGCTATGTTCACTCCTGCGTCAGAAATTTGGTATGAAACGCTGGATTTTTTAATCCGGTAAAATGCCGGACGGCTGAGTGAAAAAAAAATTGCCCCTTTCTAGTCAATGGGGTCCATTTGGCGCCGTTCAGTTCTGTCGTAAAACGGGTCAATTTCACAAGCGGTTTCCGTAAGGAAGCAGAAAAATGAAATCCCTCAGCGCAGGTGTGAACATAGCCGTACCGTCACCCCCGTCTGATGCGCCTGCTCGCATCACACTGTCAAAATAGAATAGGGTGCGAAGTGTCACCAAGTCCGCCCCCCCGAGGGAGGAGTAAACATTGTGACCACCAGCGCTGCTTGTAGCGATCGGCCGAGCGATAATATCAGGCTAAATATTTCCCAATTCAATTTTTAGCAAAAATCGTCTGCTTGAGCAGAAAGGCCGAGCGTGTTGGTTTGATGGGGATTGAACCTGGGACCGCGCTGCTGTAAGGCGAACCACTGGGTCGCTGCCACCGCCATCTTTCAAGGAGGCCAAATCAGACAACCTCCTTTTCCCTCCTATGGCTTTCAGTGGCGGTCGGGGTCGGGCGTCTGCAGTCACAACTAGTTTTTAAAGTTGAGTCGGTAATTTCCAATTCCATCACTATTAGTCGCTGCCGGAGGGGAGGGGCACGCGGTCCGGGCACACAGAGGAATCCACCTGTAAAGCCACGGCCGGAATCAGCAGCTATTCTGCCACGGTTTTTGCTGTGGACCCGCACGCCCTGCCAATGGGCAAAATGCGCAGGAGGAAATTTTGACGCGTTTCCGTGCGGATCCTCAAAAATAAATCACATCACTTCTTCTTGCGTATCCGCACAAAAACATGGCGGAGTGCCACACGCGGATTTTGCCCAGCAACAGGGCGTACGAATCCACGGTACAGTCACACACTGCGGAAATGGTGCAGATTTTGGCGCGGATCCGCAGCAGCCCTCCAACTGAAAGGGATAGAAGTGCTGGCGTCACCACCAGGGGGCATAAACGGGTCCACACTGCTGGGGGGTTAATAAGCATCCTTACTGGGAAGGGTGAGTCATTGTCACAGCAGGCAGGGGGGATGGGGGTGTCAATGATAGTGTCATCACTGGGAGGGGGCAGATGTCACCCTCGGTGTGAAGGCAAAGGAAGGGGGGGATACGTTTTGTTGTCACCTCCCCACTAGTAGTCCCTCATAGCCACCCCCAGGGAGGGGGACAGGTGACCCCTCTCTATCTGCCTCTCCTCCCGCTCTCCGTTATACTCACAGGTCCGCCGGCTCAGGGGCTCCTCTGTGTCTCTATTATCCCCGGAACTGAATGTCCGCGACTCTGCAACTCCGGAAACCGACCGGGAGCGGAAAGACGAAAACACTCACTAGCCCCGCCCACAGAAAACATCAACCTTTCAACTAACCAATAGGAGCTGACAACACAAAGTAAGGAACCCAGCCAGGAGAGCTCTGATTGGCTGATACGCTCATCCATGGTAGAAGGGACACATAATCACGTGCCATTCGGCTTTCACGTGACTTGTTCACGTGCGACCTGAATAAGGGGTGAGCGCTCCCTGGCGGCTGGGAGGTTCCCAACACTGCAGCCCTGTTGTGAGCTATAGTAACTCACTGGCAGTGAGAGCCAGAGCGCCCCCTAGTGTCATTCACAGTATCTACATCACAGTGACAGCCACAGTACCCCTCAATAACAACACAGCCCCTCGTTGTCATACGGCCTACATTATAGACATTATTATGGCCACCTTCTACTTTTAATGTCGGCAGCCCATTGAGGAAGTGACGAGTGGTGGGCCGGCGTGGGGGTATATAAGGTGTGCGATGGGCTGTCTGTCAGGGGGAAAAGGGCGATTTATGAGAGTTGGATGAAGGGATAATTATTGGGTTTCGGGCGGAGGGTGGCGGTGTTATGTAAGCAGCGCGGTTTGTGAAGTGTTGGCACGCTGGGTGGTGAGCGTGTCGTGCGTAGACAAACGGCATCATTGGGAGTAATCGACATGGAATCTACGTAGCCACATGTGCCGTTGATGTCAGAGGTCACCGTCGGCCATGAAGGGGTGCGAGGGCCGACCGATACGCTAAAGTAGAGCAGCTCACCATGAAATGCACCAGCGGGCTACCAGACGTGTCTACAATAACAGCTCGGCGCACCCTACTGCGTACACAGCTCCGAAGCACACGGACGGTCACGATGCTGACATAGGAATAGGTAGTCATTGCAGTGGGGCCAGATGTCATCATCGGGGGAGAGCCGGAAGGTGGAGCTGCCAATGATTTCAGTGGGAGCGAAGCCTTTCTATTACACGTCAAGCTCGAACCCTGATGACAACATCCAGCACCACTGCCCTGGCAGTGGACCAGAGGATCTGCTGATCGGCGGAGATCCTGAGCGGCGCACTACGCTGGTTGACTATTGATGACTAGAGATGAGCGAGCACGCTCGTTTAAGGCTGGTGCTCAATCAAGCATCGGTCTTGTTGAGTAACTGATTACTCGACCGAGCACCATGCAGGAAGGGCAGCGGGTGAGGGGGGGGGGGGGGAGAAGTACATGGTGCTTGGTCGAGTACCATGCGGGGGGCGGGGGGGGGGGGGGGGGCAGAAGACCCCTTTAAAAAATATGGCATATTGGATAAGAGCAAAGAGAATTAAGTGGAAAACCGGTGGCTGGAGACTGTGAAAAAGAAGCTAGAGTTTAAAAAAAGGCCAACAAAAGATCCCTGTAAAATGTAACGGGAAGAGCAGATAAGGCCAAATGCACATGGCCGGGTCGGATTTCGCAGTGGAATCCTACCCGATGCCTGGCCGCTGACCTCTGCGTCCCTTTCTGGATCTGTCTTGCGGGTGGGCCAACTGGCGCATGCGCAGTACAGATGACGCTGCGCCATCGCTAGGCGATGACGCGGATTCCGCGGCCTGTCCGCAGTGACAGCTGCTGATCGTACGGCTTCCATTGACTTCAATGGAAGCTGTCCGTGCGGAATCCACACTGAAATAGAATATGTAGCAATTTTCCCTCCACGAGCAGAAAATCGCAATCGATTTCTGCTCGTGGACAGGGAAAAACGATTTTCTATAGCATGTGTATGGGCAGTATTTGCTGTGGAATCTGGAGGCGGACGCCCGTGCGCATTGCGCCTAATAATGATAGTAATGATCTTTCTTCAGATACATGAGAACCAGGATGGAACCATCACCAGCCTGTACAGTGTCTTGTAGACATCTGGGGTCCATGGATTCATGGGGTCTGCATCACACATGAACCCTATTATCAGCCAGAAATAATTGGTGCTGTGACTCATCAAAACTCGCCACATGGCATCATTTTGGCATACATATAGCGTATTGCATAACTTTTATTAAGGGTGTTTTCGGTCTGTTTACGTTGTCTACAGCAGTCCCTTGGTTGCTTACCCATGGGACGTCAATATAAAATGTGGCTTTTACACCCATGTGGCATGTTTACGGGATGTCACCGGGCCAGAAGACTTGGTGATGTTATGAGTCAGATGCCATGACAGCAGAGCGCCAAAATGTCTCTCTGATGCCACGATAAACATGTTACCAGATTATAGTTTTGGGTCACCAGTCGAGGGACAAGAGAGAATTCATTCACTAATCGCTAGTTGCTTTATTGCAACAGGAGTTGCTGCTTGATTATCGTCCGGTGTAAACAAGCAATTGTTATCCGTTTTCAATAGCACACTTGCTGCTGCAGTCTCTGGCTGGTTTGAATATTCAAATAAAGGTAATGATCTCACCTATGTAGCAGGTTGTGTTAGCTCCCGTCTTATATTTCTTGCTGTGTCCTCTTTTTAGCATGAAGAAAGCAGTCTCTCATCCATACCGCTCGATCCTAGGCGGTTTCTTGACACAAGTGCATTTAAATGATAGGAGCTTGGATGCATAGAGATAAAAGCTTTCTTCTCTCTTTATTCAGTATGTGCCCATCATAACAATGAAAATACAGACATCCTGAGGACGCGTTTCAACCTTCTCAGGTCTTGATCACCACTTGATCAAGACCACTTGATCAAGACCTGAGAAGGTTGAAACGCGTCCTCAGGATGTCTGTATTTTCATTGTTATGATGGGCACATACTGAATAAAGAGAGAAGAAAGCTTTTATCTCTATGCATCCAAGCTCCTATCATTTAAATGCACTTCTGGCTGGTTTGGGTCCTTGAAGATACATTCGCTACCGCGGTCTCTCACTGGATTGAGTCTTTAAAGATGCACTCGCTGCTGCTGTCTCTCGCTGGTTTGGGTCTTTGAAGATACACTCGCTGTCACGGTCTCCCGCTGGTTTGGGTATTTGCTGGAACCCTCAGTGCTGCGGCCTCTCACAACAGTGAATGTTCACTGAAAGACCACTCATATGTATTTACTGTATGTGCGTTCAGTTAACTCAGGAACGAATGAGCTTGCATTGGGGAGGGGGTTGAAATTTTAAATATATGCCCACAAGATAACCTCACGCCCTCTAACTAGTTGACAAATGATATTTAAGCCAATGTTATATGTTCCAAACAATTCTTTCAGCAATTGTGGAATTGAGCAAGTAAACAATAATCGCTGTGTGTAAAAGCACACAGTCATTTGTATGTTTTGTTAAGAAATGAAGCAGCCCTAGGGTATACCTGGCTATGCAAACAATTACCAAAGAGTTGCCAAAGGCAAAAAAAGTGGCCCTGTGGTTATACCCTCCCAAAAGAAGAATAATATAAAAACGGTATTCTTTATTGACATATATAGACTCAAAACCGTCGGTTTTGAGCACATCAATGTCAATAAAGTATACAATTTTTATATTCTTCTTCTTTTGAGAGGCTATAACCACAGGGCCACTTTTTTTGCCTTTGGCAATTCTTTGGTATTTACATGCTTTAGTGACTATTCAGATAATAGTTGTCCAGTGTAAAGCCACCCTTAGGAGGAGTATTATGTTCATAGACTCATAGAATGGTAGAGTTGGAAGCGACCCCCAGGGTCATCTGGTCCAACCCCCTGCTCAGTGCAGGATTCACTGTTGAATATGATAGAAAGAAAACATAGTACCATATTATGTAAGGCCGAAAAGAGACACATGTCCATCCATTTCAGCCTATTACCCCTAATGTTGATCCAGAGGAAGGAAAAAACAAACAAACAATGAGATAGCAGCCAATTTTCCCCATTTAAGGGGAAAAATTCCTTCCCGACTCCAATTTGGGAATCAGAATAATCCCTGGATCATCAACCCTTCTGAAGTTATTAGTGATTATAGCATATAATATTGTATCGCTCAAGAAAGGCGTCCAGACCCCTCTTAAGCTCTTTTATTGAATTTGCCACCCATAGTTCCATAGTCTCACTGCTCTGACAGTAAAGAACCCCTTCTATGTTGGTGTAGAAACCTTCTTTCCTTTAGATGTAGAGGGCGCCCCCTTGTTACAGTCACAGTCCTGGGTATAAAAAGATGATGGGAGAGATCTCTGTATTGTCCCCTGATATCTTTATACATAGTTATTAGGTCGCCCTCAGATGTCTTTTTTCCAAACTAAATAACTCCAATTTTGATAACCTCTCTGGGTATTGTAGTCCACCCATTCCATTTGTTACTTTAGTTGGCCGCCTTTGTACCCACTCAAGCGTCCTTCTCCATTTCTTAAAGCTTTCCTCCGGGCCTGGACGAGCAAAGATGGCCGCACCAACTTCTCTGACTACCTGATGCACACTGTGTATTAGTTTGCATCATTAGTATGAGACACTACACCTCCTTTGATCCACCAGTGCTGCCCATGTGAGCAGCACAAACAATAGGAGCATCATGTAGTGTCTTAGACTACCAATACATACTAATGCACAATTGCATCTGGCAGTCAGAGACGTGGTTCAGCTATCTTTGCTTGTCCAGGCCCGGAGGAGAGCTTTAACATATTTTTGATGGGAGACACGCTAAGCTGTACAGGAAACCAACCAGTGGCAATTCCAGTTTGCCTATCGGTGTATACATTAGCGCACGCAGTGTTTGTTCTACACAATTTACTTTCCACCAGGAGTGTCAGATTATTGATGAAAGGTTGCCACAATGTCCTTGTTTTTTAATTTTCTTCTTGTTTTTCATCTTCTCTGTGTTCTTCCTTCGGATTCCCTGAAGACATTGACTGTTTTGAGAATTGTTCTGTGCCAGGGTTGCATAATCCATTATATGTCAGGACACTAATCTTATTCCCTATGTGTTGTCTTAAGGGATGTTAGCAATAGGAAGCTAATTCTCCAATTCCCTTCACAATTAATTCTTGGAATAGGAAATTATTTCTAGCAGCAAGAGACTTTTTGGATTTTTGCATTCTCCCTGGAATATCAATATTCTTTCTTGTTTTTCAAAATGCATTATTTTAACCACGGAGTTTACGCTCACTTTTCAAATGTAGAAAACAGACTGTATTTCACAAAGTATTATATTCACATCAACCAAGACAATATATAGCCATACAGAAATTAATTAAGGGGTTTAACAGGAATTTACTGTTGATGACCTATCCCAGGGGTGTCAAACGCATTTTCACCGAGGGCCACATCGGGCTCATGGTGACCTTCAAAGGGCCGATTGTCAGACAGTATAGTAAGGGCCTGTTCAGACAAGCGTATTTGCGTACATAATATGCAGTGAATAGAGTTCATTCACATGATGTATATTTTCACACAGCATGACGTATTTGTTGCATACTACGCACCCCAATAGGCCATTGAAGTGAATGGGCCGCGCAAATATGTGGTGAATGCGCAGGAAACCCTTTGTATTCACTGCATATTTGCGCACCATTTCAGTGGGCCCATCTGCGTTCTTTTTTGCGTGCCCAAATATGCAGGCATAAGCAATAGAGATGAGCGAGCATACTCGATAAGGCAAACTACTCGAGCGAGTAGTGCCTTAGTCGAATACCTGCCCGCTCGTCTCTAAAGATTCGGGTGCCGGCGCGGGTGACAGGTGAGTTGCGGCGGTGAGCAGGGGGGAGCGGAGGGGAGAGAGGGAAAGAGAGATCTCCCCTCCGTTCCTCTTCGCTCTCCCCCGCCGCTCCCCGCCCCCTGCCTGCACCCCAATCTTTAGACACGAGCGGGCAGGTACTTGAATAAGGCTAGCTCGAGTAGTTTGCCTTATCTAGTATGCTCGCTCATCTCTAATAAGCAATTTTCGATTGCTCAAATACGCAGCGTATTTGTGCGACCGAAATACAATTATGCCCGTGTAACCGAGCCCTAATAGTGACCCCTATAGTGGTCGCAGTAGTAAAAGTGTCCCCTATAGTGGTGGCAGTAGTAATAGTCCAATCACTGTAGAAAACCTATTTAGATTTGAAATGATTATTAAGCTTAAAACGTAGCTTTTATTATTCTTACTGATAAAATAATATGCTTGTACACACTCACATACATAAACTCAACATAGATAACATATATCCCTTCTGCCCCTATGTCTTGACTAGGAGATTGAAATTTTCAATATTGTGTACACACCCGCAAGGATGTATATGTACCCTTTTGAAAATTGTCAGTGGTGCATGCATACACGATTAGTCACTTTTATGTGGGTTATGAGGGATTGATATTAGTTCCTACACCCCGGAATATCAGCGCTGAGACTGCTGATTATTCTCCTTCTCTCCTTACTTATCGTGCCTAGTGGGTAGATATGTGTACCACTAGTTTGTGATTACACCGTATTTAATAATGTGGGTACTCCCACAATGAAGACATGGGGTAGTTAGTTTTTGGACTGGACGAGTCAGTCTCAGGGTATTTGCCCTATAGATTTTAAGTTTAGAGAAGTAGGTCAGGACTGTCAGAGCAGGCATGAGCACACGTTATGTCGAGCTCCAAGCACCATAGCTAGATAGCGCAACTGTAGGCAGATATCACTACTAACTGGTCTATTGTTTGCTGAAAAATGAGCATCTGAAAGATAGAAAGTAGGATAACAGTAACGCTGCGTACTAGCCACTCTAATAGGGGCTGTGGTGGAACCAAAATTTAGTAGAGCCGGAAACTTACTGTCTCAGTGATTGGCAGTAGTAATAGTGACCCCTATAGTGGTCGCAGTAGTAATATTAACCCCTATAGTGGTTGCAGTAGTAATAGTGTCCCCTATAGTGGTCACAGTAGTATTAGTGACCCCTATAGTGGTTGCAGTAGTCATAGTGACCCCTATAGTGGTCGCAGTAGTAATAGTGTCCCCTATAGTGGTCACAGTAGTATTAGTGACCCTTATAGTGGTCGCAGTAGTCATAGTGACCCCTATAGTGGTCGCAGTAGTATTAGTAAGCCCTATAGTGGTCGCAGTAGTCATAGTGACCCCTATAGTGGTCGCAGTAGTAATAGCGACCCCTACAGTGGCCAAATTAGTAATAGCAAGCCCCCACAGTGGTCCCAGTAGTAACAGGGTACCCCACAGTGGCCACAGTAGTAATAACGACACCCACAGTAATAATATTAACCCCCCTCAGAAATATTAACTCCCTTCAATAATATTAACCGCCATAGCAATATTAACCCCCCTCAGTAACATTAAACCCCCTCAGTAATAATATTATCCCCGTCAGTAATATTACCCCCATAGCAATATTAACCCCCCTCAGTAATAATAGTTCCCACCCCAACCCATATACTTACCTCCTCCTTGCTGTCAGCGCCGCTCCCCCTCTGCTCGCGCTGAGCCTGGGTGCACACTAACACCGGTGTGTGCGCCCGGCCTGCTTCCTCCCTGAGTCCTCTCCTGCGGAACTGAGGAGCAGGGGACTCAGGGGAGGAGGATCCTGGCTGCACACTGAAGTTAGAGTGTGCGCCGGGATCAGCGCTGCCAGCGTGATTACAAGCGGGGAGTTGCGGCACCCCAGCTGGTAATCGCTACAGTGGTGAGTGGCCGTCGGCACACCGTGGGCAACATGAAATGAGGCACCGGGCTGAATTCTGTTCCAATAACACCACTCTTTGGAAGACTCTCGACTAGAGGTACTTCTAACCTATATCAAGGTCAGCTGGGCAAGTGTGTTTATTTTTTTTTGTTTTAACGTTTTATTAATATACATGTAAGAGGTGGGCGAGGTTCCCTTTAATGACAGCCATTTTTTTTTTGGTTTTGTTTTCATTTTTTCATCCTTGCATTTCAAGAGCCATAATTGTTTTACTTTTCTTTCAAATATCCATACGAGGGCTTGTTTTTTGCAGGACAAGTTCTATCTTTTTTTTTTACCTATTAAAGATTTTTATTCAGTTTATCAACAGTACAAAATAAAACCATTTGCATAAAGTCTGTAGCTGACATATCCAATCTATTGCAATACAGTCAAACAATCTGTTGCATACTAGGATTAAAATTAACTATGCATATAGATAGAAAGGAATCTAGAATGGAACAGAAAATATATTAAAAAAAATAAGAACAAGGAGAAGGGATTGAGTGTAAATGTATTATTCATTATGAAAGAACATGTCTTGGTTGGAGGCCCAAAAGATATTTTTTGTGTCCTAGGACCAGCCAGAATCTTGTCCAACGATACCCAAATTTACCATCAGGAGGATCCTGAGATCTTAAGGTCTCCCTCATCTAGAGAATTTGTGGAGCCATGGGTTCCACCATAAATGAAAGGCAGATAACCGACCTTGCCTAGACTGAAACACCGCATATTATGAAGGGGCAATAGGGTGCCAGAAGGGCCCAATCTGACTAGCTGCTAAGTGACTTTTCATAGCAGGTGTTCTAACTAGTGCCTTCTTGTCTCATTCACTTCAATTGAAACAGCTTGCCAGACCGATGTAAACAGGAGGAGACCACAGTGCTGCAGCCCCTTCATTCAGCTAACTATCGAGGGTGCTGGATGGGGGACTCCCACCGATCAGATATTGATGGCCCGTCCTGAGGCATCAATTTTTAAAATCCATATTAGGCCCTTTAAATTGCGTTGAAGTTGCAATTTTATTGTTTTCATTTATGTTGTTACAAGCCAAATTGAGTGCTTCCTTAAAGAGAGATTATCGCTTTCTGACAAGGATGTGGATTGGAACTTGGTTAGCCACATTGTGGCTTGGTACTTACTCTTGTATGCCCTGCACCTGCCGCCGTGGGTAGTCGGGCAACTATGAAGGGTAGTGGTGTAGCAACCATGAGAACCCACATAAGTGCAGAGAATTGGCATGGCAGGCTGGCTGGTGAATTGGCATGGCAGGCTGTGCCAGGCAGTAGACTCTCATAAGTCTCTGAGACAGTAGCATCCCAAAGATTCACCGCAACACAGCAAAAGCGAAAAGTCACTGCAGTTCAACCCCAACTCTGATGGAACCTCAGACATAGTGTGAGGTCTCTACTCCACCTATAGGGACTGCTGAAAAATTGTCAGACCATTGTTGCTCACCATAAACACAACTTTTCTTCAGCTGCAAAAGATCTATGCCGTTCAGTGGAGAAGTCTTTCCCCTCAAATAGGCATTTAATCTGGTGTGATCTTAATTTGGGTGAAGGGCTGGATCCTGGAGCTGCATTACCCAATATATTGATACAGATGTACTGTGTAGGAAAGTGGATGAATGGACCCCGCTGAGCCTGAGGAAACCTTTAAACTTGATTTTTGACAATCTTAAAAAACCTTGTAGCTTTAGAGACTCCATGTCACAGGCTGGACTATCATAGAAGCCAACGGGTCATGCCTTATGAGCTTTGCAGCTGATGTGGATATTGAGATTACTTGTACCTCATGATGATGTTTTCATTGCTCCTTCTCCAGGATATGGCTGTGCTACGGACTTTTCAGATACTGAACTGTTAGAAATGGACTGAATTAAGCCTCCATTTGGGCTGCTAGTGAGGAGCCCAGAGGCCTTTATAAACCACATGGCCAGTTAACTTATTGTAAGATTGGAGTAGTTATGCCAATGCATTAGGTGCAGTTAACCCCAAATTGTTACTATATCATGTGTTCAAATTTCTGTCCTGTTTATATATAGTACAGCTAGCCTAATAACATAGGATGATTGTTGGTGCTTGGCTGCCTGCCTATACTCCAGATAAATGCCGATGCCCCCTGTTACAGGCTTTTGCTGGTACAGGTAATGTGGACAGTATGTTTCTGACGATTGTTTTAAACAGGACAACTATTGTCTGAATAGTCGTTCAAAATGACTGTTGTTTTTGTGCTTTTACACAAGGCTCATGTTGTTCACTTGTTCAATTTTGTGATCACTGAACAGATTGTTGTATGCATTAACACAGGCTAAAATATCGTTTGTCAACTAGTTAGGGGATGTCTTTGGCAGACTTGTATTTCAACCCCTCCCTAACACACACGCATTGGTTGCCAAGTCCACGGAATGCCCCAAAATAAGTTCAGGTGGTCTTCGAATGAACACGTGCTGCTGCGGTCTCTCACTGGTTCAACTGAACATTAATTGCTGCATTGAGTGAGTCTTCGAAGGTCAAAACCAGCCAGAGATCTTAACAGCAGTTGTTCTTTCGAAGACTGGAAAGGACTGTTCAGTCAATGATCACTCGCACATATTTTTGTGTTTTTGGGAACCAATGAAAATATTCAAAAAGGGGGAAGCCAATCGACATTCAATGGTAGGTGCACTCTGAACAAGCCCACAAAGTAACGTTGTTGGCTAGTTGTTGAAAGTTAATAATTACTTGTTTACACCAGACAATAGTTAATCAACCAGCGACTATTTTTAGGTGAGTTGAAATGGAGTGACAAGTGAACGAATTCTTGCTCATCACCTGGTTGGTGGCCATGTTTACACGGAACAACTGTTGCCTACATTCGCTCTATCGAGCAACAATTCAGATGATAGTTGTCCCGTGTAAATCCACTCTGTCTGGACGATGTAGACATTCTCTACTGTGCCCCTGGTTAATTAGAACAGCCCAGTCTGCTGAGGGGCAGTTAGAAACTGTCTAAGCTGTCTCCCCATTCAGGTATTTAAGGGTCGAAGCTAGAAAGATGGAGAGAGACTTACATGTGGATCCCACCGGAGATGGGACCTGAAGCACTTGTCAACATCACTCATTAATTTTCTTTACACATAGCCCCTTCTTGGCAATGACAGTTGCCTCCTTTGAATTAATTTCTTTAGTGTAACTTTCACTTCTTGGTTTCGTAAACTGTAGATAAAGGGGTTGAGCATGGGTGTTATCACTGTGTACACCAGGCTGATCATTCGATCATAGTTGCCTGAATAACTAGATGGAGGGCGGAAATAAATGAAAATGACTGTGCCATAGAAAAGAGAAACAACAATGAGGTGAGAAGAGCAGGAGAAAAAGGCTTTCCTTTGACTCTCAGCAGTCTTCAGCTTTACTATGGCCTGAGCAATAAGTGAATATGAGGTCATGATGAAGAGAAATGGAATGATAATGGCCGAAGACGCCTCAGTGTAAATTAAGACCTCAGCCAAAGTGGTGCTTGAGCAAGCAATTCTGATCAAAGCCGTCATGTCACAGAAGAAATGCTGGATTAATTTGTCTTCACAGTATGCCAGCTTGGAAATGGTAAAAGTGTGTAGAAAAGAATGTAGAGCCGCTGTGAACCAGGAGGTGACCACCAGGATGGAACATATCCTTCTATTCATTATAGCCATATAGCGGAGGGGGTTACATATAGCCAAGTATCGGTCAAAAGCCATGATTGCCAAGAGAAAGTTTTCAAGGATGCCCAATAACACAAAGAAATACATCTGAAGAAAGCAGCGCAAAAAGGAAATCCTCAAGCGGCCATAATAAAGGCCATGAAGTAGTTGTGGTACTGTGACAGTGGAGAAGCAAATGTCCACCAGCGATAAATTCCCTAGGAAGAAATACATAGGACTATCTAAGTCTGGAGATAAGGTTATGGAAGTTAATAGCAACAAGTTACTGATCCATGTAAGGAGGTAGATGACAAGCAGAAGAGCAAAGAGTGCGAAATGGTTACAAGGAATGTTTGAAAAACCCAGCAGAGTGAAGCTGGAGGAGATGTTCACCCCTTCCATGATGGAGAAGCCTTACAGTCAGTGAACTTACTAGGAACCAGGCAAAGCACCACTATACGTGCAGCAAACCTTCTCAGAGCTTATGGGGAAAGTATTATCATCACCACCATCACCTTCTCCGCCACCTGTAGACAGCAAAGCAGCACCTGATTATGAAGACAGAGTGACATCAGAAATCAGTGTTTTACCGCAGTACCATCGGCTTCAAATGTCTCACCTGACATGCGGGGAATGGGGTAGTCTACATTATCGTTTGTTCATAGTCAAGGAACTGCACAAAAAGAAGAGATAAAATCCTGGGACTTTAATTACTCTGAAGGTTCAGAAACATTAGGTGTAAAGGTCAGTACAAGAACAAACTCCAGCCATGCAAGTGATCATGGGACGCCAACTCCCAAACTTCAAACATATGGAAAAAGGATCACAACATCACGGAAGCGGTCCAGACGAATATTGTTACTTCATTCAAATAATTCCAGATACATAAAGCTCCATTACAGTGCAACATTTCAGCAAGATTGCCTTTATCAAGACAATCTTTCCAAAATGTTGCACTGCAGTGGCACTTTAACCACTTAAGAACCAAGTACAGTAAATTCATGGCGCATGGTCCTGAGCCGATAGTAAGAATACGGCTGTTGAGACTCAAACCCAGGAGCTCCTGTGTTCCAGGCGGCAGCTTTATCTGTTGAGCTAGCCAGCTTGTTGGACAGCTCCCCTGCTAAACCTTGTCCCTGTTTCTTGTTCGTCTTCCTGATTAACTCCACCCTGCTTCCTGATTAGATAGCTTATATAACTTTTTCTAGCAGCTCCCATCCTCGCGTAATTATTGAGTTCCCAGTCAGTAGTCAAGCTCCACCAACTGCCTGCTCCTCCACACTGTAAACTGATATCTACCCTTTACCGACCTCTGACCTTTCTCTGACTACGCTACCTGCCGGCTCCTTTGTACTGCAACTGATACCAACCTGTTACCAACTTGTGACTCTCCCATGACTTACCCTACCTGCCGTCTCCTTTGTACTGCAACTGATACTTACCCGTTACCGACTTCTGGCCCTCCTCTGACTACACTACCTGCCTATTGCTTTGTACTGCAATTGATACCTACCATTACTGACCTCTGGATTTACTGACCACGCTACCTGTCCACTTGGATTACAACAAGAGGCTCCGAACCCACACCAGATCGTTACAACAGCACAGGATTAAAGCTCCTGCAATCTCGCAGGAGCAGGTCAGGTCCTTGGCTGTTAATGACAACTGAAGATCCAGAGGAGAAGGGTTTTTTAAATACTTCTGCCTTTTCCTATATAGGCTAGTGAAGAGAAAAAGCGGAAGTGTATATAAATTCAACTATAAATTGAAAAAAGAATCAATTTTTTAGGCTTTTAAGATTTTTTTTAAAAATGGGGGAAAAAGTCATTGAAAAAGGACATAAAAAATAGCGCAATATGCCACAGAAAAAAATCTAAATAATTTTGGTAGCTGAAGAAAAAAAATAGGGAAATAAAATCCCTACATGAGTAAAATCTCTAAAACATGTCTGATCCTTTAGGACCAAAACACCTTGTCTTTAAGGGGTTAAGTATCTGGGATTACCCTAATTTTCTAAAAATGATCACTATCTTTACAAGCAACTTGTGTTTATGTTATGACCAATGTGATAACTAGCAAAAATGCAAAACATTTTATTTACCTAAAAATCACATTTTTGTGCCGAAATATCCCTTGAAAGTGCTGCCCAATAGGAGTCTCTCTTCCATTTGATTGGCTGGCTACTCTCTGCTGTAAAGTGAAATCTAGTAATAGAGATAACAAGATTGAGAAAAGGAAATGGAGAAGGATGCTAACTCATGCTGCCCATAGAAGTCTAACGAAAGGAGGAGGTGAGCCGCTGGAAGGAGAACGATTCACACAGGCATGCCTGCTGCTAATAGGAAGTGAATTATAGCTACACTGATCAGTCCTGTTCTAGTGTACTCCATAATCATGCTATTTCTTTGTGTGAGCGACAGAGACTTAGGGTCCTTCTAGACACAACTATTGTTGGGCACTTAAGCGTTTGACAGTCGTCCCAATCATTATCACTCCCGTGATATCCCATGGGAGCGATAATCGTTCAGTGAATGGAGGTGGAGAGGGCTGGAGATCACTTCCAGATGCTCTCCAGCAGTCACAGTAAACAGGCAGTTAGTCATACATGAATGATTGCCCGTTTACATAGGCCAGTCATCACTTCATTTTTATGCCTGCTATTAGCGTTCAGTTTTGCATGATCCAGCGTGCATGTACACACATGGCAGCTTATTCTGGAAAGTCACCTGAAAAGTTAGGTAAAACATCTTTAAAACATCATTCTTATTAATATCCAATACTATTTCACTAGAATAAGTGTTACATATTTATGAATGGTACATCAACATTAGCAATTCCCATAATGTGCTATATCTGCACACAAGCAGCTTATATTATAATATATTATATTATATTATAAGCTTCAAGTTTATATTAAAGCATGACTCTTAATAATAATAATAATGATAGTAATAATAATCTTTATTTGTATAGCGCCAACTTATTCCGCAGCACTTTTGAGCACGGGAGACCACAAACAATACAACAAATTACATGTGGTATACAATTAGTTTGAAACAAAGGGGTGGGGGTGATACAGGAGGTACGGGGAGTGGGGGTGAGGGAGATAAGGCATGTGTGAACACAGGCAGTATGGGAACTACATGTGGATATTAGTTATTAGGAAGCAAACGGGGTGGGGTGGTAAGGAGGTGCAGGGGTAGAGGTCATATGCAATAGCCAGGGTGGAAGGTGTGGGGAGCCATGGGGAGGGGACTGCTATTATTGTTCAGTTTTGGATGATCCAGAGTGCAAAACTGAACAATAATAACAGACATATTCAGTCTGGACAGAGGTGGCCTTCATGGAGGAATTGCATTCAAAAAGCCATACCTTTGACGTTGAAACAAGGTCAAGCAGCTCAACTAGGCACGAAAGCATGGAAACCGGGTGCAAAAAAATTGTAGCATGTGCTCTGGACTGATGAGTCAATATTTGAAATATTTGGCCATAACAAAAGACAGTTTGTTTGCGGATGGGCTGGAGAGCAGTACAATAATGAGTGTCTGCAGGCAACAGTGAAACATGATGGAGGTTCCTTGCAAGTTTGTTGCTACATTTCAGAAAATGGAGGTGGGGATTTGGTCAGGATTAATACTATCCTTAATGTTGAGACATACAAGCAGATACTCATCCATTATGCAGTACCATCAGGCAGACATTTGATTGGCTCCAGTTTTATTTTGCAGCATGACAATGACCACAAACATGTAGCCAATGTCATTAAGAATTATCCTCAACGAAAGAACAAGGTGTCCTGGCTCTCAACATCATCGAGTCTGTCTTGGATTACATGAAGAGACAGATGGATTCTGAACAAGCTGACATCCATAGAAGATCTGTGGTTAGTGCTCCAAATGTTTGGAACAGCCTCCCTGCCTAGTTCCTTCAAATGCTGCTTGCAAGTGTACTGTAGAAGGGTAGTACACAGAATGGCCTGTAGGGAACTGTAGACAGGAATTCTGACACCTGAAAGGAAAGAAAACACCTGTGGGTGTGGCAGGAAGTAAAATAAAAGGATTAGTTCCTGCCACATTCAGGGGAAGTTGGCTGCCAGCCAGAGTGAGAGCAGCCATCAGGCACTTGGAGTCTGAGGTCTGTGTGGACCAGTCTGGGCCCATCACAAGTCTGACAGAGGAGGACGCCTTAGAGACGCTCCGAGTGGGAGATGGTGACGGTGACCCTGTGCGTTGTGAACCCTGAGGAACTGTCTGAAAGGCGCCAGAGCTTAAAGAAACTGGAAGTCGCATTAGCCTTCATGCACGTGTGGCAACCACGCTGACATAAAGATGGCGATCCAATAGGCGAGAAACCCCAACTTGCCATAGTACTTAGAAGATTTGATGTGATTTTGCAAGCAAAGGGTGGTCACATCAAATATTGATTTCATTTAGATTTCTTTGCTGTTCATTGGCTTTGCATTTTGTTAATTGACAATAAACTATTAACGCTTCCATTTTTGAAAGCATTTTTACTTTGCAGGAACTTATCTGTACCTGCCAAAGTTTTTTGAACAGTACTACACATTATAGAGTATGTACCATTTATAACTACCCTTTACTTTTTATCAATGCGCCAGTTACTTACCCACTTACGCACATTCTCACCCAGACCAAGCATTCTCCTTTTATATATCAACCTTTTATGCGGCACAGTATCAAACGCATTGAAAAAAATCAAGGTATACAAGATCCACAAATGCAAAAGTCCAGCAATACTCAAAGTTTAACCCAATAGGGGGAGATAGAAAAAATGCAGAGCCACCCAAGGAGCTATGAACCCTTAACTCCATACAAACTTGGCAGAAAGAGAAATAGAGTGTGGCAGAATAAATGGTGAAAAAAAAATATTTTAAAGACAAGCTTTATTGTTCCATAATCAAATAGTAGGCGATGTTTTGACCATACAGGTCTTTTTCAAGCCACTATCTGATGACCAGCCATCTTGTCATCAGATAGTAGCTTGAAAAAGACCTGTATGGTCAAAACGTCGCCTACTATTTGATTATGGAACAATAAAGCTTGTCTTTAAAAGAAAAACATTTTTTTTCACCACTTATGCTGCCACATTTTATTTCTCTTTCTGCCAGGTGTACAAGATCCAGTGACTCTCCTTAATCCAGTCTAGAATTTACCGCGTCGTAGAAGCTGATCAGATTAATTTGACAGGAGCAATTCCTCATAAGTCCATGCTGATATGGAGTTATACAGCTATTTTCATTGAAGTATTCCAGAATTTCATCTCTGAGAAACTCCTCAAATATTTTACCCACAATAGAAGTAAAACTTATTGGCCTATAGTTTACGGGTTTAATTTTTTACCCCTTTTAAGATTTTGGTACCACATTTGCTATATGCCAATCCACTGGAATTGACCCCATTACTATAGAGTTCTCTAAATATAAAAAAAGCAATGATCTGTCTATCACATTACTTCATTCCCCTAGAATCTGGGGATTTGTCTATTTTAATGTGTTTAAGACAGTTCTGTACTTCTTCCTGGGTTAGACTGGTGACATTTAATGCAAAGTTTACTTCATAACTTCATAATGTCAGTATTTCACCTGACATTTAATTTTCCTGAGTGAAGACACTGGCAAAAAAAACTATTTAATAGTTTTGCTTTCTCCTCATCGTCCACTGTAATTTTTCCCACATTATTTTTTAAAGGGCCAATACTTTTAGTATTAATCATTTTAATAATTATACAGTTCTTTTTGCTGTTTTTTGCCCCCTTTACATCCTTATTGAACCACATTGGTTTTCTCCTATTCCTAAACCTTTTATTCCTGTAAGGTATGAACTGCTCACAGTGAGTATTTTAGATGTTTTAAAACATTTCCTATTTATTGTCTGTACGCTAATTTTTTAGTAAATTGTTCCAGCTGATATGATTAAGGGCATCTCTAAGCTGTCTGAGCTTTGCCTTTCTACAGTTGAGTATTTTTGTACCTTCCTGATAAAATTCCCTAATAAAAGACAGGTGGAAATTTATTATATCATAGTTTCTGTTTCTCAAGTGCCCCCAAACTACACCTTTGTTATTCAAAGCAAATCTCACAGATGTATCAGCAATACATGCCCCTCTCGGCAGAAACATACCAATTACAGGTATTCACCAATATACCAATTACAAAGGTTCACATAAAGGTGTGCTGTATCATAAATTAATTTATGATACAGCACACCTTTTTGTGAACCTTTGTTATTCTGTCAGGTCTGTTGGTTAGTATTAAGTTCAAAATGGCCGTCCCTCTAGTTGGGTACTGTACAAGTTGGAAAAGGTAATTGTCTTTAGTTATTGACAGACACTTGTTACCGTTTTGAGATCCGCAAGTTTCAGCTTCCCAGTTTATATCTACGTAATTAAAGCCTCCCATAATAATTACCTCATTGTGATTTGCTGCTTCATCTATTTGTCTCAGTATTCTGTTATATTTGGTGATCTATAGAAAACTCCTATGAGGATTTTATTATTGGTTTTCCATCCATGTATGATATACTGTATGTTCATCTCCCTCACATATATATTCCAGTAGTGCGGGCTTTAAGCAGGATTTTACATCAAGACAAACTTCTTAACAAAAGTCAACTGCCCAGTCACAGCTTTCATCCAACCAGGTCTCAGTTATTCAATAGTTTACTTTAGACATTATTACTTCCAGTTTGTCAATATTATTGATCAGACTCCTAACATTAGTAACAATATAAATTTGAGGTCTTTGCTTATTTTTTTTATATTAAGTGTTTTCCTAATAACTGTACTAACCCCTCCCACTACTCTGCCCCCATTTCTATTATTTAGTCTCAAGTCACTGTCTACACTGTCTTCCCCTCTATCTCTCTGGTTTCCCTCCTCCCCAGTCTCTAGTTTAAACACTCATCCAACCTTCTAGTCATGTTCTCTCTCATTGAGATGCAGCCCATCGCTACGGTAGAACCTGTAGCCAACAGCAAAGTCAGCTCAGTTCTCCAAGAACCCAAACCCGTCCTTCCTATACCAACTCTGGAGCTATTTGTCTACCTCCTTCCCACTATGCTCCGCTCTATTGGTCTAATTGGACACTGCTCTCTCCTGGTTCTCCTCCTACGTCTCTGACCACTCTTTCAGGGTCTCCTTTGCTGGCTCTATCTCCTCTCCACTTCCTCTCGCTGTTGGGTACCACAGGGCTCGGTCCTTGGTCCCCTTCTCTTTCCTATCTATACAGCCCCAATTGGACAAACCATCCACAAATTTGACCTCCAATACCATCTCTACGCTGACGACACACAACAGTATACCTCCTCTTGTGAGATCTCTGAACCATTCCTCCAAAATATCACCGACTGTTTGTCCACTGTCTCTAATACTATGTCCTCCCTTTTTCTCAAACTTAACCTCTCTAAAACTGACCTCATCTTTCCGCCTTCCAACCGACCTCCTTTCAACATCTCCATCCAGTGTCTGGCACCATCATAACCCCCAGACAGCATGCCCGCTGCCTTGGGGTCACACTGGACTCTGACCTCTCCTTTACCCCCCATATCCAATCTCTGGCCCAAACATGGCACATGCACCTCAGAAATATTGCTAAAATACAGCCGTTCCTCACCACAGACACGCTAAAGACACTCGTAGTCGCCCTCATACACTACTGACTTGACTACTGCAACGCTCTACCCATCAGCCTCCCCCACACCAAACTTGCTCCACTCCAATCCATACTAAATGCGGCAGCTGGGCTCATTTTTCTATCCAACCGTTACTCAGACGCCTCTGCACTATGCCAGTCACTGCATTGGCTGCCCATCTATTGCAGAACTAAATTTAAACTCCCCAACCTCACCCACAAAGCTCTACATGGTGCCGACCACCATACATCACCTCCCTCCTGTCTGTACACCACCCAGCTCGCTCACTCTGATCCGCTAAAACACACAGACTAAACACCCCTGTAATACGAACCTTACATGCTCGCCTCCAGGACTTCACCAGATCAGCACCCATCCTCTGGAACTCTCTATCCCAAGGCATTCGGACAATTTCCAATGCACGAAATTTCAGACGTGCCTTAAAAACGCACCTCAAATCCCCAAAGCATACCAAATCCCCTGACTTAATTCCTTGCCCTCCCTATGGCTCCCCACACCATCCTCCCTGCCTATCACATACGACCTCTACCCCTGCACCTCCTTACCGCCCCACCCCGTTTGCTTTCTAATAACTGATTTCCACATGAAATCCCCTACTGCCTGTGTTCCCCATTCCTCGCTATCCCCACCCCCCACCTTTCACCTCCAGTACCACCCACACCCCATTTGTTTAAAACTGATTGTACCTCACATTGTAATTGTTGTATAGTTTTGCATTAATCCCATACTTGAAAGTGATGCGGAATAAGTTGGCGCTATACAAATTATTATTATACCTCCCTAATCTCCTGCTGCTTTTCTGGTGTGGAATGTGGCAGTATTTCAGAAAATACTACTTCCAAAGTCCTTGCCCTAAGCTTGTGGTCTAGTTCTCTGAAATAATTTTTAAGGACCCTCCACCTGCCTTCAACTTTGTCATTGGTTCAAATGTGCACCATGACCATTGGGTCTTCACTAGCCCCTCCCAGTAATCTGTCAAGCCAATCCATGATGTGTCAAATTTGAGCGCTAGATAGACAATACACCATTTGATGATCCTGGTCTTTGTTATAGATTGCACTGACAGGTTCCCCTAATAATTGAGTCTTACATTACCAGGAGCAACCTAGCCTGCCCTGCGCTCCTATTCTCCTTACTGGAGCAGACATCCCTTGGCTGTCAGAGGCCATGTCGTGCTGCAACAGTGCTAATCCTGTAATGGATCCCCCTCATCTGCCAGCTTTGCAAACTTGTTGGGGTGGGCAAGTTCAGGACTAGCCCCCCTAGTACTGTGCCCTCCTTTTAACTGTCACTCAACTAGCTGCCTGATTATCCTGCACTCCTATACTACCATCCACCCCAATATCTACCCCTTCGAGTGCCTGCTCAGTGAGCAGCAAATCCTTTTCCATTGTGTCAATGGATCTCAGTGTTGCAAGCTGCACATTTAGATTCAGGATCTGGGCTTCCAAATATGAAACACGCTTACAGCTCATAAAGCAGAATGTACCTTCAAACGGCTGATAAAGGACTGCATACATGGCACAAGATGTACACTGGACGGCATTGTCAATCATGGAGCACATTCTAAATTGTGATTGTACAGATAGATTGAATAAAAGTATTATATGCAAGTGAAAACTAAAATATATAGGCAGTAAATAAATATAAGTGACTTTTCTATCACATCATGTCATTTTTGATGCCGTTTGTGCACCGTAGAAACAAGACGCACTGAAAGATGGCGGAATGTAGTTTTTTGTTTTTTTTTAATTTTACTCCACTTGGAATTTTTTAAAAGTTTTCCAGTACATTATATGATCGATTGTATAGTAGCATTGAAAAATACAACTCATCCCACAAAAAAACAAGTCCTCATACAGCTATGTTGATGGATAAATAAAGGAGTTACGATTTTTTAAAAATGGAGAGGAAAAAACGAAAATGGTAGAAAAAAAGGGCCGCATCATCAAGGGGTTACTAGCCTATGCAAAGCAATGGGGAATGAACCCACAAACAAACTATATGTGTTTTTAAGTGTAACAATGTTTAACAATATAACCCCCCAAATATACAGCTTCAGTACAATGTATCTAGGAAAGAAAGTACAATCTCTAGGAAAGAAAAAAAACAATATAGCTACAATGTATTGGCTAAAAGTATACTACAACGTGATATAAAGCACAAATAAATAAATGCCAATAAAAAATAGGGAGAGTTGCACTCAGCAATGTTCACTAATTTCAAGTCACACACTCAAGAAACAGCACACTTTATGATACAGAACACACACTCAGCTCACACACTTGCTGTTGTTTGCTTTGTATAGATAGCTGTTATGTGTAATACTCCTGCTTCACCTCTGCTTGGACAGGCATATGACATTACTTATCCTGTACTGACCCTGTACTAAGCTTCACAGCTGCACTCATTATTCTGCCAGGGGAGTCACTATGTGCATACATTACATTACTTATGTTTTTTTGATCCTGAGTTAAGGTGCTTTTAGACAAAACGATTACCGATCAATAAATTGTTTAAATGAGCTAAAGTGAACAATCGTTTAGCTTAAAAGCAGCCAAAGACCAAATCATGAACGATAATCGTTCTCTTTTAGTTTGTCATTCGTTTTATGCAGGCTTAAAAATCACTGTTGGCTCGTTCACTTATCATTCAATTTAAACAGCGCTCATTCAGTCCCTCTAATTGGCTTAAACAGCAAATATGAAACACTGAACGATTCTAAACGCTTCTCATTTGAACAGGTCAACAATGTATCTAAACAGACTGCACGAGAGCGAACAAGCTAGCGGTCATGTTACTCACTCGTTCAAATGATAAATCGGCTTGTCTAAAAGGACCCTAAGATCCTGTATTAGACTCCAGAGCTGCACTCACTATTCTCCTGGTGGAGTCACTATGTACATATTGTTACATTACTTATCCTGTACTGATCCTGAGTTACATCCTGTATTATACTGCAGAGCTGCACTCACTATTTTTCTGCTGGTGGAGTCACTATGTACATACATTACTTATCCTGTACTGATCCTGAGTTACATCCTGTATTATACTCCAGAGCTGCACTCACTATTCTGCTGGTGGAGTCACTGTGTACATACATTACTTATCCTGTACTGATCCTGAGTTACATCCTGTATTATATTCCAGAGCTGCACTCACTGTTCTGCTGGTGGAGTCACTATGTACATACTGGTACATTACTTATCCTGTACTGATCCGGCATTACATCCTATATTATGTTTCAAAGCTGCACTCACTATTCTGATGGTGGAGTCATTATGTACATACATTACATTACTTATCTTCTACTGATCCAGAGTTACATCCTGTATTATACTGCACAGCTGCACTCACTATTCTGCTGGTGGAGTCACTGTGTACATACATTACATTACTTATCCTGTACTGATTCTGAGTCACATCATGTATTATGCTCCAGAGCTGCACTCACTATTCTGCTAGTTGGTATTTTATATGCACTGGGGTTCAGCAGTCATGTTCCCTATAATTAACCATACCTCTATATGTCTCCAGCTGCCTCTCTGTCTCTCTTTTTCTGATGATTCTGTCAAGGTTTCTGCATACAATATACAGAGAGAGCTGTTTGCAAACAGTCCTTCTCCCTACCCAGCTTTTATATCCCTCATATCATGCAGCATTAAGGTCTCACGAGGGGTTTGCTGTGTTAGTTATTTCTAATCGCACCCGCAGTCACCTTCCCTCCGAGGGATAATAATTTACATTATAAGTAAAAGTTACCTGCTGAGTTTAATAGGTTTACAACCAACTGATACAGACCTAGTCCTCCAGGGGCCCAACTAGAGAAGGCTGGGCCTCATAGCAAACTTTGGAATGTGCCCCGATCTTCTTAATGTACATTGGCTTACAGTATGCATGTATAGAACTTATGACCATGACCTCCTCCTTACTACACTATATGGACAAAAGTATTTGGACACTGCATGTTTTTCAGAAAAAGTGCTTTATTATTCTATTTAGTAACGTGTCGGTCCTCCTCTTGCTTGCATTACAGAGGCAGCACGTCGAGGCATACTTTCCACAAGTTCTCTGTAAGTCTGGGTAGGAATAGCTCACCATTCCTTGTGCCAGGCTGTGAGAAGAGATTGTTGTGAGGATGGGTGTGGGTGGCGGTGTCGTGCTCGTCACTCCAGTCCGTTCCACAAGTGCTCGATTGAATGAATGAATAGTTATTACAAAATGAGCAGCTTTTTATTTTACCCATGCCCTTCCCAGCATACTGTTTGGCAAACTCAGTATTCGCATATTTGCTGATTTTCTGCAGTGTCCAAATACTTTTGTCCATATAGTGTATGCTTCGCTCTATCGGTCTAAAGGATACTGTTCTTTCCTGGTTCTCCTTATAATTCTAAACTAATTATACATCCATGCAAAACTTACACTTATTTTATTATTTGACCTCCGCGAGTGCATAGGACCTTCGCAGGCATTGATATTTTCCCATCTAGAAGGTCTGGGAACAAAATGAAAAACATCGAATCTTGTAGAGCAAAAAATTCTCTTCTAAATAGAACAAAAATGAAAAAAAAAAATGGAGTACATTCCGATTTTGGCCTTTGAAAAAGGGAAAAATTAGCAAAAAAGTGTTTTTTGCCATTTTTGACTCATTGTATCTTAAGAGCTATGCATCCTTTTGGGTCCATAATGTGAATAATGAGAAACATTTCTATGGAGTACACATTGATAAATTCATAGCTGAGTTGGATTGCATTGATTATGAGTTATTACTGCTTAAAATATGAGTTTTATTTTGCGCGATAGAATTTTTCAGATACTTTGACATGCAATGGTGGCAGAATGATGATAAGAGTGGCAGTCTGAGGAGCTTAGCTGGATTCAGCACCAAAAGTTTCCCTAGTGTGTGAAGTTTCATTGCTCTAGAGTCATTGGAACTGGCTTGGCAATGGATTGAAATCGCCACTTTTTTCAGGTTGCGTGCTGTAATCACATGACAACCCCCTAGATTAAGACCTGTAGCTCGTGAACCAAAGCACTTTGAAGCCTAATATTCTGGCTATCTTAGTTTAGGGTCAGGGTCTATCTTTGTGCACAGTTTCATTTAAATCTCAGATGGTCGACCGGGAGCGTTGGTTGAACTGACACGGAATGACCCTAAAGACACTTATTGTCACCCTCATCCACTCCTGACTCGACTACTGCAACTTGTTACTCATTGGCTTTTCCCACACCAGACTCTCCCCTCTCCAATCCGTACTAAATGTGGCAGCTAGACTCATCTTCCTACCCAGCCGCTTCTAAAATGCCTCTGCAGTATGCCAGTCGCTGCACTGACTGCCCATCCATTACAGAACCAAATTCAAACTCATCACCTCACCCATAGAGCTCTCCATGGTCACTGCGCCACTGTACTTCCCTCCTGTCCATACATCACCCCGCCTGTGTGTTCTGCTCTGCTAACACACTCAGACTAAACACCCATCTAATGTGAACCTCACATGCTCGCCTACAGGACATCTCTAGAGCAGCACAGATCCCCTAGAACGCTCTACCCCAAATCATCCGGACAATCCCAGATGCATGGAACTTCAGACGAGCCTTAAAGACGCACCTCTTCAGGGAGGCATACCAACTCTTCGGATCCAATCCATAATATGCCCTACGGCTCCCCAAACCTCCTTATCACTCCCATCCCTCTTATTCCCTAATAACTATATACCACTTGCAATTTATCTTACTGTCTGTGCTCCCCCGTGCCTCATACCCTGCCACTGCACGTTCCGCATCACCCCCATCCCGTTAGTTTCCGATCAACTGTATACCACATGCAATTGTCCGTACAGTTCATGCTCTCCCATGCTTTAAAAGTTCTGCGGAATAAGTTTTCTCTATACAAATAAAGATTTATTATTATGAATATACAGTAGTTTAAAAAAGTAAAAAAAAAAAAATATCATAAATTTGTATCTACCACTATCAGGACAGTGGCAGGGTGTTACGATATTGGCATAGCGCACTGTTCCATTGCAAGACAATTGGAAAAGCTTGCTGCATTAGTAGTGTAATGCACCACTTGCCATGATAACAGCTTTGGGTGATAGTAGTTCCTTTGTGCTCCACCAGGTGATAGTGGTTCTTTTGTGCTTCCCTGCCCCTAACAAAGTGAAAGCGGTCCCTCTGTGTTCCTCCTAGGTAATAGCTGTCCCTCTGTGCCTCTGCGCTCTACATCCAAAGGGGATAGTGTTTCATCTGTGCTCTCCAACCCAAGGTGGTAATGGCTCATCTGTGCTCTCTCCTCGAAGTAATAGTGATCTCTCTGTGCGACTTCCTCTTCCTTTACTTCTTTGAACTTTTGTTGCATACATTGAATGGCGCTGGAGCATGGCCACATGTGCATTTTGTATTCTCATCCACTCTGGCACCTCAGAGCGGCAACCAAAGAGGAATATACAGGATGCACATACGGCCATGTACCAGTACATAAAAGTATAAGCAATGACAGATCAAAGTAGTAAAGCTATAGTAATGTTCAGTCTGTGATCTATTAGTAGACCAAAGTCTTTTTCACATGTGCTGCTCCTTAGCCCAATTCCTCCCGTTCTGTATGTGCTTTTTTCATTTTTCTTGCCCAGATGTAGGACGTTGCATTTCTCTTTGTTAAATACCATTCTGTTAGTCGCGGTCCATTGTTCAAGCTTTTCTAGATCTTTTTGAATACTTTCTCTCTTCCCTAGTGTTTGATATTCCTCCTAGCTTTGTGTCGTCTGCAAATTTGATCAGTTTCCTATCAATTCCCTCCTCCAGATCATTTATAAAAATGTTGAACAACACTGGGCCTAGGACAGAGCCTTGTGGTTCCCCACTTGATACATTCTTCCTCTTGGATGTGCTGCCATTTATGACCACTCTTTGAGTATGATCACTCAGCCAGTTATAAATCCACGCTGTTGCCTTGTCAATTCCATATTTGGTCATTTTTTCAATAAGTATGGTACGAGATACTTTTTCAAATGCTTTACTAAAGTCAAGATATACTATATCCACCGCATTTCCCTGATCAACGCAGTCGGTGATTCTGTCATAAAAAGAAATTAGAGTCATCTGGCATGACTTGTTATTTACAAACCCATGCTGACTCTGGTTAATTACTCCATTTTTATCCAAGTACTTGCATACATGCTGCTTAATAATTTGTTCAAAGATCTTTCCCGGTATAGAAGTCAGGCTCACAGGCCTGTAGTTTCCTGGATCCACCTACTTCCCTTTTTTGAAGATGAGGACATTTGCCCTTTTCCAATCTTCTGGGACTTCTCCTGTTCTCCAGGAATTTTCAGAGATTATGGTGAGTGGTTCATCAATTACCTTCGCTGCTTCCTTTAGTATCCTAGGATGTAATTTTTCTGGACCTTGAGACTTGAATGCATTTACGTTAGCTAAGTGTTCCCTGCATTCTTTTATTCACCCAATAGAACAGGGAAGATCAGTTGATGTTCCATCTACCGTATATACCGGCGTATAAGGCGACGGGGCGTATAAGACGACCCCCCAACTTTCACCTTATACGCCGGTAATACAGTGGAGAAAAAAAAATCATTACTCACCTCCCCCAGCGTTCTGCGGCGCAGCTGCAGGCTGTCGCTCCCTCCTGGTCCCCGGCAGAGCATTGCTTTCTGAATGCGGGGCTTGAAATCCCCGCCTCCAGAAAGCTAATACACACGCAGTCAGCCAGTTACAGCCATTCAATGGCATCATTGAATGGCTGTGATTGGCTAAAACACACGTGGCTTCAGCCAATCACACTATTCAATGACATCATTGAATGGGTGTGATTGCTAACACACGTGCGCCTTCAGCCAATCACAGCCATTCAATGATGTCATTGAATGGCTGTAACTGGCTGACGGCGTGTGTATTAGCTTTCTGGAGGCGGGGATTTCAAGCCCCGCATTCAGAAAGCAATGCTCTGCCGGGGACCAGGAGGGAGCGACAGCCTGCCGGAGCGCGACAGAACGCCGGGGGAGGTGAGTAATGATTTTTTTTTTTGACACTTTTTTTTTTTGTATTACCGGCGTATAAGACGACCCCCGACTTCAGAGCAGATTTTTCGGGGTTCAAAAGTCGTCTTATACGCCGGTATATACGGTACTTTCTGAGAGAAAACAGATACAAAATAGGATTTAAAAAGTTCGGTCTTCTCATCATCATTATTAACCAATTCACCATTTTCACCTTGTAAGCATCCAATAGCATCTTTGACTTTTCTTTTGCTTTTGACATACCCCCCAAATCCTTTTTTATTGCTTTTGACCTCTGTTGCAAGCCTCAATTCATTATTAGCTTTGGCTTTTCTGACACTTGCCCTACAGTTTCTGCAGACCGCATTATATTCTTCTTTAGATATTCCCCCCTCAAGATTCACTGTGTATTAGTTTGCATCATTAGTATAAGACACTACACCTACTTTGATTGACCAGTTCTGCCCATAAGAGCAGCACAGGCCAGTAGGAGCAGCATGACTACCAATGCACAATTGCATCTGGTAGTCAGAGACATGGTTGGTTCAGCTATCTTTGCTTGTCCTGGCCCGGAGGAAAAATGTAATATATTTTTGATGGGAAATAGACTAAGCTGTACAGGAAACCAACCAGTGCAATATAAGTTTGCAGGCGGATATTTGCCATCCATCCAAGATTCTAATAAATTTGCCTATCGGTGAATACATCACTGCACATAGCGTTTGTTCTACACAATTTACTTTCCACCAGGAGTGTGAGATTATTGATGAAAGGTTGCCACAATGTCCCGTTTTTTTACTTTTCTTCTTGTTTTTCATCTTCTCTGTGTTCTTCTTTTGGATTCCCTGAAGACATTGACTGTTTTGAGAATTGTTCTGTGCCAGGGTTGCATAATCCATTATACTTCGGAACACCAATGTTACTACCAATGTGTTGTTATAATTGTCTTCAGGGATGTTAGCACTATGAAACTAACTGTCTTAGTCATTATCAAATTCCCTGCAGAATAATTTCTTGGAACAGGAAAATATTTCCAGCAACAAGAGACTTTTTGGATTTTTGCATTCTCCCTGGAATATCAATATTCTTTTTGGTTTTTCAAAATGTATTTATTTTAACCACAGAGTTTACGCTCACTCTTCAAATATAGAAAAAAGACTATATTTCACAAAGCGTTATGGGCCAGTTGGGCAAGTGTGTTTATGCTTTATTGTTTGAAGGTTTTATTGATATACAGGTTACAGGTAGTCAGGGTTTCCCCTTTAACCCTTTAATGACATCTGTTTTTTGAACTTTTGTTTTCACTTTTCACCCTTACATTTCAAGAGCCATAACTTTTGTATTATTATATCAGATACTGTGTTTCCCCGAAAACAAGATCTACCCCGATAATAAACCCTACCCTGATTTATTTTATTTTTTTGGGGGGGGAGGGGGATTCCAAAATATAAGCCCTTCACTGAAAATAAGTCCTAGCTAAACTACATGAAAAAACAAACAGCAATACTCCCTAGCTGGCGGCATCTGGGTCCCTTGCGCTGGTCTCTGACAAGCACTCGTTTGCTGGAGGTGGGGTATTCAAAGCCCTGTTACCAGTAAGAGAGTGCTATGTCAATGCTGAGCATTACACTGCAGCCTGCCGAGGCGCTGGAGACCAGCGCGAGGGACCCAGATGCCACCGGCTAGGTGTGTATAAGACACTGTGCCTCTTTTGGGGCAAAAATTAATATAAAACAGTGTCTTCGTTTTGGGGAAACACGGTGTCAATATGAGGGCTTGTTTTTGGCAGAACGAGTTCTAATTTTTAATGGTACCACTTAATGTACCATATAACTTATTGAAAATCTTTTAAAACTTTTTAAGTGGGATGAAATGAGAAGAAAAATATAATTGTGCCATTGTTTTACTGTTGCCATATTCTGAGGCCCATAGCTTTTTAAATTTCTTGTTGATAGTGCTACATGAGACTTGTTTTTAGCAGGGCAAGCTGTATTTTTTATTAGTACCATGTTGGCATATATACAACGTTTGGATCCCACTTTATTTATAAACAGGGTGCCCAAAACCAGAATGTAACCCCTAGACATGTTCATTTTATCGGTCAATACATAAGTCTGTCTCCACAGCTCCTCCGCGGGTTCGCCGCCAAGATCCCGTGCCCAGCTCAGTTCCAATGTCCTGCTTCCCACTCCAATGTTGCTCTCCAAGAGCAGTCTAAACAACTATATAAAGTTCTCAAAGAAGGTCAAAGGGCATCCAAGAGATTGTACATTACCTAGTGACCTAATATAGTGACAAAGTTGTAGGTAATGATACCACGCTCCAGTCGGGGGGTCCTCACCTACTAGTATCTCCTTTAGGGACCTAATGCCAAAGCCCACAACAAGGTTACAGACCCAAGGAACTGGGTTTATTATTCTTGTCGTCAGGGAGGTTTCATTGAAAAATGTCGGAACATCCGGGTTGCCCAGCAATGGGGTGAGAGGGCCTGGTTTGATGATCAGCCCTGACTTGTTGGCCTGACCCACCCAGGCTGTAATCAAGTTTTCAAGAAAAGGTGAAAGCCCCAAGTTCCTATGTTTCTCCCTGCCCGGCAGCCAGAAGAGCCAGAGCCCCTGATGTGGAACTGAGTCCTGTTCAGCCTCAACCCACAGTTTGACAGAAAATTTTGGTGTCTATATTCAGAAGAGAAATGGGCCTATAATTTCCGCACATTGTTGGGTATCACCGTAATCAACACCTGGAGTACCTGCGAAGGGAATAGACAGGAATGAATCATAGAATGGTAGAGTTGGAAGGGACCTCCAGGGTCATCTGGTCCAACCCCCTGCTCAGTGCAGGATTCACTAAAATCATCCCAGAGTGATATTTGCCCAGCCTTTGTTTGAACACTTCCATTGAAGGAGAACTCACCCCCTCCAGTGGTAACCTTTTCCACTCATTGATCACCCTTACTATCAGAAAGTTTTATCTAATATCTGATTTGTGTCTCCTCCCTTTCACTTTCATCCCATTGCTTCTAGTCTTTCCTTGTGCAAATGAGAATAGGGCTGGTCCCTCTACACTGTGACAGCCCTTTAGATATTTGTAGACAGCTATTAAGTCTCCTCTCAGCCTTCTTTTTTGCAAGCTAAACATCCTCAGATCCTTTAACCATTCTTCATAGGACATGATTTTAGACTGCTCACCATTTTGGTAACTCTTCTCTGAACTTGCTTTAGTTTGTCTATGTCTTTTTTAAAGTGGGGTGCCCAGAACTGGACACAGTATTGCAGATGAGGCCTGAGTAAGGAAGAGTAGAGGGGGATAATTACCTCACGTGATCTAGACTCTATGCTTCTTTTAATACATCCCAGAAATGTGTTAGCCTTTTTGGTTGCTGTATGACATTCTTCCACTTGGATGTCCAGCCATTTATGACCACTCTTTGAGTACAATCACTCAGCCAGTTGTGAATCCACCTAGCAGTTGCCTTGTCAATCCCATATTAGTAATTTTTTCAATAAGTATGGTATGAGATACTTTGTCAAATGCTTTACTAAAGTCAAGATGTACTATATCCACTGCATTTTTCTGATCAACCCATTCGGTGATTCTGTCATAGAAAGAAATTAGATTTGTCTGGCATGATTTGTTATTTACAAACCCATGCTTGCTTTGGTTAATTTCTCAATTTTTATCCAAGTACTTGCATACATGCTGTTTGATAATTTGTTCAAAGATCTTTCCCGGTGTAGAAGTCAGGCTCGCAGGACTGTATTTTCCTGGATCCACCTTCTTCCCTTTTTTGAAGATCGGGACAAGATTTGCCCTTTTCCAATCTTCAGGACTTCTCCAGGAATTTTCAGAGATTATGGCGAATGGTTCAGCAATTACCTCTGCTACTTCCTTTAGTATCCTAAAATGTAATTCATCTGGACCTTGAGACCTGAATTCATTTAATGCGTCTAGCATTAAAGGTGCTAACTTCTCACTGCAAGCTTTTTTAAAAGTGGCTTCTAAACTGAGGATTTCTTTAAACTTGATAAATGATCTCAAAAAACCATGTAGCTTTAGAGACTCCATGTCACAGGCTGGACTATCATAGAAGCCAACTTGTCATGCCTTATGAGCTTTGCAGCTGATGTGGATATTGAGATTACTTGTACCTCATGATGATGTTTTCATTGCTCCTTCTACAGGATATGGCTGTGCTACGGACTTGTCAGATACTGAACTGTTAGAAATGGATGGAAATAAGCCTCCATTTGCGTTGCTAGTGAGAAGCCCAGAGGCTTTTGTAGACCACATGGCCAGTTAAGTTATTGTAAGATTGGAGAAGTTATGACAATGCATTAGGAGCAGTTAACCCCAAATTGTTATTATATTGACTTCATGTGTTCAAATTTCTGTCCTGTTTATGTATATTTCATTTTTCTTGCGTCACAGCCAATCAGCAAATCTACAGCTTGCTTAATAACATTGGAGACAAGATGATTGTTTGTGCTTGGTCTATAATCCAGATAAATGATGTGTGCAGTTTTTTGGCAGACTTGTATTTCAACTCCTTTCCAACACACGCTCATTGGTTGTCAACTTCACGGAATGCACAAAAATAAGTTCAAGTGGTCTTCGAGTGAACACTCACTGCTGCAGTTCAACTGAACATTCAGTGCTGTCTATGAAAATCAAAACCAGCCAGAGATCTTAACAGCGATTATTCTTTTGAATACTAGAAAAGACTATTCAGTCAACGATCACTTGCACATATTTTTGTGCTTTCGAGAAGCAATGAGTGGGAGGGCAAAATATTCAAAAACGTGGAAGCAAATCAATGTTCAATGGTAGGTGCACTCTGAACAACCCAACACCTCCCTGTAAAGTTGTTGGCTAGTTCTTGAAAGTTAATAATTACCTGTTTACACCAGACAAAAGTTAATCAACCAGCGACTATTTTTAGGTGAGCTGAAATGGAGTGAGAAGTGAATGAATTCTTGCTCATCACCTGGTTGGTGACCATATTTACACGGAACAACTGTTGCCTACATTTGCTCTATCGAGCAACAATTCAGATGATATAAAAAAATCCAATTCGGGAACCCAAAAGACTTTTGTCAGAAACTTCTGCTTTTATTACATATCGTGCTCAAACACAGCATGACATCAGAGAACGCATTTTCGTTCTACACGAACCTTGTTCCCATTGATAATCCATCCTACTAACTTCCTTTAAAAAACACTTCCAATTTAAAAAAAAACACCTGTGATTTAAAGGGGTTGTCTCACGCCGAAACGGTTTTTTTTTTTATTCAGTAGGCCCCCTGTTCGGCGCGAGACAAACCCAAGGGATGGGTTAAAAAAAAAAAAGTTTATTACTTACCCGAATCCCCGTGCTGCGGCGACTTCTTTCTTCCTTTACCAAGATGGCCGCCGGGATCTTCACCCACGATGCACCGCGGGTCTTCTCCCATGGTGCACCGTGGGCTCTGTGCGGTCCATTGCCGATTCCAGCCTCCTGATTGGCTGGAATCGGCACACGTGACGGGGCGGAGCTACGAGGACCAGCTCTCCGGCACGAGTGGCCCCATTCACCAGGGAGAAGACCGGACTGCGCAAGCGCGTCTAAAAACGCCAGAAGACAGCGAATTTAGACGGATCCATGGCGACGGGGACGCTAGCAACGGAGCAGGTAAGTGAATAACTTCTGTATGGCTCATAATTAATGCACGATGTATATTACAAAGTGCATTAATATGGCCATACAGAAGTGCTGAACCCCACTTGCTTTCACGAGACAACCCCTTTAACCCCTTCATAATCCTAGCAGCTGGAAATGCTGATTGCTCATCTCTTCCCTTTAGACTAGACAAATGCATTATGCACAGCTTTCTTCCTATAAGCATGGTAGATATTCTTAAACACTAAATATTACAATCAATTCATAATATTTTTGCCTACTTTAATAATCTTATAGGGCATAAGAAATGTCGTCCATAATAAACAGTTATATATAGATAATTCATAAATAATTCTTGAGGACCTTCATAAAATAGTCTATTTTTTTTAGAATTTATAAAAAAATTTATGGAAAAATTCCTTAACAAATTTAGGAAAAGAAAAAAAAAAAGTGGCAACCCCCAATGTAGCGTATGCCATCTAGCAGTAAAGAAAAATCAGTTTGTGGATAGTACAGGTAATAAAAAATATAACATCATGAGCGACATAAATTGCGACACAAGTAATGCTGTATACATGATTACATGCACAATGTGCAACCTGCATTATGTGGGCTGTACGACACGCAAAATAAGAACACGCATCACAGAACATGTACGACATATTAAAAATTCTAACATCCATAGTACAGGTGTTGCAAAACATTTTTTGGAAATACATTCAGGGAAAATGGACAGCTTTGTGTAACACGGCGTAGAAAGGGTAAAAAATCCAAGGAGACTTAATGTAAGCCAGGATATGGTGCTGAAAAGAGAGGCATTTGGGATCTTAGTGTTGGGTACAAGATTTCCAAATGCAATGAATTATGGAAAAATTCTTTGATAAATTCTAAAAAAAAATCAACTATTTTATGAAGGTCCTTATGAATTATTTATGAATTATCTATATATAACTCATGAACGACATTTCTTCTGTCCCATAAGATTATTAAAGTAAGCAAAAATATTCTGAATTGATTGTAATATTTAGTGTTTAAGAATATCTAGCTGTGCATAATGCATTTGTCTAGTCTAAAGGGAAGAGACGAACAATCAGCATTTCCAGCTGCTAGGATTATGAAGGGGTTAAATGACAAGTGTTTTTTGTAATTGGAAGTGTTTTTAAAGGAAGCTAGTAGGATGGATTATCGAGGTGAACAAGGTTTGTGTAAAACTGAAACGCGTTCTCTTATGTCATCCAGTGTTTGAGCATGTAATAAAAGCAGAAGTTTCTCACAAAAGTCTTCTGGGTTCCCGAATTGGATTTTTTTGTATACAGACAGCCACCTTGACCGGATGGTAGAAAAAAGACTTGTGAGTATATCTGCACAGAGGGATAAGAGAGCAGAAGGTCAACACTGAAGGTGGGATCTTATATATATGTATGCCAATTCAGATGATAGTTGTCCCGTGTAAATCCACTCTGTCTGGACGGTGTAGACATTCGCTGCTGTGCCCCTGATTAATTAGAACAGCCAAGTCTGCAGAGGAGCAGTTAGAAACTGTCCGAGTTGTCTCCCCATTTAGATATTTAAGGGCCGAAGCAAGGGAAATGGAGAGAGACTTACATGTGGATCTGTTGCAGCCGTTCTGAGGCCTGCACCTTGCTTGCAGGCCAGACCAGGTTTTGGGTGTGCCCTTGCTTCTCTGGGAGCTGAGGGGTGTGGTAGTTGCAGGAGTAACATCAGTCAGCACCTGGTGCTGAGTAGCTTGGCTCCTACTTAAACAGTGCCAGCATTATCTCCTGTGCTGGGCAATACTTCAGTTGCCTTTGGACAGCGACGGAGGAACACATCTTGGCTGAAGCTCTCCATGCGAGCTAAGTTCTTTTCTGTTTTGTTTGGTTTGCTGTTTCGCCTTTCTTTTGTGCTAGGGCTCCCTGATAGGGACTTGTCAGTGGCCCAGGCACGCGTGCAGGCTCGCACTTGTCAGAGCGATCGGTCCGCCGAGTAGGCAGGGCCCCCTCCTGGGTTAGGGGACTATAGGGAGAGATTTCCCCATAGTTTTATGTTTTTCTTTGCACAGTTGTGCCTTTTGTTTGTGTTTTTGTGGTCGCACGTCTGGAGGACGCAACAGGATACTACCGGAAACAGTAGCTGAAGCTCTTGCCAACATCACTTATTTAATTTTCTTACACATAGCCCCTTCTTGGTAATGACAGTTGCCTCCTTTGAATTAATTTCTTTAGTGTATCTTTCACTTCATGGTTTCGTAAACTGTAGATAAAGGGGTTGAGCATGGGTGTTATCACTGTGTACCCCAGGCTGATCATTCGATCATAGTTGGCAGAGTAACTAGAGGGAGGGCGGAAATAAATGAAAATGACTGTGCCATAGAAAAGAGAAACAACAATGAGGTGAGAAGAGCAGGAAACGAAGGCTTTCCTCCGACTCTCAGCAGTCTTCAGCTTTACTATGGCCTGAGCAATAAGTGAGTATGAGGTCATGATAAAGAGCAATGGAATGATAATGGCCGAAGACGCCTCGGTGTAAAGTAACATCTCAGGCAGAGTGGTGCTTGAACAAGCAATTTTGATCAGAGCCGTCACATCACAGAAGAAATGCTGGATTAATTTGTCTTCACAGTATGCCAGCTTGGAAATGATGAAAGTGTGTAGAAAAGAATGTAAAGCTGCTGTGAACCAGGAGGCGACCACCAGAATGGAACATACCCTTCTATTCATTATAGACGTGTAGCGCAGGGGGTTACATATAGCCAAGTACCGGTCAAAAGCCATGACCGCCAAGAGAAAATTTTCGGTGACGCCTAATGACACAAGGAAATACATCTGAAGGAAGCAGCACAAGAAGGAAATCCTCAAGCGGCCATAACAAAGGCCATGAAGTAGTTGTGGTACTGTGACAGTGGAGAAGCAAATGTCCACCAGCGATAAATTCCCTAAGAAGAAATACATAGGACTATCTAAGTCTGGAGATAGGGTTATGGAAGTTAATAGCAGCAAGTTACTGATCCATGTAAGGAGGTAGATGACAAGCAGAAGAGCAAAGAGTGCAAGTTGGTTACAAGGAATGTTTGAAAAACCCAGTAGAGTGAAGCTGGAGGAGATGTTCACCGCTTCCATGATGGAGAAGCCTTACAGTCCATGACCTTACAAGAACCAGGCAAAGCTTTACTCTATATGCAGCAAACCTTCTCAGAGCTTATGGGGAAAGTATCATCATCATCATCACCTTCTCCACCACCTGTAGACAGAAAAAAGAGCACCTGTCTTCAGACAGAGCGACATCAGAAATCAGTGTTTTACCACAGTACCACCGGCTTCAAATGTCTAACCTGGCAGGGAGGGGGCGGTGTAGTCTGCATAATCCTTTGTTCATAGTCAAGGGACTGCAGAAAAGAAGAGATAAAACCTGAGACTATAATTACCCTAAGGGTTCAGAAACATTAGGTGTAAAGGTCAGCACAAGAACAAACTCCAGCCATGCAAGTGATCATGAGATGCCAACTCACAAACTTCAAACATATGCAAAAAAGGATCCCAACATCACAGAAGCAGCCCAGAGGAATATTGCTACTTCATTCAAATAATTCCAGATACGTAAAACTCCATTACAGCAAAACTCCATTTCAGCAAGATTGCCTTTATCAAGCTTTGATATGGAGAATCTTTCCAAAATGTTGCACTGCACTGGCACTTTAACCACTTAAGAACCAAGTACAGTAAACCCAGGAGCGCTTGTGTTCTAGGTGACAGCTTTACCTATTAAGCTAGCTGGCTTGCTGGACAGCTCCCCTGCTAAACCTTGTCCCTGTTCCTTGTTCCTGCTCCTGTCTTTCTAATCAGACTAGAAATAAGTGGGCAGTTTATGTACAGTTAAACTTATGGAAAAAATCTGCATACTTGGTCCATATGCTGTATAAGAATGTATAATCAATCCTTTGTAATTAATACTGATGTCTACAATAGAGATGAGCGAACGTACTCGTCCGAGCTTGATATTCGTGCGAATATTACGGTGTTCGGGATGCTCGTTACTCGTAACGAGTACCACGCGGTGTTCCGGTTACTTTCAGTTTCCTCTCTGAGACGTTAGCGCGCTTTTCTGGCCAATTGAAAGACAGGGAAGGCATTACAACTTCCCCCTGTGACGTTCAAGCCCTATACCACCCCCCTGCTGTGAGTGGCTGGGGTGATCAGATGTCACCCGAGTATAAAAGTCGGCCCCTCCCGCGGCTCGGCTCAGATGCCGTGTGAGTTAGTGAGGGAAAGTGCTGTTCTATTGGAGTTGCTGTAGGGAGAGTGTTTGTAGTCAGTGTAGGCTTCAAGAACCCCAACGGTCCTTCTTAGGGCCACATCTACGTGTGTGCAGGCTGCTGTTAGCAGTGGAAATTTTTTTTTTTTCTTCTCAAAATCGGCAGTGCAGAGCATTGCACCCGGTATTAGGGACAGAAGTGGTGCTTAGGCAGGGAGAGTGTTAGGAGTGAGTGTAGCCTTCAAGAACCTCAACGGTCCTTTCTAGGGCCACATTTAACTGTGTGGAGTACTGTGCAGGCTGCTGTTAGCTGTGTTGCTAATTTTTTTTTCTTCTCAAAATCGGCAGTGCAGAGCATTGCACCCGGTATTAGGGACAGAAGTGGTGCTTAGGCAGGGAGAGTGTTAGGAGTGAGTGTAGCCTTCAAGATCCTCAACGGTCCTTTCTAGGGCCACATTTAACTGTGTGAGTACTGTGCAGGCTGCTGTTAGCTGTGTTGCTTTTTTTTTTTTTTTTTCTCAAAATCGGCGGTGCAGAGTATTGCACCCTCCATTGATACTACAGGCACAGAATTGTGTAGGCAGGGCCACAACACAGTTATTAGTCATTGAATAGACGCAGTGGGCCTATCCTTTTAAACAAAAGGGAAGAAAGTATATTTGCCCTGCCTCTGTCAGTCCTAAGGGCTCTGGGTACGTGTGTGCTGCGTGGAGAACGTAAAAAAATCAGACGCAACCAGCTACGGTTGAGTGCAGCCTTGCGCCAATTTCTTTCCTGCCTGGGAAATACCTGCTCTGCCACAGTTAATAACTCTGCAACAGTAAAGTTCTGTGACACTTTTGCAGGGCCGCAACACAGTGTCAGTTATTAAACTTATTATTCAGTGAATAGACGCAGTGGGCCTATCCTTTTAAACAAAAGGGAAGAAAGTATATTTGCCCTGCCTCTGTCAGTCCTAAGGGCTCTGGGTACGTGTGTGCTGCGTGGAGAACGTAAAAAAATCAGACGCAACCAGCTACGGTTGAGTGCAGCCTTGCGCCAATTTCTTTCCTGCCTGGGAAATCAAATCACTGGTAATACAGCATGCTGAGGGGTAGGGGTAGGCCTAGAGGATGTGGACGCGGCTGAGGACGCGGAGGGCCAAGTGAGGGTGTGGGCACAGGCCGAGCTCCTGATCCAGGTGTGTCGCAGCCGACTGCTGCGCGATTAGGAGAGAGGCACGTTTCTGGCGTCCCCGCATTCATCGCCCAATTAATGGGTCCACGCGGGAGACCTTTATTAGAAAATGAGCAGTGTGAGCAGGTCCTGTCCTGGATGGCAGAAAGTGCTTCGAGCAACCTATCGTCCAGCCACAGTTCTGCGCCGTCCACTGCTGCAAATCCGAATCCTCTGTCTGCTGCTCCTCCTTCCTCCCAGCCTCCTCACTCCACTACAATGACACATGCTCAGGAGCGGGAACACTCCCTTTTCTCGGGCCCCTGCTCAGATTGGGCAGCAGTGGTTCCTCTACCACCAGAGGAGTTTATCGTCACTGATGCCCAACCATTGGAAAGTTCCCGGGGTCCGGGGTATGAGGCTGGGGACTTCCGGCAACTGTCTCAAGACCTTTCAGTGGGTGAGGAGGACGATGACGATGAGACACAGTTGTCTTGCAGTGAGGTAGTAGTAAGGGCAGTAAGTCCGAGGGAGCAGTGCACAGAGGATTCGGAGGAAGAGCAGCAGGACGATGAGGTGACTGACCCCACCTGGTGTGCAACGCCTACACAGGACAGGTCTTCAGAGGGGGAGGCACGGGCAGCAGCAGGGCAGGTTGCAAGAGGCAGTGCGGTGGCCAGGGGTAGAGGCAGGGCCAGACCGAATAATCCACCAAGTGTTTCCCAAAGCGCCCCATCGCGCCATGCCACCCTGCAGAGGCCGAGGTGCTCTAAGGTCTGGCAGTTTTTCACCGAGACGCCTGACGATCGACGAACAGTGGTGTGCAACCTTTGTCGCGCCAAGATCAGCCGGGGAGCCACCACCAACAGCCTCACCACCACCAGCATGCGCAGACATATGATGGCCAAGCACCCCACAAGGTGGGACGAAGGCCGTTCACCGCCTCCGGTTTGCACCGCTGCCTCTCCCCCTGTGCCCCAACCTGCCACTGAGATACAACCCCCCTCTCAGGACACAGGCACGACCGTCTCATGGCCTGCACCCACACCCTCACCTCCGCTGTCCTCGGCCCCATCCAGCAATGTCTCGCACCGCACAGTCCAGCCGTCGCTAGCGCAACTGTTGGAGCGCAAGCGCAAGTACGCCGCCACGCACCCGCACGCTCAATCGTTAACCGTCCACATAGCCAAATTTATCAGCCTTGAGATGCTGCCGTATAGGGTTGTGGAAACGGAGTCCTTCAAAGCTATGATGGCGGCGGCGGCCCCGCGCTACTCAGTTCCCAGTCGCCACTACTTTTCCCGATGTGCCGTCCCAGCCCTGCACGACCACGTCTCCCGCAACATTGTACGCGCCCTCACCAATGCGGTTAGTGGCAAGGTCCACTTAACTACGGACATGTGGACAAGCACAGGCGGGCAGGGCTACTACATCTCCCTGACGGCACATTGGGTGAATTTAGTGGAGGCTGGGACAGAGTCAGAGCCTGGGACCGCTCACGTCCTACCCACCCCCAGAATTGCGGGCCCCAGCTCGGTGGTGGTATCTGCGGAGGTGTATGCTTCCTCCACTAAAGCACCCTCCTCCTCCTCCTCCTCCTCCTCTGTCTCGCAATCAAGATGTGTTAGCAGCAGCATGTCGCCAGCAGTCGGTGTCGCGCGGTGTGGCAGCACAGCGGTGGGCAAGCGTCAGCAGGCCGTGCTGAAACTACTCAGCTTAGGCGATAAGAGGCACACGGCCCACGAACTGCTGCAGGGTCTGACACAGCAGACCGACCGCTGGCTTGCGCCGCTGAGCCTCCAACCGGGCATGGTCGTGTGTGACAACGGCCGTAACCTGGTGGCGGCTGTGCAGCTTGGCAGCCTCACGCACGTGCCATGCCTGGCCCACGTCTTTAATTTGGTGGTTCAGCGCTTTCTGAAAAGTTACCCACGCTTGTCAGACCTGCTCGTAAAGGTGCGCCGGCTCTGCGCACATTTCCGCAAGTTCCACACGGACGCTGCCACCCTGCGCACCCTGCAACATCGGTTTAATCTGCCAGTGCACCGACTGCTGTGCGACGTGCCCACACGGTGGAACTCTACGCTCCACATGTTGGCTAGGCTCTATGAGCAGCGTAGAGCTATAGTGGAATACCAACTCCAACATTGGCGGCGCAGTGGGAGTCAGCCTCCTCAATTCTTTTCAGAAGAGTGGGCCTGGTTGGCAGACATCTGCCAGGTCCTTCGAAACTTTGAGCAGTCTACCCAGGTGGTGAGCGGCGATGCTGCAATCATTAGCGTCACCATTCCTCTGCTATGCATCTTGAGAAGTTCCCTGCAAACCATAAAGGCAGCCGCTTTGCGCTCGGAAACAGAGCCGGGGGAAGACAGTATGTCGCTGGATAGTCAGAGCACCCTCCTGTCTATATCTCAGCGCGTTCAGGAGGAGGAGGAGGAGCATGAGGAGGATGAGGAGGAGGGGGAAGAGACAGCTTGGCCCACTGCTGACGGTACCCATGCTGCTTGCCTGTCATCATTTCAGCGTGTATGGCCTGAGGAGGAGGAGGAGGAGGAGGAGGAGGAGGAGGATCCTGAAAGTGATCTTCCTAGTGCGGACAGCCATGTGTTGCGTACAGGTACCCTGGCACACATGGCTGACTTCATGTTAGGATGCCTTTCTCGTGACCCTCGCATTCAACGCATTCTGGCCACTACGGATTACTGGGTGTACACACTGCTCGACCCTCGCTATAAGGAGAACCTTCCCACTCTCATTCCCGAAGAGGAAAGGGGTTCGAGAGTGTTGCTATACCACAGGACCCTGGCGGACAAGCTGATGGTAAAATTCCCATCCGACAGCGCTAGTGGCAGAAGGCGCAGTTCCGAGGGCCAGGTAGCAGGGGAGGTGTGTAGATCGAGCAGCATGTACAGCCCAGGCAGTGCAACAGTCTTTAAGGGCCTGGCCAGCATTATGGCTCCCCAGCAAGACTGTGTCACCGCTCCCCAGTCAAGGCTGAGTCGGCGGGAGCACTGTAAAAGGATGGTGAGGGAGTACGTAGCCGATCGCACGACCGTCCTCGGTGACGCCTCTGCCCCCTACAACTACTGGGTGTCGAAGCTGGACACGTGGCCTGAACTAGCGCTGTATGCCCTGGAGGTGCTTGCTTGTCCTGCGGCTAGCGTCTTGTCGGAAAGGGTGTTTAGTGCGGCTGGGGGAATCATCACAGATAAGCGTACCCGCCTGTCAACCGACAGTGCCGACAGGCTAACACTCATCAAGATGAACAAAGCCTGGATTTCCCCAGACTTCTCTTCTCCACCAGCGGACAGCAGCGATACCTAAGCAATACGTCGGCTGCACCCGCGGATGGAAGCTACGTTCTCTCTCACCATCCAAAACGGGGACATTTCTGCTTCATCAATCTGTGTCTAATATTCCTCCTCCTCCTCCTGCTCCTCCTCCTGAAACCTCACGTAATCACGCTGAACGGGCAATTTTTCTTAGGGCCACAAGGCTCACTCATATAATTTTTCTAAACAATTTTTATATGTTTCAATGCTCTTAAAAGCGTTGAAACTTTAACTTGAACCAATTTTTAGTTAAACTGGGCTGCCTCCAGGCCTAGTTACCACTTAAGCCACATTAACCAAAGCGATTAATGGGTTTCACCTGCCCTCTTGGTTGGCCATGGCCAATTTTTTTGATGTACATTAGTACTGTTGATACAGCAATTTTTGTGGGCCCTCGCCTACAGTGTAATCAAATGAATTTTTAGCCCACCTGCATTACAGCTGACGTTACATCCGCTGTGTTGGGCAATGCAATGGGATATTTCTGTGTACCGCCGGTGGCTTCCTGGCACCCACCCATGCTGTGGGTCCACAGGGAATTATAAATGCATCTGATTCCACTTGTAAAGAACCCCAGTCTGACTGGGGCATGCAGTGTGGGCCGAAGCCCACCTGCATTAAGCACGACATTACTACCTCAGCTGTGTTGGGCAATGCAATGGGATATTTCTATGTACCGCCGGTGGCTTCCTGGCACCCACCCATGCTGTGGGTCCACAGGGAATTTTAAATGCATCTGATTCCACTTGTAAAGAACCCCAGTCTGACTGGGGCATGCAGTGTGGGCCGAAGCCCACCTGCATTAAGCACGACATTACTACCTCAGCTGTGTTGGGCAATGCAATGGGATATTTCTATGTACCGCCGGTGGCTTCCTGGCACCCACCCATGCTGTGGGTCCACAGGGAATTATAAATGCATCTGATTCCACTTGTAAAGAACCCCAGTCTGACTGGGGCATGCAGTGTGGGCCGAAGCCCACCTGCATTAAGCACGACATTACTACCTCAGCTGTGTTGGGCAATGCAATGGGATATTTTTGTGTACCGCCGGTGGGTTCCAGGGAGCCACCCATGCTGTAGGTGCACACGGAGTTTAACCTACATGTGTCCACTTGTAAAGAACCCCAGTCTGACTGGGGCATGCAGTGTGGGCCGAAGCCCACCTGCATTAAGCACGACATTACTACCTCAGCTGTGTTGGGCAATGCAAGGGGATATTTCTATGTACCGCCGGTGGCTTCCTGGCACCCACCCATGCTGTGGGTCCACAGGGAATTATAAATGCATCTGATTCCACTTGTAAAGAACCCCAGTCTGACTGGGGCATGCAGTGTGGGCCGAAGCCCACCTTCATTAAGCACGACATTACTACCTCAGCTGTGTTGGGCAATGCAATGGGATGTTTTTGTGTATCGCCGGTGGGTTCCAGGGAGCCACCCATGCTGTCGGTCGACAGGGACTTCACAATAGGGAGTTGTACCTGCCTGTGTCTATGAATTAAAAAGCCCGGTCTGACTGGGGCATGCAGAGACACCTTGACAGAATGAATAGTGTGTGGCACATAGGTTCCCCATTGCTATGCCCACATGTGCAGCTCCTGATGGCGGTGGCACAGGATTCTATTTCTCATTGCTTCTGTACAGCATTGTGGGCTATCGCCCCGCCCCTTTTAAAGAGGGTCGCTGCCTAGACGTGCCAACCCTCTGCAGTGTGTGCCTGCGGTTCCTCGTCATGGCAGACGCACTTCTAAATAGACATGAGGGTGGTGTGGCATGAGGGCAGTTGAAGGCTGCGCAGGGACACTTTGGTGTGCGCTGTGGGGGGGAGGGGGTGCGGTTGGGCAGCATGTAACCCAGGAGAAGTGGCAACGGAGTGTCATGCAGGCAGTGATTGTGCTTTGTTGGAGGTAGTGTGGTGCTTAGCAAAGGTATGCCATGCTAATGAGGGCTTTTCAGAAGTAAAAGTTTTTGGGAGGGGGGGGCCCACTCTTGCCGCTATTGTGGCTTAATAGTGGGACCTGTGAACTTGAGATGCAGCCCAACATGTAGCCCCTCGCCTGCCCTATCCGTTGCTGTGTCGTTCCCATCACTTTCTTGAATTGCCCCGATTTTCACACAAGGAAACCTTAGCGAGCATCGGCGAAATACAAAAATGCTCGGGTCGCCCATTGACTTCAATGGGGTTCGTTACTCGAAACGAACCCTCGAGCATCGCGCAAAGTTCGTCCCGAGTAACGAGCACCCGAGCATTTTGGTGCTCGCTCATCTCTAGTCTACAACCATAATTTCACCTGTATGTTATGTGATATGACATCATGGGGACTTGGATTAAACTAAAAGTGTCACTATATGCACCCTGTAATCTGAGACTATAGAAATTGTATATCAAAATGAACAAAATAAAATGAGGAATCTATTCCTTACTGTAAGAGTAAACAACTATAAATTAAAAAAATATATAAATACATTTTTAGGTTTTTATCCCTAATAAAACCAAAAAACGGGATAAAAGTCATTGAAAAAGGAAGAAATATCCCGACATGCCACGGAAAAAAAAGACAGCAAAAATAATTTTGTTAGCTGAAGAAAAAAAATAGGGCAATAAAATAACCCCATGGGTAAAACCCCTAAAAGTGTCTGGTTGCTTGGGATCAAAACACTCTGGTCCTTAAGAAGTTACCGTAAGTATCTGGGATTACCTTAAAGGGGTTGTCTCGCGCCGAAACGTTTTTTTTTTTTCCATAGGCCCCCCGTTCGGCGCAGGACAACCCCAAGGGATGTGTTAAAAAAAAAGTTTTTATTACTTACCCGAATCCCCGCTCTGCGACGTCTTCCTTCTTCTTCCTTCTTACTTCACCAAGATGACCATCAGGATCTTCACCCACGATGCACCGCGGGTCTTCTCCCATGGTGCACCGTGGGCTCTGTGCGGTCCATTGCCGATTCCAGCCTCCTGATTGACTGGAATCGGCACACGTGACGGGGCGGAGCTACGATGACGACGCGGGACCAGCTCTCCGGCACGAGCGGCCCCATTCACCAGGGAGAAGACCGGACTGCGCAAGAAGACAGCGAATTTAGACGGATCCATGGCGACGGGGACGCTAGCAATGGAGCAGGTAAGTGAATAACTTCTGTATGGCTCATAATTAATGCACGATGTATATTACAAAGTGCATTAATATGGCCATACAGAAGTGTATAACCCCACATGCTGCCGCGAGACAACCCTTTTAATTTACTAAAATAGATCACTAAATTTACAAGCAACTTGTGTTTATGTTATAACCAATATGATAACTAGCAAAAGCGCAAAACACTTTATTTACCTAAAGTCACATTTTTGTGCTGGAAAATCCCTCGAAAGTGCTGCCCAATAGGAGTCTCTCTTTCTTTTGGCTGGCTACTGTCTGCTGTCAAGTGAAATCATTCTCTAGTAATAGAGATAACAAGATTCAGAAAAGAAAGTGGAGAAGGATGTGTGGCGGCGGTGAGCCAAGGTTGGAGAGACCACGGGTTAACAAGATGGATGTCACTGGTGGCTCTGCGATCTCTCCCTCCAATGGCAGCACAGGTCCTGGCTCGGTCATGTGCAGTGACACAAAGTTTGCTCAGGGTAGCAATTATCAACTGTGGTTTGTCACTTGACGCTAGTACCTCTTTATTAATGGATTCCAGTTTTTAAGTAAGAAATAAATGACACAAGTCTTTTTAGCTTTGCTTTCAAACCAGAGGTACACAGTTTACTTCAGCTTTGTGAAACGCTCAAAAACAACATGTACAGTTCATCAGTAATGCAGAGGTATTGCTTTGCAGTTTAACACACTAGAGATTTAACTTCAACGTTCTCTCTCTTTGCATTTAAAGGTTACTCAGTAAGAACTCCCCTAGTCCTAGTTATCTGAGGGTTGATCTCCAGAAGATTACTATGCGGTTGGTAAAGTTATCTTAGAAGTGGGCTTCTTTCACTTTCCCAGGCTTTACTTTTAACAGGGGCTCGTGCAACTCACTGTTGTGTAGCTGGGTCCCAACCTTTCTCCTCCACACTGTGCTTGTTTAGCAGCTTGCAAACGCTTGCTTCCTACACCAGACAATGTTAATCCTCTGCAGCACTGCTGTACACCTCTCACATCCTCCTCTGATGACCACCTCTTCACTACTCCCTCTAACTCCTCCTTCACTTGTTGTCTTTACTCCCGCACTTTCTCTCCGAACCTGTCCTCACATCCTGCCTCGCCCTGTTCATTTTCCTGTTCTTGAATATCACCCTTTCCAATCTACCAATTAGGGATAGCATGACAAGCAGCCAATCAGCAGTCAGCTGTTTGCCAGGCAAATAGCTTAAGCTCGTGAAGAAAGGGTAAAGGCAGGGTTTTTCTCAAATATTACATCTTCTATGTCTCCGCAGGAGCACATAGTCAGGTACTTCAGGACTGTTGACTGTGTGGCTACCCTGGAGGACCCCCAGGGCCACTACAGATGCTAACTCATTCTGGATTTTCTTCACAGTAATTAAAATCCTGCTGGCCAGAAATTCCTCACATAAACACATGCCCACCTGAGCAAACAACATATACAGTGTTTACTTTAGTTACTGAGGAAAATGGAGAGGATTTCAAGCGATTATCTGTGCGCTTTAATGCAGAGCATTTTATGCAAAAAAGTCACCAATGCATTCAGTCGTTTGGCCGTGTTAGCGATATTCATTGTGAGTAAAAGGGCCTTTAGGAACATCACTAATAACAAGTTAAGAGACACCGAACAACATAGTCAGAGTGACAGGGACTTCCATGGTGCTTGTGTCATATTTCCCAAGCCTATTTTAGGTTCTTAGCAGACACCTCTCTCTCGGCCTAAGCCTACAAATAAAAGCAGAGAAAGTTGGATACCAAGTCTGCTAAGAGGGTAGGAAACCCATCTTTCCCAGGTCATTATAATTAAACCAGATGCTTAGTATCTATTAGTGTTAAGACCCATTCGTATGCATTGTCACCTGGACAATTTACTTTGATCAAAATATGTGCTAAGAACTTAGCATTTTTGATGTGATTAGTATATATACAAGAGTTATCTATTTTTCTAATATCAAAGGTATATGAGTGTGATTGTCAAATGTTGGTGCATATCTGAAACATGAAACCCATTTTATTCTCTTAAAATGGAGATCAGCCGCCATCTGAAGCTGCTAAACAAATTTTCATCTCATCTTGACTGCTGGTGTATTAATTGCTGCTCCCTAGACTGGCATAATATCCACTGCTTATCACCTATTTTTACCTTCTTGGTTATTGAATGTTTGAGCTTTCAGTAAACATTTTACCTTTATGGCCCTCCCACTTATATAGAAACAAATTTAGTAATTACTTCTGATAAATAGATTAATTGTGCAGGTGCATCTTCTTAGTAATCTCATTGCTTTATTCAAATTAGAAAAAAACATATAAAGTGTGATGTTTTGACAAAATTATCCTCTCTTTTAAAGCATTCTGATCCTTTTGCCTATATTTGGGATTTGAGCCCAATGGTCACGGGCACGGCAGGAGTTTGTTCGGGTGCTGACCTTTCCTTCTTGCTACAAAAGTTATATTTACTTACTACTAGAGATGAGCGAACGTACTCGTCCGAGCTTGATACTCGTTCGAGTATTAGCGTGTTCGAGATGCTCGTCACCCGAGTATAAAAATCGGCCCCTCCCGCGGCTCGGCTCAGATGCGTTGTGACATAGCTGAGGGACAGTGCTGTTGGTGCCGGAGCTGCTATAGGGAGAGCGTTAGGAGTTAGTGTAGGCTTCAAGAACCCCAACGGTCCTTCTTAGGGCCACATCTAACCGTGTGCAGTACTGTGGAGGCTGCTTTTTGCAGTGTTGCACATTTTTTTTTTCTGGTATATCGGCCGTGCAGAGCATTGCGCCCTGCAGTAATACTACAGGGACAGAATTGTGTAGGCAGGGCCAGAAGACATATATTATTGATTGAATATACGCAGTGGTCCTTTCCAAAAAAATATTGGGCAAAAAATCTATTTGGCCTGCCTGTCACTGTGCTCAGTGTTCTGGGTCTGTGTGTGCTGGGTGTAGTAGTTCTACAAATAAAGACGCAGCCAGCTAAGTGTTACAGCAGGCTTGCACCAAATTATTTCCTGGCTCAGAAATCACCGCTCTGTTGCAGTTAATAACAGTGCGACACTCTGCAGTTCTGTCACACACTCCAGGGCCAGAAGACATATATTATATTGACTGAATATACGCAGTTGGCCTTTTCAAAAAAATATTGGGCAAAAAATCTATTTGGTCTGCCTGTCACTGTGCTCAGTGTTCTGGGTCCATGTGTGCTGGGTGTAGTAGTTCTACAAATAAATACGCAGGCAGCTAAGTGTTACAGCAGGCGTGCGCCAAATTATTTCCTGGCTCTGAAATCACCGCTCTGTTGCAGTTAATAACAGTGCAACACTCTTTAGTTCTGTCACACACTCCAGGGACAGAATTGTGTAGGCAGGGCCAGAAGACATATATTATTGATTGAATATACGCAGTGGTCCTTTTCAAAAAAATATTGGGCAAAAAATCTATTTGGCCTGCCTGTCACTGTGCTGCTCAGTGTTCTGGGTCCGTGTGTGCTGGGTGTAGTAGTTCTACAAATAAATACGCAGGCAGCTGTTACAGCAGGCGTGCGCCAAATTATTTCCTGGCGTTCCGTAAACGAAGTCAGCCTCCAAGCACAGGCCAATAAGCGGCACATTTAATTACAGCGTTCTGTTTCTGCACTACTGCTAATACACCATGCTGAGGGGTAGGGGTAGGCCTATAGGACGTGGACGCGGGCGAGGACGCGGAGGCCCAAGTCAGGGTGTGGGCCCAAGCCGAGCCAGTGCGGTGGCCAGGGGTAGAGGCAGGGCCAGACCGAATAATCCACCAACTGGTTCCCAAAGCGCCCCCTCGCGCCATGCCACCCTGCAGAGGTCAAGGTGCTCTACCGTGTGGCAGTTTTTCACAGAGACGCCTGACGACCGACGAACAGTGGTGTGCAACCTTTGTCGCGCCAAGATCAGCTGGGGAGGCACCACCACCAGCATGCGCAGGCATATGATGGCCAAGCACCCCACAAGGTGGGACGATGCCCGTTCACCGCCTCCGGTTTGCACCACTGCCTCTCCCCCTGTGCCCCAACCTGCCACTGAGATACAACCCCCCTCTGAGGACACAGGCAGTACCGTCTCCTGGCCTGCACCCACACCCTCACCTCCGCTGTCCTCGGCCCCATCCAGCAATGTCTCTCAGCGTAGCGTCCAGACGTCGCTAGCGCCACTGTTTGAGCGCAAGCGCAAGTACGACGCCACGCACCTGCACACTCAAGCGTTAAACGTGCACATTGCAAAATTGATCAGCCTAGAGATGCTGCCGTATAGGCTTGTGGAAACGGAGGCTTTCAAAAGCATGATGGCGGCGGCGGCCCCACGCTACTCGGTTCCCAGTCGCCACTACTTTTCCCGATGTGCCGTCCCAGGCCTGCACGACCACGTCTCCCGCAACATTGTACGCGCACTTTCCAACGCGGTTACTGCCAAGGTCCACTTAACAACAGACACGTGGACAAGCACAGGCGGGCAGGGCCACTATATCTCCCTGACGGCACATTGGGTGAATTTAGTGGAGGCTGGGACAGAGTCAGAGCCTGGGACCGCTCACGTCCTACCCACCCCCAGAATTGCGGGCCCCAGCTCGGTGGTGGTATCTGTGGGTGTGTATGCTTCCTCCACTAAACCACCCTCCTCCTACGCAACCTCTGTCTCGCAATCAAGATGTGTCAGCAGCAGCAGCACGTCGCCAGCAGTCGGTGTCACGCGGCGTGGCAGCACAGCGGTGGGCAAGCGTCAGCAGGCCGTGCTGAAACTACTCAGCTTAGGAGAGAAGAGCCACACGGCCCATGAACTGCTGCAGGGTTTGACAGAGCAGACCGACCGCTGGCTTGCGCCGCTGAGCCTCCAACCGGGCATGGTCGTGTGTGACAACGGCCGTAACCTGGTGGCGGCTCTGCAGCTCGGCAGCCTCACGCACGTGCCATGCCTGGCCCATGTCTTTAATTTGGTGGTTCAGCGCTTTCTGAAAAGCTACCCCCACTTGTCATACCTGCTCGGAAAGGTGCGCCAGCTCTGCGCACATTTCCGCAAATCCCACACGCACGCTGCCACCCTGCGGACACTGCAACATCGGTTTAATCTGCCAGTGCACCGACTGCTGTGCGACGTGCCCACACAGTGGAACTCTACGCTCCACATGTTGGCCAGACTCTATGAGCAGCGTAGAGCTATAGTGGAATACCAACTCCAACATGGGCGGCACAGTGGGAGTCAGCCTCCTCAATTATTTACAGAAGAGTGGGCCTGGTTGGCAGCAATCTGCCAGGTCCTTGGAAACTTTGAGGAGTCTACCCAGATGGTGAGCGGGGATACTGAAAATCATTAGCGTCACCATTCCTCTTCTATACCTCTTGAGAAGTTCCCTGCAAAGCATAAAGGCAGACGCTTTGGAATCAGAAACGGAGGCGGGGGAAGACAGTATGTCGCTGGATAGTCAGAGCAACCTCTTGTCTATATCTCAGCGCGTTGAGGAGGAGGGGGAGGAGCATGAGGAGGAGGGGGAAGAGACAGCTTGGCCCACTGCTGAGGGGACAGATGCTGCTTGCCTGTCATCCTTTCAGCGTGTATGGCCAGAGGAGGAGGAGGAGGAGGAGGGGGAGGAGCATGAGGAGGAGGGGGAAGAGACAGCTTGGCCCACTGCTGAGGGTACAGACACAGCTTGCCTGTCATCCTTTCAGCGTGTATGGCCGGAGGAGGAGGAGGATCCTGAAAGTGATCTTCCTAGTGAGGACAGCCATGTGTTGCGTACAGGTACCCTGGCACACATGGCTGACTTCATGTTAGGATGCCTTTCTCGTGACCCTCGCGTTACACGCATTCTGGCCACTACGGATTACTGGGTGTACACACTGCTCGACCCACGGTATAAGGAGAGCCTTTCCACTCTCATTCCCAAAGAGGAAAGGGGTTCGAGAATGATGCTATACCACAGGGCTCTGGTGGACAAACTGATGGTAAACTTCCCATCCGACAGTGGCCGAAGGCGCATTTCCGCGGCCCAGGTAGCAGGGGAGGCGCAGAGATCAGGCAGCATGTACAGCGCAGCCAGGGGAACACTCTCTAAGGCCTTTGACAGCTTTATGGCTCCCCAGCAAGACTGTGTCACCGGTCCCCAGTCAAGGCTGAGTTGGCGGGAGCACTGTAAAAGGATGGTGAGGGAGTACGTAGCCGATTGCACGACCGTCCTCGGTGACGCCTCTGCCCCCTACAACTACTGGGTGTTGAAGCTGGACACGTGGCCTGAACTCGCGCTGTATGCCCTGGAGGTGCTTGCTTGTCCTGCGGCTAGCGTCTTGTCAGAGAGGGTGTTTAGTGTGGCTGGGGGAATCATCACGGATAAGCGTACCCACCTGTCAACCGACAGTGCCGACAGGCTTACACTCATCAAGATGAACAAAGCCTGGATTTCCCCAGACTTCTCTTCTCCACCAGCGGACAGCAGCGATACATAAACAATACGTAGGCTGCACCCGCGGATGGAAGCATCGTTCTCTATCACCATCCAAAACGGGGACCTTTTTGCTTCATCAATCTGTGTATAATATTCCTCCTCCTCCTCCTGCTCCTCCTCCTGAAACCTCACATAATCACGCCGAACATGCAATTTTTCTTAGGCCCACAAGGCTCAGTCATATAATTTTTCTAAGCAATTTTTATACGTTTCAATGCTCATTAAAGCGTTGAAACTTTCACCTCAACCAATTTTTATTTTAACTGGGCTGCCTCCTGGCCTAGTTACCAATTAAGCCACATTAACCAAAGCGATTAATGGGTTTCACCTGCCCTCTTGGTTGGGCATGGGCAATTTTTCAGAGGCACAGTGTAATGAAATTAATTTTTAGCCCACCTGCATTATAGCTGACGTTACATCAGCTGTGTTGGGCACTGCAATGGGATATATTTATGTACCGCCGGTGGGTTCCAGGGAGCCACCCATGCTGTGGGTCCACAGGGAGTTGTAAATGCATCTGTTTCCACTTCTAAAGAACCCCAGTCTGACTGGGGCATGCAGTGTGGGCCGAAACCCACCTGCATTAAACATGACATTACTACCTCAGCTGTGATGGGCAATGCAATGGGATATTTTTATGTACCGCCGGTGGGTTCCAGGGAGCCACCCATGCTGTGGGTCCACAGGGAGTTGTAAATGCATCTGTTTCCACTTCTAAAGAACCCCAGTCTGACTGGGGCATGCAGTGTGGGCCGAAGGCCACCTGCATTAAACATGACATTACTACCTCAGCTGTGTTGGGCAATGCAATGGGATATATTTATGTACCGCCGGTGGGTTCCAGGGAGCCACCCATGCTGTGGGTCCACAGGGAGTTGTAAATGCATCTGTTTCCACTTCTAAAGAACCCCAGTCTGACTGGGGCATGCAGTGTGGGCCGAAGCCCACCTGCATTAAACATGACATTACTACCTCAGCTGTGATGGGCAATGCAATGGGATATTTCTATGTACCGCCGGTGGGTTCCAGGGAGCCACCCATGCTGTAGGTCCACAGGGAGTTGTAAATGCATCTGTTTCCACTTCTAAAGAACCCCAGTCTGACTGGGGCATGCAGTGTGGGCCGAAGCCCACCTGCATTAAACATGACATTACTACCTCAGCTGTGTTGGGCAATGCATTGGGATATATTTATGTACCACCGGTGGCTTCCTGGCACCCACCCATGCTGTGGGTCCACAGGGAATTGTAAATGCATCTGTTTCCACTTCTAAAGAACCCCAGTCTGACTGGGGCATGCAGTGTGGGCCGAAGGCCACCTGCATTAAACATGACATTACTACCTCAGCTGTGTTGGGCAATGCAATGGGATATATTTATGTACCGCCGTTGGCTTCCTGGCACCCACCCATGCTGTGGGTCCACAGGGAGTTGTAAATGCATCTGTTTCCACTTCTAAAGAACCCCAGTCTGACTGGGGCATGCAGTGTGGGCCGAAGCCCACCTGCATTAAGCACGACATTACATCAGCTGTGATGGGCACTGCAATGGGATATATTTATGTACCGCCGGTGGGTACCAGGGAGCCACCCATGCTTTTGGTGCACACGGAATTCCCATTGCGGAGTTGTACCTGCCTGTGACTAAAATTAAAAAACCGCGGTCTGACTGGGGCATGCAGACACCTTGACAGAATGAATAGTGTGTGGCACATAGGTTCCCCATTGCTATGCCCACGTGTGCAGCTCCAGATGGAGGTCGCACAGGATTGGATTTCTCATTGCTTCTGTACAGCATTGTGGGCTATCGCCCCGCCCCTTTTAAAGAGGGTCGCTGCCTAGCCGTGCCAACCCTCTGCAGTGTGTGCCTGCTTTTCCTGTGGCAGACGCACTTATAAATAGACATGAGGGTGGCGTGGCATGAGGGCAGCTGAAGGCTGGGCAGGGACAGTTTGGTGTGCGCTGTGGACACTGGGTCGTGTGGGGGGGGGATTTGGCAGCATGTAACCCAGGAGAAGTGGCAGCGGAGTGTCATGCAGGCAGTGATTGTGTTTTGTTGGAGGTAGTGTGGTGCTTAGCTAAGGTATGCATTGCTAATGAGGGCTTTTCAGATGTAAAAGTTGTTGGGGTGGCACTCTTGCTGCTATTGTGGCTTAATAGTGGGACCTGGGAACTTGAGATGCAGCCCAACATGTAGCCCCTCGCCTGCCCTATCCGTTTCTGTGTCGTTCCCATCACTTTCTTGAATTGCCCCAATTTTTACAAATGAAAACCTTAGCGAGCATCGGCGATATACAAAAATGCTCGGGTCGCCCATTGACTTCAATGGGGTTCGTTACTCGAAACGAACCCTCGAGCATCGCGAAAAGTTCGTCTCGAGTAACGAGCACCCGAGCATTTTGGTGCTCGCTCATCTCTACTTACTACATAAAAAATGTGATTCTTAGTGCACGTTTTGATAAAATAACAATATTAAAGCAAATCTGCAATGTCAAGTCAACTTTAAATTAGATGGGAACCTAGAATAATAGAATGGTAGAGTTGGAAGGGACCTCCAGGGTCATCGGGTCCAACCGCCTGCTCAGTGCAGGATTAACTAAATCATATTTGTTCAGCCTTTGTTTAAACACTTCCATTGAAGGACAACTCACCACCTCCTGTGGTAACCTGTTCCACTCATTGATCACCCTCACTGTCAGAAAGTAATTTCTAATATCTAATTTGTGTCTCCTCCCTTTCACTTTCATCCCATTGCTTCTAGTCTTTCATTATGCAAATGAGAATAGGGCTGATCCCTCTGCACTGTGACAGCCCTTCAGATATTTGTAGACAGCTCTTAACCCTTTGCAATCCAATTTTGGATTCAGGGTTTCCTAGGGGGTTTTCTCTTTCTGCCATTATACAGCGGCACCATCTCCTGGCTAGAGCCTGTACTGCGGTATGTGGCATGTTGGAGAGGTCCCAAACAACAGAGCGGCCAGTAATATACAGTAAGAATACCCTGCTGGATGTCTTCCGACATCGGAAGCTGTACAGCCTTCCATCAGAATGTCTTCAGACGTCAGACAGTGGATTGGAAAGGGTTAAGTCTCCTCTCAGCCTTCCTTTTTGCAAGCTAAACATTCCCAGATCCTTTAACCGTTCCTCATAAGACATCAATTGCAGACCGCTCACCATCTTGGTAACTCTTCTCTGAACTTCCTCCAGTTTGTCTATGTCTTTTTTAAAGTGGGGTGCCCAGAACTGAACACAGTATTCCACATGAGGTCTGACTAAGAAAGAGTAGAGGGGAATAATTACCTCACATGATCTAGACTCTATGCTTCTCTTAATACATCTCAGAATTGTGTTTGCCTTTTTGGCTGCTGCATGATATTGTTCACTCATGTTCAGTCTATGATCTATTAGTATACCCAAGTCTTTTTCACATGTGCTGCTGCTTAGCCCAATTCCTCCCATTCTGTATGTGCTTTTTTCATTTTTCTTGCCCAGATGTAGGACTTTGCATTTCTCCTTGTTAAATACCATTCTGTTAGTTGCTGCGCGCTGTGCAAGCTTTTCTAGATCGTTTTGAATACTCTCTCTCTTCCCTAGTGTTAGCTATCCCTCCTAGCTTTGTGTCGTCTGCAAATTTGATTAGTTTCCTCCTCCAAATTATTTATAAAAATGTTGAATAACACTGGGCCTTGGACAGAGCCTTGTGGTACCCCACTTGATACATTCTTCCATTTGGATGTGCAGCCATTTATGAACAGTCTTTGAGTATGATCACTCAGCCAGTTGTGAATCTACCTAACAGTTGCCTTGTCAATCCCATATTTGGTCATTTTTTCAATAAGTATGGTATGAGATACTTTGGCAAATGTTTTACTAAAGTTAAGATATACTATATCCACCGCATTTCCCTGATCAACCCAGTCGGTGATACGGTCATAGAAGGAAATTAAATTAGTCTGGCATGACTTGTTTGTTACAAACCCATGCTGGCTCTGGTTAATTACTCCATTTTTATCCAAGTACTTGCATACATGCTGTTTAATAATTTGTTCAAAGATCTTCCCCGGTATAGAAGTCAGGCTCACAGGCCTGTAGTTTCCTGCATCCACCTTCTTCCCTTTTTTGAAGATAGGGACAACATTTGCCCTTTTCCAAACTTCTGCAACATCTCCTGTTCTCCAGGAATTTTCAAAGATTATGGCGAGTGGTTCAGCAATTACCTCCGCTGCTTCCTTTAGTATTCTAGGATGTCATTCATCTGGGCCTTGATACTTGAATTCATTTAAGTTAGCTAAGTGTTCCCTTACCATCTCTCTGCTTATAGATAGCCTGCATTCTTTAATTCCCCCAATAGCACAGAGAAGATCAGTTGATGTTCCATCTACTTTCTGAGAGAAAACAGATACAAAATAGGAATTTAGAATTTGGCCTTCTCAACATCATTCTTAACCAATTCACCATTTTCATCTTGTAAGCATCCAATAGCATCTTTGACTTTTCTATCGCTTTTGACATACCTCCTTTTTTATTGCTTTGGCCTCTATTGCAAGCCTCAATTCATTATTAGCTTTAGCTTTTCTGACACTTGCCCTACAGTTTCTGCAGAGCGCATTATATTCTTCTTTAGATATTCCCCCCTCTTTCCACTTAATAAACATATTTTTCTTCGTTTTTAACATGTGTGCAGGTTCTGCGTTGATCCATCCTGGTTTTTTTAAATGCTTCCCATTCTTCCTTCTTTTTGGAATTAGTAACAATTGTGCTTTGAGAATCTCATCCCACAATATTTCCCAACCTTCTTGGACATTTCTGTCCTTAAGAACATCCAGCCATTGGATTCTTCCTACCCTCTTTCTGAGTTCATTGAAATCTGCTTTTCTGAAATCCAACCTTGAGGTCTGAGTTTTCTCAGGCTTTCCTCCCCTTTTTATCCAAAATTCAAGGATAGCATGATCATTGCCTCCTAAATGTCCCAGCCACCCTTACTTCCTCAACCATTTAATCCCTGTTGCTAGGAATGAGGTCCAAGATAGCAGATACCCTTGTTTTCTCTTTGACCTTTTAGAAGATAAAGTTCTCAGCAAGAGCGAATAACAATTTGTTGGATCCATTACTTTTACCTGAGAGACAATTCCAACAAATGTCTGGATAGTTACAATCTCCCATAATCACCATGTCATGCTGTTTTGAGAGCTTGGCCATCTGATGCAGAAAGAGTTCATCCATATCTTCTGCTTGTCCAGGCAGCCTATAGTAAATGCCTACAATGGTGTCCTTTCTGTTGTTCTCTCCTTGTATTCTTACCCAAACAGTTTCTTCAGAACTACCATGCTGTGAAGTTTGAATCTCTATGGAGATGCATGTTTTCCTAACATACAGCACAATACCTCCGCCCCTTTTTTTTGGTCTGTTCCTTATAAATCAGTTGCATCCTTCAAGCCTTGTATTCCAATCATGTGTATCATCTCACCAAGTTTCTGTGATGCCTATGACATCTTATTTCTCTTCCTGTGTTAGGAGCTCCAATTCTCCTTGTTTGTTTCCCAGCGCTGTGCATTTGCATAAAAACATGTTAGTTTGTGATCGGTGTCTCTTGCTCCCCTACTTTCCTTCTGAATTTTTTGTCTTTGTTCTTTCTTTCCACTTCTAATAGCGAGATTCTCAAATGTATTAATTAGCTGTATATTTTTACCTGCCCTTTCACTTCCCTTCCCATATTGTTCTAGTTTAAAGCTCTCCTAATGAGTGAAGCAAGACGCCCACCAAATATATGCTTACCTGTTTTTATAAGATTAACCCTTCTCTAGCAAGCAGTCCATCATATAGGTAATTCACTCCATGGTCTAGAAATCCAAATTTTTGCTGGCGGCACCATTGACGTATCCAGTTGTTCACCTCTAGAATCCTGTTCCATTTTCGTATTCCATGGCCATCCTTTGGGAGGATGGATGAGAAGACCTACACTGAGATAAAGAGGTGAGACCTACACTGACAGACTCACCTCTGTTTAGGCCTAAGCCTCCAAATGCATTCAAGGAAAGTAGGACCCAGGCTATAGTGTATATTCTAATTAAAAGGCTGGCGGTACCATCGACGTAGCCAGTTGTTCACCTCTAGAATCCTGTTCCATCTTCTTATTCTAACAGATGCAGAAATAAGACACACAACAGATATGGAGGCAGCTGCTCCTCAAGTGCAAATGTAACAATAGACAAATTTAGCACTTACTACAAATAAATTAAATGCACAGGTGCTTGTACACCATGGCTGCGACAATGCAATACCAGAAAAAACATGTGGCAACAGTACTACTGCTAACATTTATTATCTGAATAAAATTTGCACAAATTGTTATATTTACTACCTGCATAATAATGCAAGGTCCTTAGCATACATTGTGATCAAAATATGTGAGCCGATTTCACATTTTGCACGTTATTATTGTCCAAAGCCTTTTTATTTAGAATATATAGCTGGATCCTATTTTCCCTGAATGCATCTGAAGGATTAGACAGAAGAAGAAGTGAGTCTGTCAGTGTAGGTTTCTATCTAAATAAAGGTCACCATTGCATGACGGATGGGCCGACATGTTTTGATCAAATTATACGCTAGGAAACTTTAATTTTTCGGGCTAGTAAATATAACAGTCATGCAATTTTATTCAGATATTAAACATGTATGAGTCTTGTTGCCATGAATTTTTCTTCCTATTTACATAGGATATGCCTCCAATCTATAGCATTTAAATCACAATGAGTACAAAAATTGTCCTTCATCAATTCCCAAAAGGAATAAAGACCACAGAACAAAACTCCTAAAATAATGCGCACCTACAGTACTAAACAAATACACCCATGCCCCCCCCCTCCTCCTAAATAAAAACATCTTTTAATTACAGATCTAAACCAGACCCCTAAAATAAATATAAATGAAGGGAATAGATTTGTTATTTGTATAAGGCCAACTTATTCCGAAGCGCTTTCAGGTAATTTATTTATTACCCCCACCAAGCTTGGTACTCATTTTACAACCTCAGAAGGATGGAAGGCTGAGTCAACCTTGAGCTGGCAACCTGAACTCGCAATCTTCAGGTCATGAGCGGGAGCCTAGGCCTGCATACTGCTGCCTTAACGTTCTGCGCCATATACGGCCCAGATCACATAAAAAATATAGATCTATTTTAAACTCCATAACTAAATGCACTATCCACCATACCATCAAAACACAGACCCCTGTGCCCTGTAAACTAATAGAGTTCCCATCCTTTATAAGACCTCAGACCGGACTAATCCTCTGTGCAGAACTCAGTCTAGACCTATTCTTTATACTGACTTCAGACTAGACTCCTTCTTCATACATATCCCCGGACCAGACTTTTCCTCATTTTTTTTTTACATGGGAGAGAGTGGTATTGGTTGAAGAAACTCAGATCGATATAGCGCCTGCAAACATGCGATTTTTCTGTGAGTGCGATGTGTTTTGCAACAAAATTGCATAGCATTGCTATACATGTGAGTTTCACGCATATGAAAAAAATCACATGTTACTGCAGTACTGGAATAAAGTTTACTGGTAATTTTATTCTCCTTTACATCTTTAATGAGCCACATTGGTTTTCTCCTATTCCTAACCCTTTTATTCCTCTACGTATAAACTGCTCACAGTGAGTATTTAAGATGTTTTTAAACATTTCCTATTTGTTGTCTGTACTCTTATTTTTGAGTGAATTGTTCGAGTCGATAAGGCTAAGGGCATCTCTAAGCTGTCTTAGCTTTGCCTTACTACAGTTTAGTATTTTTGTAGCTCCCTGATAAAATTACCTATTGAAAGACAGGTGGACATTTATTATATTATGGTTTCTGTATCTCGGGTCCCCCCCCCCCCCTCCCCAACCTGCACTCTTGTTAGCAAAAATCTCACAGATTTATCAGGAATACATGCCGGTCTTGTCAAAAACATACCGATTACAGGTATTCACCAATATACCAATTACAAAGGTTTACATTAAGGTGTTGTCACGTCCAACCTGGACCCTGGACGTGCTGGATCTGTCACTCACAGATCTACCAGAAAAGCCTAAAAACAACAAAGCAAGAACGGAACAAAAATATGGCAAACACTATCCCTATGTGAACAAACACCAGGAAGAGCCCTGCCTAATCAGCAGGCCGATCGCTCGCGTACCTCGGCCCTAGTTGACCCTACGCGGGGAAAAGAAACAAAACCAGAGAACCAAAATCATAATGCAAAACAAATGCAGTACTTAGCTTTTATGCTGCAGCAAGTGACTGGATGATCCAGCAGTAACCTTCTGACTGCTAGCTCAGTCAGGGAGAGACTGAGAATAAACCGCAGTTCAGCTGTCTCCAGCCAGGTTTAATAGTCCAAGTAATCATCCCCTGTGCGACCAAGCATGTCACACCAACTAGTACAACCACTGAGCCAGAAGATGTAGGAACACCTCCAAAACCAGCATCGGACTATCAGCAAGGTGGTAATCCCAGAACCGCCGCAACAGGTGTGCTGTATCATAAATTAATTCATGATACATCACACCTTTCTGTGAACCTTTGTTATTCTGTCAGATCTGTTGGTTAGTATTAGTTCAAAATGGCCGTCCCTCTAGTCGGGTCCTGTACAAGTTGGGAAAGCTAAGTGTCTTTAGTTATCAAAAGAAACTTGTTACCTTTTTGAGATCTGCAAGTTTCAGCTTCCCAGTTTATTTCCGGGTAATTAGAGTATCCCATAATAATTACCTCACTGTGATTTGCTGCTTCATCTATTTGCCTTAGTATTAGATTTTCAGTGGATTCTGTTATATTTGGTGATCTATAGAAAACTCCTATGAGGATTTTATGATTTGTTTTTCCCTTCATGTATTTCTACCCAAAGAGACTCAATATGTTCATCTCTCTCACATATATATTCCAGTAGTGCAGGCTTTAAACAGGATTTTACATAAAGACAAGCTCCTTCCCCTTTCCAGTTTCTATGATCCCTTCTGAACAGACTGTAACCCTGTAAGTTAACTGCCCAATCACAGCTTTCGTTCAACCAGATCTCAGTTATTCAATAGTTTACTTCAGACATTATTACTTCCAGTTTGTCAACATTATTGGTCAGACTCCTAACATTAGCCACCATCTAAATTAGAGGACTTTGGATTATTTTTTATTATAAGTGTAACCCTACTACCGTAACTGTTCTGCCAGTTCTAACTGTACTAACCCCTCCCACTGCTCCACCCCTATTTCCATTACTTAATCCCAGGTCACTTTCTACACTATCGTCTTTTCTATCTCTCTGCTTTGCCACCCCAGTCTCTAGTTTAAACACTCCTGCAACCTTCTAGTCATGTTCTCCCTCAGCATAGCTGCATCCTCCCCACTGAGATGCAGCCCATTGCTACAGTAGAACCTGTAGCCAACAGCAAAGTCAGCTCGGTTTTCCAAGAACCCAAAGCCCTCCTTCCTACCCCTGCTCTGTTTACCTCCCTAATCTCCCGCTGCCCTTCTGGTGCAGCATGTGATACAGGCAGTATTTCAGAAAATACTACTTGGGAGATCCTTGCCCTAATCTTATGGTCTAGTTCTCTGAAATAATTTTTAAGGACCCTCCACCTGCCTCCAACTTTGCCATTGGTGCCAATGTGCACCATGACCATTGGGTCCTCACTAGCCTCTCCCAGTAATCTGTTAAACCAATCCGTAATGTGTCAAATTCGAGTGCCAAGAAGACAGCACACCGTTTGATGATCCTGGTCTTTGTGGCAGATTGCCCTGTCTGTTCCCCTAATAATTGAGTCTCCCACTACTAGGACCTGTCTAGCCTGTCTTACTAGAGCAGACATCACTTTGGCTGTCAGAGGCCATGTCGTGCTGCAGCAGTGCTAATCCTGTAATGGTATTCCCCTCATCTGCCAACTTTGCAGTATTGTTAGGGTGTGCCAGTTCAGGACTAGCCTCCCTAGTACTGTGCCCACTACACTTCCTTTTAACTGTCACTCAGCTAGTTGCCTGATTATCCTGCACTCCTATACTACCATCCACTTCCACATCTACTCCAGCGAGTGTGTTAATATTGTGCATCTGGGACCTGTGGTTCTACAGGTTTCCTTGTGCACACCTTCACAGATAGGGGTTAATTGAGCTGGCTGAGTGTGGTATTCTCCAGCAGCCAATCTCCCTGGTCTGCAGCAGATAAATACCAGCAAACTCTTGGGAGAGATTGCTGGTCATTTTAGTGCCTTATGTATCCCCCTCAGAGCTGCTGTTGTGAATGCTTGTCTGTAGTGTCTCTCTCCTCCCCTGAAGATGGTCTGGGCACCTGCTGTCCCTCCCCTCCTTACAGTTTCTGGGGTGCGTGCATTGTGTAGTGTGTGGTACAGTGACCACACAGGTGCAGGCGACCTGCAGATTTCTCCCTATCCCTGGGCAGGTGTAGCCCCCAGACAGCTGATGTCCTATGTGTGTGTCAGATGGATGATGCCTGACACTGCTGCCACCGTGCTGACTCTGCCTATTCCCCTGGAGTGACGACACTTGGACCGCTTTGGTTTGCCATTGGTATGCATGTGAGCTCTGGGTGGGGTCCTTGTTGTATGCATTACTTGTTGTTTGTTGGTGTGAACAGTGACTTGTGTTGTATGTCTGTGCAAGTGGCCAGACATGTGGTGTGTACAGTCCTGTTCTATGTGGTATGTGTTACACTTTATGTTGGTGTGAACAGCGACATGTCAGGTCTGTGCAGGGTGCCAGACATGTGCTTTATGTGCAGTCCTGTTCTGCGTACAGTGTGTGTGTGAACAGTGTCGTGTCCTGAGTGTTTAGTGCATCTCTCCAGTTCTCTGATCAGGGATAGTCAGGTCAGTAGAAGAAGACAGTGGGGCTGCCTTTATCGAGGCGATGACTCCGCTTTTAAGCAGTGGTGCCCCTCTTTCCCTGATCAGTTAGGGACAGTTGTCCATTCTTCCTCCTGGAGAGATGCAATTGGTCTGTGCAAGTACTCTATGTGTGTGTTTGAGGTTTTAAATGGACACGTTTGCGTCCGTTCTGAGGAGTGGCACTTTTGTGCCCCAAGTGGACGTAACAGAGTGCCTGCTCCGTAATCAGCAAATCCCTTTCCATGGTTTAATTGTACTCAGTGTTGCAAGCTGCACATTTAGATTCAGGATCTGGGCTTCCATACACGCTCACAGCTCATACAGCAGAATGTACCTTCAAACGGCTGTTCAAGGACTCCATACATGGCACAAGATGTACACTGGACGGCATTGTCAATTATGGAGCACATTCTAAATGGGGATTGTACAGATATATTGAATAAAAGTATTATATGCAAGTGAAAACTAAAATAGATAGGGAGTCAATATATACAAGTGATTTCTCTAAAGTCCCAGAATCAAAAATAATAATCTAAAGTCACACACTTAAGAAACAGCACACTATAAAATAGATTACACATATAAAATAATACACCATGCACACTCGCTTTTGTTTGTTTTATATAACTTTGATTGCCGCCCCCCTCCCCCAGACTTAATTAATAACCTATGCAAAGCAATGGGGCTCAACCCACAAGCAAACTATATGTGTTTTTAAGTGTAGCACTGTTTAACAATATAATGCCCAATATACACCTTAAGTACAATGTGTTTAATCTCTAGAAAAGAAAGAAGCAATATAGCTACAATGTATTGGCTAAAAGATTACTAGAACTTGATATAAAACACAAATAAATAAATTCAAATAAAATAGGGAGAGTTGCACTCAGCAATGTCCACTAATCTCAAGTCACACACTCAGGAAACAGCACACTTTAAGATACAGAACGCACACTCTGCTTGCACACTTTTGTTTGCTTCATATAGCTCTTATATGTAATACTCCTGCTTCACCTCTGCTTGGACAGGCATATGACATTACTTATCCTGTACTGACCCTGTACTAAGCTTCAGAGCTGCACTCATTATTCTGCCAGGGGAGTCACTATGTGCATACATTACATTACTTATGTTTTTCTGATCATGAGTTAAGATGCTTTTAGACAAAACGATTATCGATCAATAAATTGTTCAAATAAACTAAAGTGAACAATCATTTAGTTTAAACGCAGCCAACGACCAAACGATGAACAATAATCTTTTGTTTGTCATTCATTTTATGCAAGCATTAAAATCATTGTTGGCTCATTGACTTATCATTCAGTTTAAACAGCACTCGTTCAGTCCCTCTAATTCGCTTATACAGCAAATGTGAAAAACTGAACAATTCTAAGCGCTTCTCATTTGAAAGAGCCACCGATGTATCTAAACAGGCTGCGTGAGAGCAAATAAGCTAGCGGTCATGTCACCCACTCGTTTAAACAAATCGGCTTGTCTAAAAGGATCCTAAGATCCTGTATTATACTCCAGAGCTGCACTCACTATTCTCCTGGTGGAGTCACTATGTACATACTGGTACATTACCTATCCTGTACTGATCCTGAATTACATCCTGTATTATACTGCAGAGCTGCACTCACTATTCTGCTGGTGGAGTCACTATGTACATACATTACTTATCCTGTACTGATCCTGAGTTACATCATGTATTATACTGCAGAGCTGCACTCACTATTCTGCTAGTTGGATTATATATACACTGGGATTCAGCAGTCATATTCCCTAAAATTAATCATACCTTTATACGTCTCCAGCTAATGTACAGATAGTGATATTTGGAAACAGATGACACAACGCTGCCTGTCAATGGAGATTAATACTGAAAGTCCTTCTTCATACCCAGCTTTTATATTCCTCATATCATGCAGCATTCAAAGTCTCACGAGGGGTTTGCTGTGTTAGTTATTTCTAATCGCACCCGCAGTCACCTTCCCTCTGAGGGATAATAATTTACATTATAAGTAAAAGTTACCTGCTGAGTTTAATAAGTTTAGAACCAACAGATACAGACCTAGTCCTCCAGGGGCCCAACTGGAGAAGGCTGGGCCTCATAGCAAACTTTCGAATGTGCCCCGATCTTGTGAATGAACATTTACTTACATTATGTACGTATAGTTTAAAAAAGTTTAAAAAAAAAATCATAAATTTGTATCTACTGTTATCATGACAGCGGCAGGTTTCTACATTCCATTGCAAAACAATTGGAAAAGCTTGCTGCATTAGTAGTGTAATGCACCACTTGCCATGATAACAGCTTCTGGTGATAGTAGTTCCTTTGTGCACCACCAGGTGATAGTGGTTACTTTGTGCTCCCCTCCCACAGCACCCCCCCCCCCCCCACAAAGTGAGGTAATATTGATCTCTCTGTGCGACTGCCTCTACCGTTCCTTCTTTGATCTCTTGTTGCATACATAGAATGGGGCTTGAGCATGTCCATGTGTGCATCCTGCATTCTTATCCACTCTGGCACCTCAGAGCAGTAACCAAAGAGGAAGATGCAGGATGCACATATGGCCATGTACCAGCACATCAAAGTATAAGCAATGACAGATAAAAGTAGTAAAGCTACAGTATGGTAAGGCTATGCCACTTCCAGCCACACATGACTTGCTGGACATTGTAAGCCAGGCAACCTAGACCCTCGTGGGACAGCGGGCCCCATAGCAAGCACTGTGGCTGCCATGGTGGTAGTTTCACCACTGATGTCTGCATTTACTGTCACAAACCTGGTAGAACTTATAGGATTTCTTTTGGCAATTTAGGGTTAGCACTGGCAGTGCCAAAAAGCAGTCTAACTGGCTCTCTAGTCTTCATCAGGGACCACTGCATGTCAATATAGGCTTAGATGCCAGGGATCTGCAGGTCTCAGCCTTCTAACTACCACCTTAACATGGCTAGTTGGAGATGGACACATGATGGTTTGAAAAAGCTGTTCCATCTCAAGATCCAAGAGAATAGTTGAATAAAGCCATGGTCAAGGTCAAAATCTCAAGTTTGAAGATGTTTAACAGGCATGGGTCAGGGTCACAGGGTCAGAAACAAAGCCACAAGCCAAGGCAAGGTACATGAGTTGGCAATGCTAGGTACACATACAAGGGCGCTGGAGGATAGGACCTAATATTCTGCTACCAATTATTGCTGAGAACAAGGTTTATATGGACAGAACAATTGGAAAGTCAGATTTTTCTTCCTGGCTCCAATCTAGGAGCAACTCGTCTCTTCTGATCTAGTGGAGGTCTAGTGGAGGTCTTCTGAAGATTGCTCTTTACTTGAGAACATAAAGATGAAAAACTAGAAAAACGAAAAAGGTTCTACTGCTGGCACTTCAGAAGAGTACATAACTGGGACTCTAGGAACAAAAGGATATTTCCGATAAACATAAAAGAATGGTGACATGGAATAAGGCTCTTTGTAAATGGTAAAAGACTTATCTAATCATCTTGGCTAGAAGAAATGTACTGTCACATTCGTGCAGCACACGAGCAGCTCGCTTAGCATGGACGCAGGGTGATGATAACAACTAGAGTAGCTGATTGACTATTGCACTGAAGAACAGTGCGCACCACAACTATAGTACATAACCCAGATGTAAGGCCCGTGCAACACCAGAGTACAACACTCAGCATGGCGTCATGGAACGTACACACAGTAGAAAAGAGCCACACACCACGCTATGCTGAATGGTAGCACCAGGGAGAAGGAAGTCTGGCCCTAACCTAGCTGGGAAGGTGAAGTGTCCCTGCCTAGAAGCCGAGTATTCATCTCGATAAAGATGGCCCCATGGTCTTCATCCTGGACCCTGACTGTCCCTGAAGGGACTCCTGATGAGATGAACCGAACAGCAAAGCAAAACAGAAAGGAAAAGCAAAAATCCAACTGAAAAGTAAACCGCAGCTACTTATCTGCAAGTAGCAAAACATCCAGCACAGCAGAGTTCCAAACTCCAAGTTCTCCACTATGGAACGGAATAAGTGGCACTGGGCACTAGGAGGAGTGAGAGTATAAAGCCACTCTGCACCTGAAAACTGGCAGAGGGAATGGAAAACCACACCTCCACCCTACTCCCAGGCATGACTAATCCAACATGTATCCATCCAGCAAAGATAGACAGCACCAGCAGTCTCCGCACATGGTGCATTAACCCTTGACCTGCATAACAAGGTGACAGGTCTTTGCCTGTGTTGAGGCCACCATGCCACGACGTAGTCGTGAGCTACCATTAACCTATATTGAGGTCAGCTGGGCAAGTGTGTTTATGGTTTATTTTTTGAAGGTTTTATTGATATATATTGTTAGTGAAATTAAATGGGTTGTCTCACGCCGAAACGGTTTTTTTTTTTATTCAATAGACCCCCCGTTTGGCGCGAGACAAACCCAAGGGATGGGTTAAAAAAAAAAAGTTTCTTATTTACCCGAATCCCCGCGCTGCGGCGACTTCTTTCTTCCTTTACCAAGATGGCCGCCGGGATCTTCACCCATGATGCACCGCGGGTCTTCTCCCATGGTGCACCGTGGGCTCTGTGCGGTCCATTGCCGATTCCAGCCTCCTGATTGGCTGGAATCGGCACACGTGACGGGGCGGAGCTACGAGGACCAGCTCTCCGGCACGAACGGCCCCATTCACCAGGGAGAAGACCGGACTGCACAAGCGCGTCTAAAAATGCCAGAAGACAGCGAATTTAGACGGATCCATGGCGACGGGGACGCTAGCAACGGAGCAGGTAAGTGAATAACTTCTGTATGGCTCATAATTAATGCACGATGTATATTACAAAGTGCATTAATATGGCCATACAGAAGTGCTGAACCCCACTTGATTTCACGAGACAACCCCTTTAATATGACTGCATGTTCCTATCCATAGCCATTTTGTGTCAGGTAGCTGCAATACTTCTAGTGTACATTGCAGTATACTGTACTTATTAGTCTATTAAGCCCTGTCAAAGGCTTAATAGGCAGAGCTTAAAAGACTGCAAGAGACTTCACTATGTTCTGAGCTGCTATGTGAATCTATCAACACTAGAGATGAGCGAGCACCAAAATGCTCGGGTGCTCGTTGCTCGAGTCGAACTTTCCGCGATGCTCGAGGGTTCGTTTCGAGTAACGAACCCCATTGAAGTCAATGGGCAACTCGAGCATTTTTGTATATGTTCCCAGGTCCCACTATTCAGCCACAATAGCGGCAAGAGTGGCCCCCCCCTAACAATTTTTACTTTGGACAAACCCTCATTAGTAAGTCACACCTTAGCTAAGCACCACACTACCTCCAACTAAGCACAAGCACTGCCTGCGGGACACACCCCTGCCTCTTCTCCTGGGTTACATGCTGCTCAACCCCCCCGCATGACCCAGTGTCCACAGCGCACACCAAAGTGCCCCTGCACAGCCTTCAGCTGCACTCATGCCACACTCTGGCCTCATAGCCACACCACCCTCATGTCTATTTATAAGTGCGCCTGTCATGAGGAGGAACCGGAGGCACACACTGCAGAGGGTTGGCATGGCCAGGCAGTGACCCTCTTTAAAAGGGGCGGGGCGATAGCCCACAATGCTGTACAGAAGCAATGAGACATCCAATCCTGTGCCACCTCCGTCAGGAGCTGCAAACGTGGGCATAGCAATGGGGAATCCATGTGCCACACAGTATTCATTCTGTTAAGGTATCGCATAGCTCAATCCACACTGCAAGGGGAAAGCCATCAGCGCTCTGCCCTCTACCCAAGTCAGTCAGTGTCTTTGTGCCAGACAGGTCAAACACCGCGATGGGAACTAAGTTTGCACCAACAGCATAGGGGGGTCCTAGGAAGCCCAAGACACGAGCAAAAAATTGATCTGAGCGGCCAAACATGGCAGACTTGCACCGCGCCCACGGCATAGGCCTCGAACCACAGCTTCAGCAATCCTAGGCAGGAAGCGGACTTTCACTGCACCAAGGACATAGGCCTCTGCACAAACCCTCAGCAATCGCGGGCCTACAGCGGACTCCTATGCTAGCGTAGCTGTGCACGTCTCATTAGCGCTGTATTGCTCCTGTAGTTTGTCCCAATGCAGTGCCCCGGATAGTAGAGCTAACGTCAGATTAAATACAGGTGGGCTTCGGCCCACACTGCATGCCCCAGTCAGACCAGGGTTTTTTATAAATAGTCACAGGCAGGTACAACTCCGCAATGGGAATTCCGTGTGCACCCACAGCATGGGTGGCTCCCTGGAACCCACCCGCTGTACATAAATGTATCCCATTGCAGTGCCCTGGACAGCAGAGCTAACGTCAGATTAAATGCAGGTGGTCTTCGGCCCACACTGCATTCCCCAGTCAGACCGGGGTTTTTAATACATAGACACAGGCAGGTACAACTAATGTGAAGTCCGTGTGGAGCGACAGCATGGGTGGCTCCCTGGAACCCACCGGCGGTACATAAATATATCCCATTGCAGTGCCCAGCACAGCTGAGGTAACGTCCGATTTAATGCAGGTGGGCTTCGGCCCACACTGCATGCCCCAGTCAGACTGGGGTTCTTTATTAGTAGACACATGCAGTTACAACTCCGTGTGGACCGACAGCATGGGTGAGTCCCAGGAAGCCACCGGCGGTACATAAATATATCCCATTGCAGTGCCCTGGACAGCAAAGCTAACGTCAGATTACATGCAGGGCTTCGGCCAAGAATGTTTTCATAGTTGGAGAAGGAGGACGGGAAAGTTTTTGAGGCAGTACGTGTCCTGTCCCCGTGTCTGTGGTTATATGCACCTTCCCATTGACCACGTCGCTGAAAAGTTGTCGCGCCTGTGGAACCTAGTAGCGTGGCCTCGCCACCATCATGTCTTTGGGAAGCCTCCATTTCCACAACCCTGTAACATTGCAGTAGCAGCAGTATAGGCAGAGCCGAGAATTAGTAACATTTCAGCGGTAAGAGTATGCACAAACCCCTGTAACATTTCATTGGCAGCAGTGAGGACAGACCCCACTAGCATTTCATTTGCAGCAGTATACACAGACCCCAGTAACATTTCAGTAGTACCAGTATAGACAGACGCCAGTAACAGTAACGTAGAAGCAGTATGGGCAAAGCAGCAGATTCACATTTCCCTGGCAGCAGTGTAGGGAGAGCATAGTATTGGTAAGATTTCAGTAGTAGGAGTATAGACAGGCCCCAGCAACAGTAACGTAGAAGCAGTAGGGACAAAGCAGTAGATTCACATTTCCCTGGCAGCAGTGTAGGGAGAGCGTAGTATTGGTACGATTTCAGTAGTAGGAGTATAGACAGGCCAAAGCAACAGCAACGTAGAAGCAGTAGAGACAAAGCAGCAGATTCACATTTCCCTGGCAGCAGTGTAGGGAGAGCGTAGTATTGGTACGATTTCAGTAGTAGGAGTATAGACAGGCCCCAGCAACAGTAACGTAGAAGCAGTATGGACAAAGCCCACTATTAGTTACATTTCTGTTATAGCAGTATAGACCTGCCCCAGTAACATTTCCGTTGAAGTATTATGGGCAGAGCCCAGTATTAGTAAAATTACAGTAGTAACAGTATACACCAACCAAGGTAACATTTCAGGAGCAGAAGATCGGCAGACCGAAGTAACATTTCTGTTGCTGATGTATAGTCAGACCCCTGTAGCATTACTGTGGCAGAAGTATAGGTAGGCAGAACAGAGTAACATTTCTGTAGCAAATGTGTAGGCCAACCCCAGACACAGTGGTGTACCATGAGTGCAGGCGAAGCCCATAAAAATTACTTGGATTACATTGTAGGCAAGGGCCCGAAAAATTGTTGTGCCGACAGTACAAATGTACCCCAGAAAAATTGCCCATGCCCAACCCAGAGGGCAGGTGAAACCCATTAATCGCTTTGCGTACTGTGGCTTAATTTTTAACTAGGCCTGGAGGCAGCCCAGTGTATAAAACAATTGTTTCAGGTGGAAGTTTCAATGCTTTAATGAGAATTGAAACAGATAAATATTATTTAGAAAAGTTATATGAGCCTTTTGGCCCACAGAAAAATTGGCCATTCGCGGTGATTACGAGAGGTTTCAGGAGGAGGAGCCGGAGGAGGAGGATGAATAGCATACACAGATTGACAAAGTTCTTTAGGTAGCGCTGCTTTCCGCTGGTGGAGAAGAAAAGTCTGGGGAAATCCAGGCTTTGTTCATCTTTATGAGTGTAAGCCTGTCGGCGCTGTCAGTTGACAGGCGGGTACACTTGTCCGTGATGATTCCCCCAGTTGCACTAAACACCCTCTCTGACAAGACGCTAGCCGCAGGGCACGCCAACACCTCCAGGTCATACAGCGCGAGTTCGGGCCATGTGTCCAGCTTTGACACCCAGTAGTTGTACGCAGCAGAGGTGTCACGGAGGACGGTGGTACGATCGGCTGCGTACTCCCTCACCATCTTCTTACAGTGCTCCCTCCGACTCAGCCTGGACTGGGGAGGTGTGAGACAGTCTTGCTGGGGAGCCATAAAGCTGTCAAGGGCCTTGGAGAGTGTTCCCCTGCCTTCGCTGAACATGCTGCCTGATCTCCTTGCCTCCCCTTCTACTTGGCCCTCGGAACTGCACCTTCAGCCACTAGCGCTGTCAGATGGGAAGTTTACCATCAGTTTGTCCACCAGGGCCCTGTGGTATTGCATCATTCTCAAACTCCTTTCCTCTTCGGGAATGAGAGTGGAAAGGTTCTCCTTATACCGTGGGTCAAGCAGTGTGTACACCCAGTAATCCGTAGTGGCAAGAATGCGTCTAACACGTCAGCCATGTGTGCCAGGGTACCTGTACGCAACATATGGCTGTCCTCACTAGGAAGATCACTTTCAGGATCCTCCTCCTCCTCCTCAGGCCATACACGCTGAATGGATGAGAGGCAAGCTGCATGGGCACCCTCTGCAGTGGGCCCAGCTGTCTCTTCCTCCTCAGGCTCCTCCCCCTCCTCCTCCTCCACGCGCTGAGATATAGACATGAGAGTGCTCTGACTATCCAGCGACATACTGTCTTCCCCCACCTCTGTTTCCGCCCACAAAGCATCAGCCTTTATGCTTTGCAGGGAACTTCTCAAGAGGCATAGCAGGGGAATGGTGACGCTAATGATTGCAGCATCGCCGCTCACCATCAGGGTGGACTCCTCAAAGTTTCCAAGGACCTGGCAGATATCTGCCATCCAGGCCCACTCCTCTGTAAAGAATTGAGGAGGCTGACTCCCACTTCGCCGCCCATGTTGGAGTTGGTATTCCACTATAGCTCTACGCTGCTCATACAACCGGGACAACATGTGAAGCATAGAGTTCCACCGTGTGGGCACGTCGCGAAGCAGTCGGTGCACTGGCAGATTAAACCGATGTTGCAGGGTGCGCAGGGTGGTAGCGTCTGTGTTGGACTTGCGGTAATGTGCGCTGACCCGGCGCACCTTGCCGAGGAGGTCTGACAAGTGTGGGTAGCCTTTCAGAAACCGCTGAACCACCAAATTAAAGATGTGGGCCAGGCATGGCACGTGCGTGAGGCTGCCGAGCTGCAGAGCCGCCACCAGGTTACGGCCGTTGTCACACACGACCATGCCTGGTTGGAGGCTCAGTGGCGAAAGCCAGCGGTCGGTCTGCTCTGTCAGACCGTGCAACAGTTTGTGGGCCGTGTACCTCTTCTCTCCTAAGCTGAGTAGCTTCAGCACGGCCTGCTGACGCTTGCCCACCGCTGTGCTGCCGCGCGACACCGACTGCTGGCGACGTGCTGCTGCTGACACATCTTGATTGGGAGGTAGAGGTTGCGTTGGAGGAGGAGGAGGAGGAAGGTTTAGTGGAGGTGGCATACACTGCCACAGATACCAGCACCGATCTGGGGCCCGCAATTCTGGGGGTGGGTAGCACATGAGCGGTCCCAGGCTCTGACTCGGTCCCAGCCTCCACTAAATTCACCCAATGTGTCGTCAGGGAGATATAGTGGCCCTACCCGCCTGTGCTTGTCCACGTGTCCGTTGTTAAGTGGACCTTGGCAGTAACCGAGTTGGTGAGGGCACATACGATGTTGCGTGAGACGTGGTCGTGCAGGGCTGGGACGGCACACCGTAAAAAATAGTGGCGACTGGGGACTGAGTAGTGCGGGGCTGCCGCCGCCATCATGTTTTTGAACGCCTCAGTTTCCACCAGCCTGTAGGGGAGCATCTCCAGGCTGATCAATTTGACTATGTGGACATTTAAAGCTTGAGCGTGCGGGTGCGTGGCGGCGTATTTGCGCTTTCGCTCCAACGATTCTCTTAGCGACAGCTGGACGCTGCATTGAGAGACATTGCTGGATGGGGCCGAGGACAGCGGAGGTGAGGGTGTGGGTCCAGGCCAGGAGACGGTCGAGCCTGTGTCCTGAGAGGGCGGTTGGATCTCAGTGACAGGTTGGGGCCCAGGGGGAGAGGCAGTGGTGCAAGCTGGAGGCGGTAAACGGCCTTCGTCCCACCTTGTGGGGTGCTTGGCCATCATATGCCTGCGCATGCTGGTGGTGGTGAGGCTGGTGGTGGTGGCTCCCCAGCTGATCTTGGTGCGACAAAGGTTGCACACCACAGTTCGTCGGTCGTCCGGCGTCTCCATGAAAAAATGCCACACCTTAGAGCACCTTGGCCTCTGCATGGTGGCTTGGCGCGAGGGGGTGCTTTGGGAAACAGCTGGTGGATTATTCGCTCGTGCCCTGCCTCTACCCCTGGCCACCCCACTGCCTCTTCCAACCTGTCCTGCGGCTGCAATTGCCTCCCCCTCTGAAGACCTGTCCTCAGTTGGCTTATCACACCAGGTGGGGTCAGTCACCTCGTCGTCCAGCAACTCTTCCTCCGAATCCTCTGTGCGCTCCTCCCTTGGACTTACTGCCCTTACTACTACCTCACTGATAGACAACTGTGTCTCATCGTCATCGTCCTCCTCACCCACTGAAAGCTCTTGAGACAGTTGCCGGAAGTCCCCAGCCTCATCCCCCGGACCCCGGGAACTTTCCAAAGGTTGGGCATCGGTCACAATAAACTCCTCCGGTGGGAGAGGAACCATTGCTGCCCAATCAGGGCAGGGGCCCGAGAACAGTTCCTGGGAGTCTGCCTGCTCCTCAGAATGTGTCATTTTTATGGAGTGAGGAGGCTGGAAGGAAGGAGGAGCAGCAGCCAGAGGATTCAGAGTTGCAGCAGTGGACGGCGTAGAAGACTGGGTGGTCGATAGATTGCTGGATGCACTTTCTGCCATCCACGACAGGACCTGCTCACACTGCTCATTTTTTAATAAAGGTCTACGACGTGGACCCAGAAATTGCGATATGAAGCTGGGGATCCCAGAAACTGTCCTCTCTCCTACTCCCGCAGCAGCCGGCTGCGATTCACCTGGACCAGGAACTCGACCTATGCCCACACCCTCACTTGGGACTCTGCGTCCTCGACCGCGACCGCATCCACGTCCACGTCCTCTGCCCCTACCCCTACCCCTCAGCATGCTGGATTAAGAATCGAGCAGAGACAGAGCGGTGTAAAAATGTTTGTGAATTATTGCCGCGCAGTTGCTGGCTGCCAGCGGTAATATAACACTAAATGAAGCCAGAGATAAATTATAAGGAAGGATGCAAGCAGGACTAGCAGTGCACTATGCAGTTGACATTCACCTGCAGCCCCACAGGCCACGCAGTTATGCGCACTGGGTTAGTAGCAGACGTACAAAAGGAGTCCTTTTTAAAAATTAGTTTTTTTCCAATGCAATGCAGGCAATGGAACGTGTATTGGACTCTCCCTCTATTGCCGTCTGGCACCGTACACTGCGCCAGCAGCTGTCTGGTAACTGAGAGCGGAGAAAAATATGTGCGCTTTTTAAACGTGCACTTGGAGGCAGAGAGCGCTTACGTAACGCTAACTGCCCCCAGCAAAAAATGACACGGAAGCGTGAACTGAGGCCTTGCTGCGCACTATGCAGTTGACATTCACCTCCAGTCCCACAGGCCACGCAGTTATGCGCACTGGGTTAGTAGCAGACGTACAAAAGGATCCCTTTTTTAAAATGTGTATTTTCCAATGCAATGCAGGCAATGGAGCGTCCGATATAGCAAAGAAAAAAAAAAAGTCAAAACTGAACCCAGCACCCACAACAGTAGTGCACTAGGTGAGCTGTGGCCCTAAGAAGGACTGTTGGGGTTCTTGTAGACGCTAACACTCTCCCTAAACCAGCAACAGCAGCAGCACTATGCCTCATCTATCTTTGCGTGCATCTGTGGCGAGCCGCGGGCGGGGCAGATTTAAATACTCGGGGGTCACGTGATCTCGCCAGCCACTCACTGCAGGGGGGTGGGATAGGGCTGGAACGTCACAGGAGGACGTTGTAATGCCTTCCCTGTCTTTCTATTGGCCAGAAAAGCGCGCAAATTTCTCAGGGAAGGAAATGTAATGGAGTTGAGTGCCGCGTGGTGCTCGCCTCGAGTAACGAGCATCTTGAACACCTTAATACTCGAACCAGCATCAAGCTCGGACGAGTGTGCTCGCTCATCTCTAATTAACACCCCTTGATCGTGTTGTGGGTGGACATTAGGATACCAGAAGGGCCCAGTCCAGCTAGTTGCTTAGTTACTGCTGCCAACATTGACCAAAGCATCTTAATAGTTATATAGCCACATTTGGAACTACTTCTGAATGCAGCTCTTGCTGGCAGGTGCCTACTGTTTAAAATAGCTGGCACCCACTGTAGACCCCAGCTGCGACTGTATGATGTACATCTATGTTATGTGGTTGTTTAAAGGTAAAGAGGCAACTGAACACTATATTGCTTAATCACAAGATTTTATTTTCTTTCTACACATGGCAGTTACCCAAACATTTTGATGTTACAATTCTCATACAAGCACAAAAGCTTGATAGTTACAATAAACTCTAGGTGGCACTATCAGTTCCTATTCACTCCTGATTGCTTTAGAACAGTGATGGCGAACTTTTTAGAGACCAAGTGCCCAAACTGCAATCCAAAACCCACTTATTTATTGCAAAGTGCGAACACGTCAGGGGGTGGGGCTTATCACAACTTACGATTTTTACCTCCTTTGTTCTTAAAAGGACAAGGCTGTTTCAAAATAGACCGGGTGCAGATTTTGACTGCTTTTGGATGGAAATTGCCAATGAGGACATTCTGCAGCATTTCCGCCTTGTGTAAACATATCCCAGCAGTGATAGTGACCCCCAGAGCTGCCCCAGCGGTAATAGTGACCCCCCCCCCCAGAGTGGCCCTAGCAGTAATAATGACTCCCGCCCCCCGAGCAGCCCCAGCTGTAATAGTGACCCCGCTGAGCTTGAGGAAACCTTTAAACTTGATAAACAATCTAAAAAAACCTTGTAGCCCCAGAGACTCCATGTCACAAGCTGGACTATCATAGATGCCAACTGGTCACGCCTTATTAGTATTACAGCTGATGGGGAACTTCTGTGGGTTATCTAGAACCGATATTGAGATTTCTTGTACCTCATGATAATGTTTTCATTGCTCCTTCTCCAGGATATGGCTGTGCTATGGACTTTTCAAATGATGAACTGTTAGAAATGGACTAAAATAAGCCTCCAATTGGGCTGCTAGTGAGGAGCCAGAGGCTTTTGTAGACCACATGGCCAGTTAAGTTATTGTGAGATGGGAGAAGTTATGACAATGCATTAGTTTCAGTTCACCCCAAATTGTTCTCATTATATTGACTTCATGTGTTCAGATCCTATTTATGTATATTGCATTTTTCCTGTGTTAAAGCCAATCAGCAAATCTACAGCTAGCTTAATAACATAGAAGGTGAGATGAGTGTGTAGTGGCCCAGTACAACAGGACCCCTCCTTAATGGTGTGTATGCTCAGTCCTATGTTGTCAGTGTCTTTCATGTTGTACGAATGGTGTGCATTGCATATTTGCAGCACTGAAAGAGTTAAGTGCCTGGTATGAGGATGACTGTCTGGTTTTGTATCTCTTGGTCCGTCACGTTATGATGTATGATATATGTATTCTGAGTTTGCGCGGGAGAGAGAGTTCCGATCTGGTCCTGTCTGAGTGAGGAGTGCAAGGCAACTGTCTGTAGGTACCTTTAACCCACAGACACAGATTAGGGGGGTGGCCTAGCGAATGCCGGGATTGCTACTCCCCAGAAGTTCTGCAGCGTGTTCTAATTCGTGAATGGGAACAGGTAGAGAGAACAAGAGAAAGAGAAAAGTGTGATACCGGGCTAGGACCTACAGATATATGTGGCTGTGGCTTCACCTGACGTCCTGAGTCCTCCCTGTCACATCACCTGTCAAGTTGCTGCTGAACTGTGCTGTTCTTCAAGTTAAGTAAAACGACAAGTCGCCCATCTGTTTCCAAAGGCTGTGCCTTAAACTGTACCCGTGTGTGTGGATTTACCCCGTCATCCAGGAATCCCCCCACAGAAGCCACACAGGAGTGGATTTACTCCGTCATTTAGGAATTCCCCGCTGTGGAAGAAACGGTGGCGTCACGAGACAAAACAAGACTCAAGGTAATCCATCCCTTGGGTTCCCTTTATTAGCCTGCCCTTGGCCCTTGGACGAGATGATAGAGCCACCGTGACAAGGCCCAAACTCTACCCCTCTGTCTCCTAGGTTGCGACCCATTCCTTGGTCACTGTAGGACAGAGTTAATTTTGGCATGGCATGAACAGGATGAATCTCATGTGTCTATTTTCAAGAAACTGCTTAAAATTAAAGAATAGAAGTTCCCGCCATTCTCTCATCGTGGAAGGATTTTGCCTGTGCAATGCTCAAGGCGGAGTTAGTTTTGTTCTTCAAGGCCGTCTGTTTCTCTCAGTCATCCAGGACAAGATCCTTCCAACTCTTACAAATAGATCGCGGGTCCTCTGAGCTTTTGGACATTCGTCAGAGTGGTGCCAATCCGAATAGTGTGTCTAGAATGCAGCAGGAAGTTGCTGATTTATATGTGGCGGAAATGTGCTACCATCTACAAGGGACTGTGTGGTGCTACTACATCACGTGGAGTTGTCTGCAATTCATGGTGAGCAACCATTTCAAGTTATGGACTGTGATGCTGGGGTGGGTGGCCCAGGCGCCATGTTCTTCAGGGTGTGTCAAGCCCACAGAAATTTCCCGCCACTCAACTACCACCAAGACTAGAGAAAAAGTAGGGGGGGTTGACTCCACCGTGGAGCAACAGTCTACAGACCAACCAGAGGAGGAGTTTCCCTCTGTTTCCCGCCAGCTGCTGGACTTGTCTGCTCAGACGCGCCTGCAGCTTCCTGAGCAAGAAGACATGTCGAGATCTACCAAGCTCCGTGGTGTTCCAGCAGGATACCCGCTGCCGAAGACCAGGTTCTTTTAGAGCGATGAGCCAGAGATACAGGAGCTAGTAATGCCACTACCGTCCCCGAGTTCTCCATTGCTGGAGAAGCGGTTAGAGGAGTCATCCTGATGGGAGTCTATTCGGCGCAGAGGCCTGAAACCTGCACCTAGCCAGAAGAGGTCTCCTCCAGGCCCCACCTCACGGGATGAGGCAGACATTTCTGTGAGTGCTTCCAGCTTGGAGTCCCGTCTATCAAGAGTGGATTTCTCTTTTTACACGCCGTGGATTGTAATCCATTGGCACAACACAAAGGTTCGAGCGGTCGTACCTCCAGGGTTGTGTCCCTATATCAGGGACTTTGAGGACCCCGAGGTGCAGCGCTATATCGAAGGGCAGTTGATACCGACGGTGTATCCAGAGCTGCGTCAGCCCCTTAGTGGACCTACACCTGTTGCCTCATTATGGGACTCTGGATTCGGAGAGGATGAAGAGGTGAGAGCCTTCATGTGCCAAGCCCGTCTCTTATCTTCTGTGGGCATCAGTTCGTGGAGTAGCTGTGCCACCCCCACTGGCTTCACATTAGAGTCAGAAGCTGAAGAGTCCGCCATTACAAGGTGTTGATAGACTCTTATGCAGAGACTGTTGTTTGTTTTCTGAACTTTGTTCTTCTTTTAGGACTTTCTAAAAAGAGACTTTTGTTTTCTTTATTTACTGCACTTTAATTAGCCCCAAAAGGACTTGAAAAAATGTTCCCTTTTCATAGGCAAGAAAATTTTTGCCAATATGTTTTATATTACACCGATTTAATAATATTATGCAACGTTTAAGTCATTGTACAGGAGGGGTAAAGAAAGCGTGTGAAGTAAAATTGGTTTGCCTCTCATGTATGCTTGTTGAAGTCATTGTATGCAAATATAGTTTGAGTTTCTTTTTCTTCAGGTCTGTCAAGTTGTGTATGTGTTCTGGCATGTTTCTTTACCTGTCCCAGGGGACGCAGCCACAATATGTATCTCCCTTTTCATTCAGTAGAGAGTATTTACCTAAGGTTACTACCCTTCATGAGATAGTCTTCCGGAATAGTGATGAATGATTCCACTTTTCTGTGTTAATACTACCAGTCAACCCTATGTCAGTTTTGTGACTAGTAACCGTGTAATGCCTCTTTCTCTTTTCAGTAGTCCTTGGGAAGACGAATTGTGTAAGTTACCCATAGCAATGTTAGTGCATCCTGGATTCTGTCCAGCTTAACAGATTCTTGTGATAATGACCATACCACTTTCCACACATGCTGTCATAAAAAGTAACGCTAGACACAAAACGAGGGTGAGTTGTGTTTATAGGTTTCGCCTTGCCCACTCAGCGACTGCGTAGGTGGTGTGTCAGATGTTATTGTGTAGGACACTGAAAGCTAGTTCACTCCAGACAATTGCACTCTGTTTAAGAGGTGCCAAGGTCGGCTTGTTTTTAAGTAGGGGGGACACTGTAGTGGCCCAGTACAACAGGGCCCCTCCTTAATGGTGTGTATGCTCAGTCTTATGTTGTCAGTGTCTTTCACGTAGTACGAATGGTGTGCATTGCATATTTGCAGCACTGAAAGAGTTAAGTGTCTGGTATGTGGATGACTGTCTGGTTTTGTATCTCTTGGTCAGTCACGTGATGATGCATGAGATATTCTGAGTCTGCGCGGGAGAGAGAGAGTCCCGTTCTGGTCCTTTCTGAGTGAAGAGTGCAAGGCAACTGTCTGTGGGTAACTTTAACCCACAGACACAGAATGGAGGAGGCCGAGGGGATGGCCTAGCGAATGCCAGGACTGCTACTCCCCAGAGGTTCGGCAGCGTGTTCTAATTCATGAATGGGAACAGGTAGAGAGAGCGAGAGAAAAAAGAGAAGTGTGTTACCAGGCCAGGACCTACAGATAACTGCGGCTGTGGCTTCTCCTGACGTCCCATGAGTCCTCCCTGTCACATCACCTGTCATATAGCTGCTGAACTGTGCTGTTCTTCAAGTTAAGTAAAATGACCAGTCACCTGTCCGTTTCCAGAGGCTGTACCTATATGTGTGTATGTGGATTTACTTCGTCACCCAGTAATCCCCCCACGGAAACCACATGGGAGGGGATTTACATCACGAGACAGAACAAGATTCAAGGTAATCCATCCCTTGGGTTCCCTTTATTAGCTTGCCCTCGTACCTTGGACGTTTTACCGGTTACCCTCTGGGTGGGAGACGGTAGAGCCACTGTGACAAGGGCCAAACTCTACCCTGCTGACTCCTAGGTCGTGACCCTCTTCTCGGTCACTGCAATTGTTTTGCTTGGCTGCCTGTACATACTCCAGGTAAATCATGCCAATGCCTTTCTGAGGGTCCTCACTGATACAGAAAGGGGGACAGTATGCTTTATAAGGGTCGCTTTAAACAGGATAACTATTGTCTGAATAGTCGCTCAAAATGACTGTTGTTTTTGTGCTTTCACAGAAATCGATTGTTGTTCAAGCTTGTGATAGCTGAACAGAGTATTGGGAGCATTAACGCAGACCGAAATATTGTTTATCAACTAGTTAAGGGACATGCAATTCTTTGGCAGACTAATATTTGAAAATTCAATGCTGATTAGTTGTTGAGTTCACGGAATACACATAAATAAGTGTGAGCGGTCTTCGAGTGAACACTCGCTGCTGTGGTCTCTTGCTGGTTCAACTAAACATTCAGTGCTGCAGCGAGGGTTATTTTCAAAGATCCAAACCAGCCACCAATTGTTGCTTCGAAGACTAGAAGGGACTGTTCAGTCAAGGATCACTCACACATATTTTGGTGATTTCAGGAACCAATGAGCGAGAGGGCAAAATGTTCAAAAAAGATGGAAGCCAATCAACGTTCGATGGGAGGTGCACTCTGAACAAGCCCATACCTCCCTGCAAAGTTGTTGGCTAGTTGTTGACAGAGAACTATTACCTGTTTACACCAGACAATAATTAATCAACCAGCGACTACTTTTAGGTGAGCTGAAATGAAATGACTAGTGAACGAATTCTCACTCATTACCTGGTTGGTGGTTTACGTGGAACTACTGTTGCTTACATTCGATTACATCAAGCAACAATTCAGATGATAGTTGTCCCATCTTAAGTGACTCTAAATGTCTGGATGATGTAGACATTTTCTGCTGTGCCCTGATTAATTAGAACAGCACAGTCTGTTGATGGGCAGCTACCATAGACACTGCCCAACTTGTCTCCCCACTCAGGTATTTAAGGGCTGAAGTTAGGAAGATGGAAAGAGACTTAGGTATGGATCCTACACACCTTGGACTTATATGTGGATCCTACCAGAGAGGGGAGCTGAAGCTCTGGCCAACACTACTTATTTAATTTTCTAGACATTTAGCCCTTTCTTGGTAATGACAGTTGCCTCCTTTGAATTAATTTCTTTAGTGTATCCTTCACTTCTTGGTTTCGTAAACTGTAGATAAAGGGGTTGAGCATGGGTGTTATCACTGTGTATACCAGGCTGACCATTCGATCATAGATGGCAGAGTAATTAGAGGGAGGGCGGAAATAAATGAAAATGATTGTGCCATAGAAAAGAGAAACAACAATGAGGTGAGAAGAGCAGGAAAAGAAGGCTTTCTTCTGACTCTCAGCAGCCTTCAGCTTTACTATGGCCTGAGCAATAAGTGAATATGAGGCCAAGATTAAGAGAAATGGAATGATTATGGCTAGAGACCCTTCAGTGTAAATTAAGATCTCAGCCAAAGTGGTGCTTGAGCAAGCAATTCTGATCAGAGCCGTCATGTCACAGAAGAAATGCTGGATTAATTTGTCTTCACAGTATGCCAGCTTGGAAATGGTGAAAGTGTGTAGAAAAGAATGTAGAGCTGCTGTGAACCAGGAGGCGACCACCAGAATGGAACATACCCTTCTATTCATTATAGACGTGTAGCGCAGGGGGTTACATATAGCCAAGTACCGATCCAAAGCCATGACCGCCAAGAGAAAATTCTCAGTGATGCCCAATGACACAAACAAATACATCTGAAGGAAGCAGCTCAAGAAGGAAATCCTCAAGCGGCCATAATAAAGGCCATGAAGTAGTTGTGGTACTGTGACAGTGGAGAAGCAAATGTCCACCAGCGATAAATTCCCTAGGAAGAAATACATAGGACTATCTAAGTCTGGAGATAGGGTTATGGAAGTTAATAACAGCAAGTTACTGATCCATGTAAGGAGGTAGATGACAAGCAGAAGAGCAAAGAGTGCAAAATGGTTACAAGGAATGTTTGAAAAACCCAGCAGAGTGAAGCTGGAGGAGATGTTCACCGCTTCCATGATGGAGAAGCCTTACAGTCCATGACCTTACTAGGAACCAGGCAAAGCTTCACTATATATGCAGCAAACCTTCTCAGAGCTTATGGGGAAAGTATCGTCATCACCACCATCACCTTCTCCGCCACCTGTAGACAGCAAAACAATACCTGATTATGAAGACAGAGTGACATCAGAAATCGTGTTTTACTGCAGTACCACCGGCTTCAAATGTCTCAGCTGATGTGGGGAATGGTGTAGTCTACATTATCGTTTGTTCATAGTCAAGGGACTGCAGAAAAGAAAACATAAAACCCTGAGACTATAATTGGTCTAGTTCCACACGAGCGATCACAATTTTGCCGCAAGAAAATTGCTACAAAATTGCGTCTTTGTTCCCACGATTTTTGAGCGTCAGCAATGCTTTTTGTTTTTAGAATAATCTGAGGGTTCAGAAACATTAGGTGTAAAGGTCAGCACCAGAATTAACTCCAGCCATGCAAGTGATCATGGGATGCCAACTCCCAAACTTCAAACATATACAAAAAGGATCACAACATCACAGAAGCGGTCCAGAGGAATATTGCTACTTTATTCAAAGAATTCCATATATATATAACGCTTCATTACAGTGCAACATTTCAGCAAGATTACCTTTATCAAGCCTTGATAAAGACAATCCGTTACGTCGGTAAAGGGGGTGCTGGGCCAGCGCTTGCAGACATGTACAATAATTGCTCACAGTGCGGCAGCCAAACCAAACTGACAAATAATAAATGGGAAGTCTTTCCCTAAATACGTAACAAACGAGAGAGATGGCCTGCCTGGCACAGCAGACTGATCGAGTCGATAGATGCGGGCCTGCACTCGTTCCTGGGACCTAAGTAACCATACATCAATGATAGCCCGTTTACATAGGCCAGTCATCACTTCATTTTTATGTCTGCTATTATCGTTCAATTTTGCATGTACACACATGGCAGCTGGAAAGTCGTCTGAAAAGTTAGGAACTCTTTAAATCATCAATCTTAGTAATATCCAATACCATTTCGCTAGAATAAGTGTTACATATGTATTTATGAATGGTACATCAACATTAGCAATTTTCTTAACAATTCTCATTGCTATGTACTATATCTGCTCACAAGCAGCTAAGTTTATATTAAGGCATGACTCTTAATAATAATCTTTATTTGTATAGCACAAATCTATTCCGCAGCGCTTTCAAGCATGGGAGATCACAGACAATACAACAAATTACATGGTATACAACCAGTTTGAAACAAACGGGTGGGGGTGAAACAGAAGGTACAGGGGGGGGGGAGGAAGAGGGAGATAATGCATGGGGGAACACAGGCAGTACGGGAATTACATGTGGAAATCAGTTATTAGGAAGCAAACGGGGTGGGGCGGTAAGGAGGTGCAGGGGTAGAGGTAATATGCAATAGGCAGGGTGAAAGGTGTGGGGAGCCATAGGGAAGTCACACTTGTTACCTTTATGAGATCCGCATGTTTCATCTTCCCAGTTTATACCCAGATATTTAAAGTCTCCCATAATTTACCTCATTGTGATTTCCTGCTTCATCTACAGTAGAACCTCAACTAATGTCATTAATCCGTCTGGAAGCAAGGGACTTTAGTAGAAATCAATGTTAGTTGAGGACATTATTTCCATAGGAATGAATGTAAATCCAATTAATTGGTTCTAGACGTTCCAAAAAAACACACCAAACCCCATTAAATAGAGAATAACTCTGGCCTTTAATACCAAAAACAATAACAATACTGAATGAATATGAAACACAACTGTAAAGAATAAATTAACATTTAACAGGTTTTTGGACATTTAGCATACAGTGCTTTGACATAGGACTGCAGGGACATCATTATAGCAGTACTTATCACTGTTATCTGTGCTTTAACATAGGACTGCAGGGACATCATTATAGCAGTACTTATCACTGTTATCTGTGCTTTGACATAGGCCTGCAGGGACATCATTATAGCAGTACGTATCACTGTGTTATCTGTGCTTTGACATAGCACTGCAGGGACACACCCCTTCACTTCCAGTTGCAGGGTGTGGTTCACTAGTGAGCAGGTGCTAGCAGCTCCAGGTCTCTCCCTCTTTCTCCTCCAGGGCCTGGGACTTTTTGCTCTCTCCTACCCAGGAGGGAGTGAGGTCCTGGGCTATGGCTAGAGGGAGGACCACTACCCCCACTCTCCGGAGCCAGCCGGTGGAGGATGGGGATGCTTCACAACCGGCTACCCAGGAGGGGCTGAGGAGATCTAGCAGGAGACGCAGCGATGTGTCTCCTGCACCCCTCCTGGAGACCACCCGAGGTGGCCGTCGGGCTAGCCAGGGTGAGGGACGGCGGCCCTCCGGGACCTCGGCTGCTGGGACTTCCAGCAAAGGCCCTCCTGGAGCCAGGCCAGGTACTCCTGGGGGAAACCCCAGTCCTACCATCGAGCACTGGGGGACACTGCGGCCTAGGGAGGATGTAACCGTCTTTGCTGCCAGGCTCGCTTCAAGGACCCAGGAGTACCGTGAGGCCGGTGGCACCATCAGAAGGCTTCAGGAGGAGTTAAAGGCAGCCAGGTCCCTGGCCAACAATTCAGGTGGGTCAAGGAGGGCCCAATACAACCAGGCCGTCCAGGAATTGAAAAGCGAGATCCTCACCCTGGTTGAGAGGAGGGCGGACATCTTAAGGGGTGCAGGTCCGTTCGCAGAGAAGTTGGTGAATGGTGACCGGTTTGAAGGGTCTCAGCCGGCTCTGGCTGGGGTCTGTGAGGATATGAAGGGCCTAGTGTCCAAGATGGAGCAGGCCCCTGCTGGAGAACTGCAGACAGCGGATAGTCAGCAGTCCCTGTGCAGTGACCTTCCAGCTGGGCAAGCTACTATTATTTCAAGCTCAGACTCCTCTGGGGAAGAGGGCGAGGACAGCGGCCCGGGGGGGGGGGGGGGGCAACTAATGGCGTACATAAGTCACCTGGAATCCCCTGGAGGCCTGGAGGGTCTCTATTTTGGCAATGACCTTCCTGAGCGAGACCCCCAGGCTAAAAAGAAGAAAAGTGGCAAAAAGATCACCCAGGTGGAGTACAGGTACGTCAGCCTCCCTGGGCAAGCCTCTGAACCAGGGGAGGGGGGTAGCTGCATGGGTAGCCCCCGGGTCCGACCCAGCCTGGACTCTGCTAATGTGGGTTCAGTGCAAAGGAAGGGGGAGAGTACTAGGCATCCTGATCCAAACACCCCCCCGGTTCGTAATAAAAGGAGGGGTGACGGGCAGAAGCTGGTGTCTGACAGTGAGATTCCTAAGAGTGGGGGTCATCCGGCGTCGGATGATCCAGGTAAAATGTCAAAAAAGGCTGCGAAGGTGGGGGGTCATCCGGCATCGGATGATCCACATACAATGACAAAAAAGGTTGCGGAGGTGGGGGGTGCACCGGCATCAGGTGGCCCCCAGAAAGGCCCTGCAGCGGGCCTAAGTAAGGGGGGTCTCCCGGCGTTGGGTGATCCCAAGAGTTCAGGGAAGGTGGAGGAAAAGATGGGGGGTCATCCGGCGTCAGCTGGCCCCCCGAAGGGCCCTGCGGTGGGCCTGGATAAAGGGGGTTGCCCGGCGTTGGGTGGCCACCAGAAAGGCCCTGTGGTGGGCCTAAGTAAGGGGGGTCTCCCAGCGTCGGGTGATCCCAAGAGTTCAGGGAAGGTGGAGGAAAACATGGGGGGTCATCCGGCGTCGGCTGGCCCCCAGAAAGGCCCTGCGGTGGGCCTGGATAAAGGGGATTGCCCGGCGTCGGGTGATCCCAAACATCCTGGGAGTTTGGGGGGCCATCCGGCGTCGGGTGGCCCCAATAAGGGCCCTGCGGTGGACCCAAAAAAAAGTGGAGACCCAAAACGCCGGAATTCCTTTGCCGGGGTTACGCGAAATATGGCAGGAGGCGGAGCCAAAGGTCGTGAATGCGTGGCTGGAAGTCCCTTTCCCCCCAGTGCTAAGGGGGGTGGGTCTGGAGGCTCGGAGGGGACTATATTTAAGAAACCCACCCTGGGTTGCTCCCCTGCAGGCAAGGGGGGAGCGGCTGGGAAACCTCCGAGCCGCCAGGTGCCCCTTACTCTTCCGGCCAAGAGAGAAGCCATTACCGGTCTGGTCGCAAAGAATAGGGAGAATGATGAGCGTGAGAGTATGGAAGGCATGGAGGTGTGTGAAAGGGATGAAGGGAGCAACATCATGGTGAGAGGTGTGCGTGAGGGAGAGTCCAGGGGTGTGGGGAATCTAAATACAAGATTAAATGTTGGGGTGTCTGCTGGTGGAGGAGTGTCGGAGGGAGGTACAGGTAAATTTACAAAAGTCACAAGTGAGGGTGGAGTGTCTGGTGGTTTGGGGAGGAGTGGGGGCCCTGGTCCAGCTGCCGCCCCGGCGGTGACTGCTCCTAGAAGCTACGCTAGTGTTGCCGCCGGGGTAAGTGGGGGACCTTCACCTCCCGGCTTCAGGGACCCCAGGTCACACGAGCTATTCCTATCCGCCTTAAAGAGGGGAGAGAGGTCGGTCACTATAGAGGGTGAAAAGCGCGACCTATCCTTTTGGATAGATAGGTTTGGCACAGGGGCCTTCCGAGAGCAAAGGCAGGGAGAAGAGGCATGGTCGCTTCCTACAGCCGGGCAGGGGGGGTCCAGAAGGAATGTGGTTCGTCTCCGATGGGGAGGCAGTGAAGCCTGCCCTAACCGTGCTAGGGTGGTGGAGCTTCTCCTCGGGATGGAATTCAGGGTGAGTGACATCTTTGCCCTGATCCACCCCTTTGGGACCTCCCTGTTTGATGTTAGCTTCGTGAGACCAGAGGGGCTCGAGCTCTTCTGGTCAAAATACGAGCTGGCTCAGACGGAGCCCGAGTGGCGGGATTTTGCAGTTCAAGCAATTACCCGCCAGAATGACACTAAGAGAGTGACCGTTCTGACTAGTAACGAGTCTCTCTCTTATGTTGACATCATGACCTGGATGGGCAGGTATGGGGAGATTCTCCATCCTCCCCAGAAAAACAGGGATGCACACGGTATCTGGTCAGGGGCCTGGACTTTCATGGTAAAGTTGAAACGTGCAGGTAATTCCGTTACCCACATCCCTTCTTCTGCGTTCCTGGGAAGGGACAGGATTCTGGTTTTCTACCAGGGGCAGCCGAAGGTCTGCCACAGGTGCGGGGACCCCACACATTTCAGCGCACAGTGTAAGGTGCTGGTGTGTGCGCTGTGTGGGGGCAGAGACCACCCATCCTCCTCCTGTGGCAGCATTCGGTGTAACCTGTGTGGTGCTTTAGGGCACCCATTCAGTCGTTGTCCCTTATCCTGTGCCAACATCGGCCGAGCCCAGTCAGAGGGCCAGCGGGCCCGACGCTCCGGGGGCGAAGCTGGTGGCAGCAGGGAGGAGGAAGAGCTACGGGGTCTCGGCGGGGTGCCTGGCCAGCCAGGGCAGGAGGGGAGTCGAGCTGCTGAGGCCCCAAGGGATAGCGATGTGGATGAGGAAACCAGAAGGATGGAGAGAGAGGAGGTGGCTGCCAGTTCTGCCGGATCCTCCCGTGAAGAAAGTGCGGACGAGGAAAGCGAGAAATGGCAAAAGCAGAAAAAAAAGGGTAAGGGAAGAACAAGAAAGAAAAATAGGGGTTCTTCCTCTCTAGAGTGGGATGACTCGGTCCCACTCACTCTGGTGCAGATACCAAAGGAAGGCCCCATCAGTTCCCTTACGGTCGACCTCTCTAACCGGTACCAAGCTCTCAATAACACCTCCTCTTCCCTGCCAGGGGGAGAGGCTGGGGGTGAGGTACCGGAGGTGGTGGCGGAGATAATTGAGGAAGGAACCCCGGGGGACGCTGGGTCTCTTTCTGTGGGGGACCCGGTTTCTTCCGGGAAGGGGGCCACCCTGAAGCCGGAAGGTGAAGGTAAGGATGAGAGTGGTGATATGGATGTTTCAATTTCATTAAAAAGAAATAAAGGAGAGACCTCTTCTTCCGACAGGGAGGAGGGGGAGAGTAAGAGGAAAGCCATCCAGCTCGATCACCAATGATGGCGGCACTCACCCTGTTGACGCTGGCATCCATTAATGTTGCCAGCATTAAGTCAGATGCGGCTAGGTTTGCGGCCTTTGATTTTCTCAGCCGAGTTGAAGCTGACATTTTATTTTTGCAAGAGACCAGGCTGACAGATTTGTCGGTCATGAACAAAGCCAAGCGTGAATGGAGGTGCGGAGCCTCCTATTGGTCTCTTGCGGCCGAGCCGTATAGCGGGGTGGCGGTCCTTTTTAAGACCGCACAGGTAGAATGCAGACGGGTTATCGAGCTGGAAATGGGGAGGTGCCTGATCTTGGATATTCTCATGGGAGGTCAAGAGTTGCGTCTTATTAACATCTATGGACCCCAGTCAAAGGAGGGGCGCAAAGACCTCTTTATGAGAATTAAGCCTTTCCTTTTTACAAGCCGGCAAGTGGTCTTTGGAGGAGACTTTAATAATGTCACGAGGCTCTGTGATAGAGGAGGTTCCAATAACCAGCCAGGCTATGATAGCGTCGCGTTAAATAGAGTAGTTAGTGAGGCACGCCTTGTGGATGTCCACGTTCGGCACACCCCAGGGCGCACGGGATTCACTTGGTTCAGAGGTAGTTATTGCAGGTCTAGGATAGATAGGTTTTATTTAAAGGAGGAAGCCGTCTCCTCACCGTTATCGGTGGTGGAGGTGGAGTTCTCCGACCACTGTATGATTCTTTTTTCTCTGAATGTCACAGAGACCCCTCGGATGGGCAAAGGTTTATGGAAGTTGAATTCGTCACTCCTGGAAGAAGCGGAAATAAGACGGTCCTTTGAGGATTTTCTTCAGAGCCAGGAACCGCTACTGGGCCTATGCAGCAGTAAGTCAGAGTGGTGGGAGATGTTCAAACATCGGGTAAGAAGGTTCTTCCGACAGATCTCCAACCTCAGAAGCCTGAACAGAAAGCGTATGTATCAGAGCCTGAGGAGGAAACTCGAGCGTTTGGTCTCGACTGGAGGTAGCCGCGAGGAGATCTCCAGAGTGAAATCCTTGCTCAAGAGATGTCAGTATGATAGGCACGCATCTTTGGTTCTTGAGAGGGACTTTGGGAAGTACCGCTCGCCTGACCCCTACAAGAACTGTAAGATGTCAGTGAGTTGTAAATTGGTTACGGGTCTGCTAGACAGTACGGGCTCCCTGAAAAGGTCCAGATCAGGGATCCTGGAGGTCGTCAGATCCTTCTACTCACATCTCTTGGGTGGGAAAGAACTTAATCGGGACGGAATCTCGACTTTCTTGGCAGAAACCGTTCCCGAACCAGGAGTAGACCCCTCTCTTGGCGTTTTGACAGAAGCAATTACGGAAGATGAAGTCGGACTGGCGATTGATGGGCTCCGGTCCAAAAAGTCGCCAGGCCCAGACGGCTTAACATCTGAGTTTTATAAAGCCTTTAAGGAAATTTTAGTTCCCCTCTTGACCGAGGTTTTTAATGAATGTCTATCCTTGGGCGTTCTGCCGGAGTCGATGAGGAAGTCGGCCCTAATTATTCTGTCAAAGGGTAAAGATCCGCTCCGTATTGAGAATTGGCGTCCCATAGCGCTCCTCAATACGGACAGAAAGATTCTGGCAAAAGTGCTGTTCAGTAGGTTGGTGAAATTTGCACCCCAGCTCCTTTCTGGGGCTCAGCACTGCTCTGTTCCCGGTCGAAGCACGTTTAGCGCCGTGCTGAGTGTCCGGGAGGCTGTGGAACGGGGCAGGGCGGGTCTCTGGAAGGGGTTTTTACTTTCCCTGGATCAGGCCAAAGCTTTTGATCGAGTAAACCACGAGTACCTTTGGTCTGTCCTTTTGAGATACGGTCTGCCGGTGGGGTTCGTAAAATGGTTAAAAGCATTGTATTCAGGGGCTGAGAGTTTCCCGCTCGTGAACGGTTGGGTTGGCCGTCCTTTTGTAGTCAGGTCTGGAGTTCGTCAGGGATGCCCTCTGAGCCCCTTGCTTTACGCGTTCGCTGTCGATCCCTTCCTCAGAAGGGTAGATGGGGGACCGTTGGCGGGGGTGAGGATGGACCCGGGGGTCCCGGACCTGGCCTTGAGGACAGTGGCGTACGCTGATGACGTTACTATCTTTGTCTCCTCTCAGGAGGAGGCGGGGTGGGTGATGTCGGAAGTTGTCCGCTACTCGGAGGTCTCCGGGTCAAAGATCAATCGGGAAAAGTGTGAGAGTCTCTGGCTGGGAGGGGGAGATCCTGCTTTTGATCTTCCGGACGCTCTCCCAGAACCCCAAGATTCCGCTAAAATTTTAGGCATCGATTTCGACCAAGGGAATTATCCCGAGAAAAACTGGGAAGGCAGATTGAGGAATGCCGCTCAAAAGGTGGATCAATGGAAAGGGTGGTCTTTGACCCTGAGAGAAAGGGTTTGCTTGATCAAGACTTACCTGCTCCCTTTGTTAATGTACCTGGGAAGTGTTTGCATTTTGCCAGAACCTCTTTGGTCACGGGTCTACAGCCTGTTCTTCCAGCTGTTATGGGGGAATAAGTTGAACCCAGTCAAGAGGGAGGTTACTTACCGTACGAGGAGACTAGGCGGGTTGGGTATGGTCAACCCAGTGGTATTCCTTGTGAATACCTTTTTGAAAGCTAATATCGCAAACCTCTGGAAAGAGAGCGCTCCTCCGTGGGTATCCTCCTGTAAGGGATGGTTTCGGCCGTTCTTCCAGGATTGGGAGACAGGAGGGCGTGTGAAGGACTTTCGTACACCGCACGGACATCTTCCGGCTTACGTTGCACCGGTTCTGAAGGTTTTACGCCAATGGGGGCTGACCGTGGGGGAAGTCAGGACGCTGGCCAGGCGTGTGCTGGACCAGAGGGTCTTGGCAACCCACTTTCAGAATCCATTGGCCCTCAGAGACTGCCCAGGTGGGGATTTGAGGGTGGGTTTGTCTCTTTTAAATTCGGTAAGAATCCCCTCAAAGTATTGGGACTTGACCTGGCGCTGCTTCCATGGTAAGCTATATGTGGGGGACAACTTGAAGCACAAGAACACCGAGGACAGAGGTTGTCCCCGGGAGGCATGTGGCAACACTCTGGAGAGCATGGACCACTTCCTGCTTCATTGTCCCTTCAATATAGAGGTATACAAGAGGGTAGGGGCTTCCATCGGTTGGCCTCGGCTGGCTGACCTTACCTACGCTGAGTGGTGTTATGGAGCATTCAGAGATCTGGGTGGCAGGGACCGCTGCACTTTATTTTTAGTAAGTCTAGTGGTTAGGTATCACACGTGGAGCGCACGGTGTGTAGTATCGACGCAGCATAAAATCCTCCTCGAGGACGAGGTAAGTAGGAATATTCTTGGTGACCTGGTGAAGGTGCGTTCTCTGGAGTTTGAAAGGTTGGGTAGGCCTCGAGCAGCCTTCCTTTGGAGGGGTTTTTGCTTTGGGGTTCCCTAGCCTGGAGAACTGTTTCCCGGTGGGGGGCTGGATTCTTTCACCCTAGCTTTTTGTTTTGTTTTAAGTTAAAAGTTGACTAAAAGGCTTACGGGACCCGAACCAGGGCTGGAGGTAATGGTTATATTTTTGTTATTTATATATTTTTCTGTATATTTAGGCTGTGGATTATTATGCATTATATGGGTTTGTGGGTGGTATTATATGTTTGTTTGTTTGTTTTTTTTTTCGTGGGTGGTTTCATGTTTCATGGGTGGTATTATGTGTTTTCGCGGGTGGTATCTTTATGGGTGGTATTATGAGTTTTTGTGGGGGGTTAGTATTACGTTCTGTGTATTTACAAAAAAAAAAAAAAAAAAAAAAAAAAAAAAATGTATGTGTATATGTATATATAGGTATGTATGTGTATATGTATGTATATGTTCATAAGCATGATTGGCAGGTATTGGCAGCGGACCAGGGGATGGGTAGAGGGTAATGTGTGTGTAGTTTAGAGGGGAGGGGGGGAATAAATAATAATAAAAAATAAATAAATAAATAAAAAATTAAAAAAATAAAAAAAAATAAAAAATTAAAAAATTAAAAAAATAAATAAAAAAAACAACAAAGAAAAAACAAAAAAAAAACAAAAAACATTTATATATATTCTTGTTTTACTAATGTGTGTTTTTTTTTTTTTTTTTTTTTCTCTATTTATTAGGTTGGAATATGCAGCACCACGGGATTATGGAATAGGTTGTCTAGTTTTTGTTGTGATATGTTTTCTTTGTCAATTTTGTAGTGTAAATGGGATGTGTGAGATTGGGGATGCGGCCAGACCGGTAAATTTCACTCCTGTACAGTTTTTTGTAAAATTTTGTAAATATAAATGTTTGGCTATTATTTCTTGCAAATATTTCTGTTAATTTCTGTTATTTTTGCAAATATTTCAGTTTTGTAAATGTGTGTGTATATATATGCTTCTTGTGATTGTATTTGGCAAATTTTTCTGTTATTTTGCTATTTTTGTTATTACGCCCTGTAATGTTTTTTACTTTTATAATAAAAAGATTATCACTGTTATCTGTGCTTTAACATAGGACTGCAGGGACATCATTATAGCAGTACTTATCACTGTTATCTGTGCTTTGACATAGGCCTGCAGGGACATCATTATAGCAGTACGTATCACTGTGTTATCTGTGCTTTGACATAGCACTGCAGGGACACACCCCTTCACTTCCAGTTGCAGGGTGTGGTTCACTAGTGAGCAGGTGCTAGCAGCTCCAGGTCTCTCCCTCTTTCTCCTCCAGGGCCTGGGACTTTTTGCTCTCTCCTACCCAGGAGGGAGTGAGGTCCTGGGCTATGGCTAGAGGGAGGACCACTACCCCCACTCTCCGGAGCCAGCCGGTGGAGGATGGGGATGCTTCACAACCGGCTACCCAGGAGGGGCTGAGGAGATCTAGCAGGAGACGCAGCGATGTGTCTCCTGCACCCCTCCTGGAGACCACCCGAGGTGGCCGTCGGGCTAGCCAGGGTGAGGGACGGCGGCCCTCCGGGACCTCGGCTGCTGGGACTTCCAGCAAAGGCCCTCCTGGAGCCAGGCCAGGTACTCCTGGGGGAAACCCCAGTCCTACCATCGAGCACTGGGGGACACTGCGGCCTAGGGAGGATGTAACCGTCTTTGCTGCCAGGCTCGCTTCAAGGACCCAGGAGTACCGTGAGGCCGGTGGCACCATCAGAAGGCTTCAGGAGGAGTTAAAGGCAGCCAGGTCCCTGGCCAACAATTCAGGTGGGTCAAGGAGGGCCCAATACAACCAGGCCGTCCAGGAATTGAAAAGCGAGATCCTCACCCTGGTTGAGAGGAGGGCGGACATCTTAAGGGGTGCAGGTCCGTTCGCAGAGAAGTTGGTGAATGGTGACCGGTTTGAAGGGTCTCAGCCGGCTCTGGCTGGGGTCTGTGAGGATATGAAGGGCCTAGTGTCCAAGATGGAGCAGGCCCCTGCTGGAGAACTGCAGACAGCGGATAGTCAGCAGTCCCTGTGCAGTGACCTTCCAGCTGGGCAAGCTACTATTATTTCAAGCTCAGACTCCTCTGGGGAAGAGGGCGAGGACAGCGGCCCGGGGGGGGGGGGGGGGGGCAACTAATGGCGTACATAAGTCACCTGGAATCCCCTGGAGGCCTGGAGGGTCTCTATTTTGGCAATGACCTTCCTGAGCGAGACCCCCAGGCTAAAAAGAAGAAAAGTGGCAAAAAGATCACCCAGGTGGAGTACAGGTACGTCAGCCTCCCTGGGCAAGCCTCTGAACCAGGGGAGGGGGGTAGCTGCATGGGTAGCCCCCGGGTCCGACCCAGCCTGGACTCTGCTAATGTGGGTTCAGTGCAAAGGAAGGGGGAGAGTACTAGGCATCCTGATCCAAACACCCCCCCGGTTCGTAATAAAAGGAGGGGTGACGGGCAGAAGCTGGTGTCTGACAGTGAGATTCCTAAGAGTGGGGGTCATCCGGCGTCGGATGATCCAGGTAAAATGTCAAAAAAGGCTGCGAAGGTGGGGGGTCATCCGGCATCGGATGATCCACATACAATGACAAAAAAGGTTGCGGAGGTGGGGGGTGCACCGGCATCAGGTGGCCCCCAGAAAGGCCCTGCAGCGGGCCTAAGTAAGGGGGGTCTCCCGGCGTTGGGTGATCCCAAGAGTTCAGGGAAGGTGGAGGAAAAGATGGGGGGTCATCCGGCGTCAGCTGGCCCCCCGAAGGGCCCTGCGGTGGGCCTGGATAAAGGGGGTTGCCCGGCGTTGGGTGGCCACCAGAAAGGCCCTGTGGTGGGCCTAAGTAAGGGGGGTCTCCCAGCGTCGGGTGATCCCAAGAGTTCAGGGAAGGTGGAGGAAAACATGGGGGGTCATCCGGCGTCGGCTGGCCCCCAGAAAGGCCCTGCGGTGGGCCTGGATAAAGGGGATTGCCCGGCGTCGGGTGATCCCAAACATCCTGGGAGTTTGGGGGGCCATCCGGCGTCGGGTGGCCCCAATAAGGGCCCTGTGGTGGACCCTAAAAAAAGTGGAGACCCAAAACGCAGGAATTCTTTTGCTGGGGTTACACGAAATATGATGGCAGGAGGCGGAGCCAAAGGTCGTGAATACGTGGCTGGAAGTCCCTTTCCCCCCAGTGCTAAGGGGGGTGGGTCTGGAGGCTCGGAGGGGACTATATTTAAGAAACCCACCCTGGGTTGCTCCCCTGCAGGCAAGGGGGGAGCGGCTGGGAAACCTCCGAGCCGCCAGGTGCCCCTTACTCTTCCGGCCAAGAGAGAAGCCATTACCGGTCTGGTCGCAAAGAATAGGGAGAATGATGAGCGTGAGAGTATGGAAGGCATGGAGGTGTGTGAAAGGGATGAAGGGAGCAACATCATGGTGAGAGGTGTGCGTGAGGGAGAGTCCAGGGGTGTGGGGAATCTAAATAATACAAGATTAAATGTTGGGGTGTCTGCTGGTGGAGGAGTATCGGAGGGAGGTACAGGTAAATTTACAAAAGTCACAAGTGAGGGTGGAGTGACTGGTGGTTTGGGGAGGAGTGGGGGCCCTGGTCCAGCTGCCGCCCCGGCGGTGACTGCTCCTAGAAGCTACGCTAGTGTTGCCGCCGGGGTAAGTGGGGGACCTTCACCTCCCGGCTTCAGGGACCCCAGGTCACACGAGCTATTCCTATCCGCCTTAAAGAGGGGAGAGAGGTCGGTCACTATAGAGGGTGAAAAGCGCGACCTATCCTTTTGGATAGATAGGTTTGGCACAGGGGCCTTCCGAGAGCAAAGGCAGGGAGAAGAGGCATGGTCGCTTCCTACAGCCGGGCAGGGGGGGTCCAGAAGGAATGTGGTTCGTCTCCGATGGGGAGGCAGTGAAGCCTGCCCTAACCGTGCTAGGGTGGTGGAGCTTCTCCTCGGGATGGAATTCAGGGTGAGTGACATCTTTGCCCTGATCCACCCCTTTGGGACCTCCCTGTTTGATGTTAGCTTCGTGAGACCAGAGGGGCTCGAGCTCTTCTGGTCAAAATACGAGCTGGCTCAGACGGAGCCCGAGTGGCGGGATTTTGCAGTTCAAGCAATTACCCGCCAGAATGACACTAAGAGAGTGACCATTCTGACTAGTAACGAGTCTCTCTCTTATGTTGACATCATGACCTGGATGGGCAGGTATGGGGAGATTCTCCATCCTCCCCAGAAAAACAGGGACGCACACGGTATCTGGTCAGGGGCCTGGACTTTCATGGTAAAGTTGAAACGTGCAGGTAATTCCGTTACCCACATCCCTTCTTCTGCGTTCCTGGGAAGGGACAGGATTCTGGTTTTCTACCAGGGGCAGCCGAAGGTCTGCCACAGGTGCGGGGACCCCACACATTTCAGCGCACAGTGTAAGGTGCTGGTGTGTGCGCTGTGTGGGGGCAGAGACCACCCATCCTCCTCCTGTGGCAGCATTCGGTGTAACCTGTGTGGTGCTTTAGGGCACCCATTCAGTCGTTGTCCCTTATCCTGTGCCAACATCGGCCGAGCCCAGTCAGAGGGCCAGCGGGCCCGTCGCTCCGGGGGCGAAGCTGGTGGCAGCAGGGAGGAGGAAGAGCTACGGGGTCTCGGCCGGGTGCCTGGCCAGCCAGGGCAGGAGGGGAGTCGAGCTGCTGAGGCCCCAAGGGATAGCGATGTGGATGAGGAAACCAGAAGGATGGAGAGGGAGGAGGTGGCTGCCAGTTCTGCCGGATCCTCCCGTGAAGAAAGTGCGGACGAGGAAAGCGAGAAATGGCAAAAGCAGAAAAAAAAGGGTAAGGGAAGAACAAGAAAGAAAAATAGGGGTTCTTCCTCTCTAGAGTGGGATGACTCGGTCCCACTCACTCTGGTGCAGATACCAAAGGAAGGCCCCATCAGTTCCCTTACGGTCGACCTCTCTAACCGGTACCAAGCTCTCAATAACACCTCCTCTTCCCTGCCAGGGGGAGAGGCTGGGGGTGAGGTACCGGAGGTGGTGGCGGAGATAATTGAGGAAGGAACCCCGGGGGACGCTGGGTCTCTTTCTGTGGGGGACCCGGTTTCTTCCGGGAAGGGGGCCACCCTGAAGCCGGAAGGTGAAAGTAAGGAAGAGAGTGGTGATATGGATGTTTTAATTTCATTAAAAAGAAATAAAGGAGAGACCTCTTCTTCCGACAGGGAGGAGGGGGAGAGTAAGAGGAAAGCCATCCAGCTCGATCACCAATGATGGCGGCACTCACCCTGTTGATGCTGGCATCCATTAATGTTGCCAGCATTAAGTCAGATGCGGCTAGGTTTGCGGCCTTTGATTTTCTCAGCCGAGTTGAAGCTGACATTTTATTTTTGCAAGAGACCAGGCTGACAGATTTGTCGGTCATGAACAAAGCCAAGCGTGAGTGGAGGTGCGGAGCCTCCTATTGGTCTCTTGCGGCCGAGCCGTATAGCGGGGTGGCGGTCCTTTTTAAGACCGCACAGGTAGAATGCAGACGGGTTATCGAGCTGGAAATGGGGAGGTGCCTGATCTTGGATATTCTCATGGGAGGTCAAGAGTTGCGTCTTATTAACATCTATGGACCCCAGTCAAAGGAGGGGCGCAAAGACCTCTTTATGAGAATTAAGCCTTTCCTTTTTACAAGCCGGCAAGTGGTCTTTGGAGGAGACTTCAATAATGTCACGAGGCTCTGTGATAGAGGAGGTTCCAATAACCAGCCAGGCTATGATAGCGTCGCGTTAAATAGAGTAGTTAGTGAGGCACGCCTTGTGGATGTCCACGTTCGGCACACCCCAGGGCGCACGGGATTCACTTGGTTTAGAGGTAGTTATTGCAGGTCTAGGATAGATAGGTTTTATTTAAAGGAGGAAGCCGTCTCCTCACCGTTATCGGTGGTGGAGGTGGAGTTCTCCGACCACTGTATGATTCTTTTTTCTCTGAATGTCACAGAGACCCCTCGGATGGGCAAAGGTTTATGGAAGTTGAATTCGTCGCTCCTGGAAGAAGCGGAAATAAGACGGTCCTTTGAGGATTTTCTTCAGAGCCAGGAACCGCTACTGGGCCTATGCAGCAGTAAGTCAGAGTGGTGGGAGATGTTCAAACATCGGGTAAGAAGGTTCTTCCGACAGATCTCCAACCTCAGAAGCCTGAACAGAAAGCGTATGTATCAGAGCCTGAGGAGGAAACTCGAGCGTTTGGTCTCGACTGGAGGTAGCCGCGAGGAGATCTCCAGAGTGAAATCCTTGCTCAAGAGATGTCAGTATGATAGGCACGCATCTTTGGTTCTTGAGAGGGACTTTGGGAAGTACCGCTCGCCTGACCCCTACAAGAACTGTAAGATGTCAGTGAGTTGTAAATTGGTTACGGGTCTGCTAGACAGTACAGGCTCCCTGAAAAGGTCCAGATCAGGGATCCTGGAGGTCGTCAGATCCTTCTACTCACATCTCTTGGGCGGGAAAGAACTTAATCGGGACGGAATCTCGACTTTCCTGGCAGAAACCGTTCCCGAACCAGGAGTAGACCCCTCTCTTGGTGTTTTGACAGAAGCAATTACGGAAGATGAAGTCGGACTGGCGATTGATGGGCTCCGGTCCAAAAAGTTGCCAGGCCCAGACGGCTTAACATCTGAGTTTTATAAAGCCTTTAAGGAAATTTTAGTTCCCCTCTTGACCGAGGTTTTTAATGAATGTCTATCCTTGGGAGTTCTGCCGGAGTCGATGAGGAAGTCGGCCCTAATTATTCTGTCAAAGGGTAAAGATCCGCTCCGTATTGAGAATTGGCGTCCCATAGCGCTCCTCAATACGGACAGAAAGATTCTGGCAAAAGTGCTGTTCAGTAGGTTGGTGAAATTTGCACCCCAGCTCCTTTCTGGGGCTCAGCACTGCTCTGTTCCCGGTCGAAGCACGTTTAGCGCCGTGCTGAGTGTCCGGGAGGCTGTGGAATGGGGCAGGGCGGGTCTCTGGAAGGGGTGTTTACTTTCCCTGGATCAGGCTAAAGCTTTTGAACGAGTAAACCACGAGTACCTTTGGTCTGTCCTTTTGAGATACGGTCTGCCGGTGGGGTTCGTAAAATGGTTAAAAACATTGTATTCAGGGGCTGAGAGTTTCCCGCTCGTGAACGGTTGGGTTGGCCGTCCTTTTGTAGTCGGGTCTGGAGTTCGTCAGGGATGCCCTCTGAGCCCCTTGCTTTACGCGTTCGCTGTCGATCCCTTCCTCAGAAGGTCCCGGACCTGGCCTTGAGGACAGTGGCGTACGCTGATGACGTTACTATCTTTGTCTCCTCTCAGGAGGAGGCGGGGTGGGTGATGTCGGAAGTTGTCCGCTACTCGGAGGTCTCCGGGTCAAAGATCAATCGGGAAAAGTGTGAGAGTCTCTGGCTGGGAGGGGGAGATCCTGCTTTTGATCTTCCGGACGCTCTCCCAGAACCCCAAGATTCCGCTAAAATTTTAGGCATCGATTTCGACCAAGGGAATTATCCCGAGAAAAACTGGGAAGGCAGATTGAGGAATGCCGCTCAAAAGGTGGATCAATGGAAAGGGTGGTCTTTGACGCTGAGAGAAAGGGTTTGCTTGATCAAGACTTACCTGCTCCCTTTGTTAATGTACCTGGGAAGTGTTTGCATTTTGCCAGAACCTCTTTGGTCACGGGTCTACAGCCTGTTCTTCCAGCTGTTATGGGGGAATAGGTTGAACCCAGTCAAGAGGGAGGTTACTTACCGTACGAGGAGACTAGGCGGGTTGGGTATGGTCAACCCAGTGGTATTCCTCGTGAATACCTTTTTGAAAGCTAATATCGCAAACCTCTGGAAAGAGAGCGCTCCTCCGTGGGTATCCTCCTGTAAGGGATGGTTTCGGCCGTTCTTCCAGGAGTGGGAGACAGGAGGGCGTGTGAAGGACTTTCGTACACCGCACGGACATCTTCCGGCTTACGTTGCACCGGTTCTGAAGGTTTTACGCCAATGGGGGCTGACCGTGGGGGAAGTCAGGACGCTGGCCAGGCGTGTGCTGGACCAGAGGGTCTTGGCAACCCACTTTCAGAATCCATTGGCCCTCAGAGACTGCCCAGGTGGGGATTTGAGGGTGGGTTTGTCTCTTTTAAATTCGGTAAGAATCCCCTCAAAGTATTGGGACTTGACCTGGCGCTGCTTCCATGGTAAGCTATATGTGGGGGACAACTTGAAGCACAAGAACACCGAGGACAGAGGTTGTCCCCGGGAGGCATGTGGCAACACTTTGGAGAGCATGGACCACTTCCTGCTTCATTGTCCCTTCAATATAGAGGTATACAAGAGGGTAGGGGCTTCCATCGGTTGGCCTCGGCTGGCTGACCTTACCTACGCTGAGTGGTGTTATGGAGCATTCAGAGATCTGGGTGGCAGGGACCGCTGCACTTTATTTTTAGTAAGTCTAGTGGTTAGGTATCACACGTGGAGCGCACGGTGTGTAGTATCGACGCAGCATAAAATCCTCCTCGAGGACGAGGTAAGTAGGAATATTCTCGGTGACCTGGTGAAGGTGCGTTCTCTGGAGTTTGAAAGGTTGGGTAGGCCTCAAGCAGCCTTCCTTTGGAGGGGTTTTTGCTTTGGGGTTCCCTAGCCTGGAGAACTGTTTCCCGGTGGGGGGCTGGATTCTTTCACCCTAGCTTTTTGTTTTGTTTTAAGTTAAAAGTTGACTAAAAGGCTTACGGGACCCGAACCAGGGCTGGAGGTAATGGTTATATTTTTGTTATTTATATATTTTTCTGTATATTTAGGCTGTGGATTATTATGCATTATATGGGTTTGTGGGTGGTATTATGTTTGTTTGTTTGTTTTTTCGTGGGTGGTTTCATGTTTCATGGGTGGTATTATGTGTTTTCGCGGGTGGTATCTTTATGGGTGGCATTATGAGTTTTTGTGGGGGGTTAGTATTACGTTCTGTGTATTTACAAAAAAAAATAAATAAATAAATAAAAAAATTAAAAAAAAAAAATATATATATATATGTGTATATGTATATATAGGTATGTATGTGTATATGTATGTATATGTTCATAAGCATGATTGGCAGGTATTGGCAGCGGACCAGGGGATGGGTAGAGGGTAATGTGTGTGTAGTTTAGAGGGGAGGGGGGAATAAATAATAATAAAAAATAAATAAATAAATAAAAAATAAATAAATAAACAAAAAAAAAAAAAAAAAAGAAAAAAAAAAATTTATATATATTCTTGTTTTACTAATGTGTGGTTTTTTTTTCTCTATTTAGTAGGTTGGAATATGCAGCACCACGGGATTATGGAATAGGTTGTCTAGTTTTTGTTGTGATATGTTTTCTTATGTCAATTTTGTAGTGTAAATGGGACGTGTGAGATTGGGGATGCGGCCAGACCAGTAAATTTCACTCCTGTACAGTTTTTTGTAAAATTTTGTAAATATAAAGGTTTGGCTATTATTTCTTGCAAATATTTCTGTTAATTTCTGTTATTTTTGCAAATATTTCTGTTTTGTAAATGTGTGTGTATATATGCTTCTTGTGATTGTATTTGGCAAAGTTTTCTGTTATTTTGCTATTTTTGTTATTACGCCCTGTAATGTTTTTTACTTTTATAATAAAAAGATTATCACTGTGTTATCTGGGCTTTGACATAGGACTGCAGTATTTATTTGCAAACGTTTCTTTACTGTACTCATCTGTACAGTACTTACATTTTGCAGTGGCGATTCAGAGGCAGGCAGCATTCAGCCAGCACTTTGGGGATTCAGCTGCTGTACTGTGTCAGGAGGCAGGCAGACACAGCAACGTTCAGACGGCACTGTGCACTGTGAAGAGCGGCGGGGGAGAAGTAGGCGCGTGCTGATGCAGGAGAAGCAGGAAGTGACCGGCATCAGCTGTGCGTCGGCTCACTGAGCGGCGCCTGGGGTCATGGAGCGGTCGGTGCACTTATCTGAGGAATGCAGCTTTATTGGAGGGACTGCCGCTGCCCTGAAACATCGAATTAAGTTGAAAACAGTGTTACTTAAGAGCAATGCTACTCAAGGGTTTACTGTATTTGCCTCAGTAATAGATTTTCAGTGGATTCTATTTGGTGTCCTATCGAAAACCCCTATGAGGATTTTAATATTGTTTTTACCTCTACCCATAGAGACTCCAGTGCAAGCTTTAAACATGATTTTACGTACAAACAAACCCCTTCATGTTCCTATGACTCTTTCGGAACAGACTGGAACCCTGTAAGTAGACAGCACAGTCACAGCTGTCGTCCAGCCATGCCTCTGCTATTCCAACTATGTTATAGTTTTCTTCAGACATTACTACTTCCAATTCGTCAAACATATTGGTCAGACTGTTAAAATTAGTCACCATATAATTTAAAGGTTTGGGTTTTTTATATTAAGTGTATCCCTATCAACTGTTTTGCCAGTTCTAACTGTCCTAACCCATTCATTACTTATTCAATGATTCACTATTTACAATATCTTCCCTTCTATCTTTCTGTTAACCCTCCCCCCAGTCCCTAGTTTAAACACTCCTCCAACCTTCTAGCCACCTTCTCCCCTAGCACAGCTACAACCTCCCCATTGAGATGCAACGCATGTCTACAGTAGACCATCATCGAAAGCTTCCTGATAGAGAGGCATTTTGGATGCATATTTTGCAAACTATGAACCGCCGACTTGATTTTTTATTGCACTATTAGTTTTTTTTTATTCTGTTTCCTTGTGATTATTTTTTGCCCCTGGTGTCATGTGTTTTTGTTTCAAGCACCCCATTTACTATTTAACCTTTCATTCCCACCTCCAAGACTTCTCCAGAGCAGCACCAGTCGTCTGGAATGGACTACCCAAAAATATCCAGGCAATCCCTGACACACAAAACTTCAGGCATGCTATAAAAATGCACCTCTTCAGGGAGGCATACCATATCTCCTAAACCAAACCCCTCTTTACTCCACCTGAAAACATCCTCCCTGTCCTACTGACTACAATCCCTGCTAATGAAATATGGGAAGCAGAAAAAAGAAGGAGCAGCGCAAATCTATAAACCGATGTTTTTGTTTCAAAATTGTTTTTGTTTTGTTTTTCTCCTCCCTTTTTTAAGTATGGGAGTGAAATTGATAAATTCTAGATGAGTCTAAGAGGGTGCAGCTAGTCCACGAGACGTCAGACCTTCCAAGGGGACGTGCAAGTACATGAGATAAATGTAGAAAAAATTTGAGCGCAATTGGGATACACAGCCAGAAGTGGTATGTTCTGTTTGCAGAGAGAACCCACTACTGCTGGCTGTGTATTCCCAGCTAAAATACTGAGGAAGGGGCGCAACGGCCCCAAAAACGTGTCTATATGCTGGATTAATTTTCAATAAAAACAGGAGTCGAGCTCAAAAACACGCCTCATGCCTCTTTGAGTTAAATGGGATTATGCCCATAACCACAATTTTTCCTACATTTATCTTATGTACAATCCCTGCTAGTCACAATCAAACGCCCCCTGCAGTCATACTGATTTGGCCACAATACGGCTCAATTCAACCATTGTCTGTGTATAGCATTCCAAACCCTCCACCTTGCCATACCTTGCCCATCTCGAGCCCCTTTACCTTCTGCATCACTCCATTATTTGTAGTATGTAAGCTCAATGGAGCCCCTCACCCCTACTGTTTATTTCAATTGATTACTGCATGTAACCGTGGGTTTTGTTTTTGTTCCCTCTGTCTTGTAAACGCTGCGGAGCATCTTGGCGCTATATAAAGATTATTATTATTTAAGTGCTACATGTGCCTTGGTGTCTCTGATTAAGGGCAACATGCTTGCCTGGAACATGTAAGACGGTACATGCTTCTTGTTCCTCATATCTCTCTGGATTTTTCAATAATAAGAGTTTTTATCCTATGCTGGACCTACTCCCTTTTCCTGTGCATCTGTTGTGGTTTCTAACCAGTCCTTGCATGGGAGTGATTGCAGAGGAGCTGGTTCCCAGTTTGCATTTCTCTTGAATAATTAACAATATTACCCCCCCAGTATACCCCTCACTACAGTGTAATTACTCTTTAGGAAATAAAGAAACAATATAGCTACAATGTTATGGCTAAAATATTACTATGGCTTGATATAAAACGCAAATAAATAAATACAAATAAAATAGGGAGAGCTGCACTCAGCAATGTCCATAAATCAGAAGTCACACACTTAAGAAACTGCACACTTAGAATACAACACACACACTCAGCTCGCACACTTGCTTCTGTTTGCTTTATATAGCTGTTATATGTTATACCCCTGCTCCATCTCTGTTTAGAAAGGCATATGACATTACTTATCCTGTACTGATCCTGAGTTACAGCCTTTATTATACTCCAGAGCTGCACTCACTATTCTGCTGGTGGAGTCACTGTGTACATACATTACTTATCCTGTACTGTTCTGAAGTTACATCCTGTATTATACTCCAGAGCTGCACTCACTATTCTGCTGGTGGAGTCACCATGTACATACATTACTTATGCTGTACTCATCCTGAGTTACATCATGTATTATGCTGCAGAGCTGCACTCACTATTCTGCTAGTTGGTATTATATATACACTGGGGTTCAGCAGTCATGTTCGCTATAATTAATCATACCTCTATATGTCTCCAGCTGTCTCTCTCTGTCTCCCTTTTTCTGATGATGTTGTCAAGTTTTCTGCAATACAATATACGGATAGAGACGTTTGGAAACAGATGACACAACGCTGCCTGTCAATAGAGATTAATACTGAAAGTCCTTCTTCGTATCCAGCTTTTATGTTCCTCATATCATGCAGCATTCAAGGTCTCACGAGGGGTTTGCTGTGTTAGTTATTTCTAATCGCCCCCACAGTCACCTTCCCTCTGAGGGATAATAATTTACATTATAAGTAAAAGCTACTTGATGAGTTTAATAAGTTTACAACCAACAGATACAGATCAAGTCCCCCAGGGGCCCAACTGGAGAAGGCTGGGCCTCATAGCAAACTTTTGAATGTGCCCCGATCTTGTGAATGAACATTTACTTACAGTATGCATATATAGAACTTATGAATATACAGTAGTTTAAAAAAGTGTAAAAAAAAATAATATATATATATATATATAAATAAATTTGTATCTACCGTTATCATGACAGCGTCAGGGTTCTACTTTATTGACATAGCGCGCCGTTCCATTGCAATACAATTGGAAAAGCCTGCTGCATTATTGGTGTAATGCACCACTTGCCATGATTACAGCTTCTGGTAATAGTGGTTCCTTTGTGCTCCACCAGGTGATAGTGGTTCATTCGTTCCCCCCAAAGGGAAAACGCTCCCTCTGTGTTTCTCCCAGGTAATAGTGGTCCATCTGTGCTCTCTAACCCAAGGTGATAATAGTTCATCTGATCTCTCTCTCCCCCAAGTGATAGTGATTAGAGATGAGCGAGCATACTCGATAAGGCAAACTACTCGAGCGATTAGTGCCTTATTCGAGTACCTGCTTGCTCGTCTCTAAAGATTCGGGTGACGGCAGGGGGCGGGGAGCGGCGGGGGGAGCGGGGAGGAACGGAGGTGAGATCTCTCTTTCCCTCCCCCCCCCCCCCCCCGCTCCCCACTGCTCACCGCCGCAACTCACCTGTCACCCGCGCGAGTAGTTTGCCTTATCGAGTATGCTCGCTCATCTCTAATAGTGATCTCTTTGTGCGACTACCTCTGCCTTCACTTTTTTGATCTCTTGTTGTATACTTAGAATGGCGCTGGAGCATGGCCACGTGTAAATTCTTATCCTCTCTGCCATGGTACACTAAATAGAAAAAAGATGGTCAAATGCTCACGGGATCAAGTCTAGTAAGTGAAAGGAATAGGACTTACAATTGGAACGCTGCAGCTGCCCGTGTGAATAGACGAGAAAGCGCTAATTAAGATTGGGAATACATTGCAGCTATTCTTCTTTCATGCGACCTCTAGCCGCGATCAGTCAAGCATAAAAACATTTAGGCCTAAAACACTCACATGCAGTGAAAATGCTCCTGTACCACTTAAGTGAAGACAAGGCATAATGAAGTGCTGACAGCTTTCTGACACATTGATCACTGAATGCAAGAGGCTGATGGATGACTCCCTTGAAAATTTTCTTTGTTCCAGTATTAAATATTTTTTGAATAAAGTTTTTTGAACTGACGCTTTCGGGACAAGATCTTATTTCCTTCCAACTTGAAAGTCATTCCTGGGAGGTCTCCTGGAGAGACCTCCTCCAATTGTAAGTCCTATTCCTTTACTTACTAGGCTTGATCCCGCGAGCATTTGACCATCTTTTTTAATTTTGTGTCTTTATTTCTGGAGTGCTTTTTGTTGCTTTCTGGTATTATTTGGTTAGTCTGCTCTCCGCTTGAGGTGGGTTTTGGATATACTGGGATCTGTAGTACAAGATTAAGTATACGACCCTTTGTGATGCCTTCAAAGTTTGCGGTTGGCTCTCTACAGGGTCTAAACCGCAAACTGAAGGTGAGTTCCTCTCTTTTAGCGATACACTTTAATACAAGTGTTATTTCATAATGCTGTCCCTTTAATTTGTGTTTTCCACTCTGCCATGGTGGCAGTTGCACCACTGATGTCCTCATTTACTGTCATAAACTTGGTAGAATTTATATGATTATTTTTTGGCAATTTAGGGTTAGCACGGGTTGTGTCAAAAAGCAGTCTAACAGGCTTTCTAGTCTTCATCAGGAACCCCTGCACGTCAATATTGGTTAATGACCACCTTAACGTGGCTATTTGGAGATGGACAGATGACCGTTTGAAAAAGCTGTGCAAACTCAAGATCCAAGAGAATAGTTGAATAAAGTCACGGTCACAAGCTCAAGTCTGAAGATGTTTAACAGGTATCGGTCAAGGTTACAGGTTGAGAAACAAAGTCATAAGCCAAGGTGGTAAGGTATATGAATTGGCAATGCCAAGTACACATACAAGAGTGTTGGAATCAGGATGGGACCTAATACTCTACTAACAGTTGTTGATGAGAACAGGGTTTATGTAGACAGACCAATTGGATTTGGTGTCAGGTGATATCAAAGGGATGTCTTCATAAATGGAGCTAGTAACACTTTTCAACCTCTATAGTGAGCTCCAGCTTGTCGTAAAGCACCTGGTGCTCTGGTACTGAAAACAGCTTAAGGATGATGCCTGACAGGTGCTGGAACTGTCGAATACAGTACATTGGCGGTTGACGCAATTTAGTTAGAGACCACCTCCTAGGAGTGTGCTCTTAACATCCCAAAAAAGTTTCATTCGAGACCTGTATATGAAATTTCCTAAGAAGAAGCATCAGAGTATTTAACCCAAAAATGCTCTTTAGGGCTGTAGTTCTTTTAGTTGCAAAGAACATAAAGCATACCATTTAAAGTCCTAAATATTGTTAACCTTATATTCTTCTGGATATTCCACAGAGGTTTGGCTGGTTGGCTCTAGAGATGGAGAAAATCTGTTGTTGATCACAAAGTTTAATAGGGAGGCATAAAACACCATCAGATTTCATATACAAAGTGGTAAGTCCAACCAATAGGCTATCGAGCAGATAACCTGGGAAACTTGATATGGCCCAATGTACCTTGAGCATAATTCATGCTGGGGACTCTGAGGGAAAGCTTGACTTTGTCTCCCGGCTCCAATCTAGGAGCAACTTGTCTATTCTGATCTGCAAAGATCTTATGCTAGTGGAGGTCTTCTGAAGATTTCTCTTCACTTAAGACCAAAGGGAGGAAAAACTCAAAAGAAGGGGTTCTACTGCTGGGACTTCAGAAGAGTACATAACTGGGACTGTAGGAAGGAGAGAATGTTTTTCCATGAAATAAGGTTGACATGGAATAAGCCTATTTGTAATAGTTATTAAGGGGGAAGTCAGCCAATGGCAAAAGACTTATCTAACCATCTTGGATAGAAGAAATGTGCATTCTAAAAAGTGTCTCCAGATCCTGGTTTGCCCATTGGATTGTAGGTGATATGCCACAGAGCAGTTGAGTTTCACGTCCATAGTTTTGGTAGAATTGTAATGTGAATTGGCCACTTCAGTTGGATATGATCTCCTGAAGACATCCAGGGAGGTGAAACATATCTCTAATGATGCTGGTTGCTCCAACTAGGGCTGAGGGCAAACCCTTTGAAGCGTGTAAAATGTGCCATTTTATAAAAGTAATGAATTACTACCCTGATATATTTATGCTCTTTAGAAAATGGAAGATCAGTGATAAAAATCCATTGAAACATGGGCCCAAGTATAGTGGCCCGGAGCTAGTGGGGCCCATCTATAAGTATGAATGCATTTGTCTCGTGCTTATTGTATTGTCAGTGTCTTTGTGTTGTATGAATTTGACGTGTATTGCACCTCTGCTGCACTGAATGGGTTAATGTCTGAGTTATGTCTGAGAAAGTATCTTGTTGTCTGTCACGTGATCATGTTTGATATATATGTGTTTGCAAGGTGGATGCAGTGGAGAATGCCTGCGAGACCCGTGCAGCTAGGACATCCCAGCCTAGCCAGAGAGTTGGCTGAAGTTGGAATGTACCGCTTTTGAGTAGGAGAGACTTTGCTCAGCCCTTAGATGAACATCAGGATGTAAGAGGCCGAGCTGATGCCTTGTGAATGCCCTGGGCCCAATGTACCCAGACCTTTGTGTTAAAGGGGTTGTCCCGCGAAAGCAAGTGGGGTTCAGCACTTCTGTATGGCCATATTAATGCACTTTGTAATGTACATCGTGCATTAATTATGAGCCATACAGAAGTTATTCACTTACCTGTTCCGTTGCTAGCGTCCTCGTCTCCATGGTGCCGTCTAATTTCAGCGTCTAATCGCCCGATTAGACGCGATTGCGCAGTCTGGTCTTCTCCCTTCTGAATGGGGCCGCTCGTGCCGGAGAGCTGCTCCTCGTAGCTCCGCCCCGTCACGTGTGCCGATTCCAGCCAATCAGGAGGCTGGAATCGGCAATGGAACGCACAGAGCCCACGGTGCACCATGGGAGAAGACCTGCGGTCCACCGTGGGTGAAGATCCCGGCGGCCATCTTCGCAAGGTAAGTAAGAAGTCACCGGAGCGCGGGGATTCGGGTAAGTACTATCCGTTTTTTTTTTTAAACCCCTGCATCGGGTTTGTCTCGCGCCGAACGGGGGGGCTATTGAAAAAAAAAACCAGTTTCGGCGCGGGACAACCCCTTTAATGGATGGGAAGGACTCAGAGAAAATGAGGAGCCGCCATGCAGTGTACCTGCTTTCCAAATGTGAGTGATGACTGGTAGAGAGCTGGAGAGAGAAGGAGAGTGGCTGGGAACAGAACCCCACAGATAACTAGACTGTGCACTCATCTATAAACCTGTGAATCCTCCCTGTCCCACCACTTTGTGTCTTGTACTACTTCCTTGCTGGTGTGTATTGCTTAACTGTACAAAGTTATTTCCAGTAAACGAGCTTCATTGACCGTTCCCGGTTTGGCTCTGAAAGTTAAATCCCGGTGTGTTGACTTTTTGTATTGTTAACAACTGGATTCACCGCAGAGGACGGAACAGTGGCATCACAAATGACAAAAGGACTAAAGTAAACCACCAGTGGGTTAAGCTATTTAATAGCCTGCCTTCGGCCCCTTGGTCATGTTCCTGGTTACCCTCCTGGGTAGAGACGGTAGAGCCACCGTGACAAGGCCTAACTTTACCCTGCTGTCTCCTAGGCTGGGGCCTGCTCCTCAGACGTTGCACAAGGATTTCCCAGAATTGGAAAAGGGTACAATGAGCACATAAATATTTCAGTCATAAATGAAGTCTTTTACACCTCTAGGTAGAGTAAACCAATAACTGCTCATATATGACTGGAAAATAAAAGGTGTGGGCCCTAGTTGGGAGTATAGGCCTTGCCTAGAAATCATAATGGTTCTTCCAGGTGAGAGGGTTGGTGAGACTCAACGTTCTCTGGCAAAAATGATACTTTTGGGGTCAATAATAGTGATGAGCGAGCATACTCGCTAAGGGCAATTGCTCGAGCGAGCATTGCCCTTAGCGAGTACCTGCCCGCTCGAGAGGCAAGGTTCGGGTGACGGCGGACGCGCAGGGAGCTGAGGCGGAGAGCGGGGAGGAACGGAGGGGAGATCTCTCTCTTCCTCTCTCCCCCCCTGCTGACTGCCGCTACTCACCGCTCCCCCGCGCCGGCACCCGAACCTTGTCTCTTGAACGGGCAGGTACTCGCTAACGGCAATGCTTGCTCGATCAATTGCCCTTAGTGAGTATGCTCACTCATCTCTAGTCAATAACACTCTTGGGTTTATTGAGCTTTTGAGGTCTGAGACATCAAATTAATGGGAGTGGGCATCTACTTTGCTGTTTTTGGAACCTGGTAAGTGATAATTAGTTTGCAGTTGAAAAAGAATGGCAACTACCTGGCTTGATATGAGTTTAACTGATGAGCATCATGAACATACAATGCATCCTTAAGATCAGTAAAAATTCTTATGTCAGTGGAAAAATTACTCCTTCCAACAAATGCCTCCACTGTTCTAGGGCACGCTTGATTGTGAGAAGCTCGTTATCCCCCAATCTCATAATTCTTTTACATGGATGAGAATCTTTTGGAGGAGAAAATCTTTTAGAAAGAAATAAATCGTAGCAGTGAGAGCCTGTTGGGACTGGTTTACCCCTGCACAAGATCCAAAATAAAAATAAAAATAATCCAATGTAGCGCTTCACGGGATGAAGGAAAAAATCGAATATATATATCTACACCATAAGGTGGAATTTTATTGCAACGCGTTTCTGCCCACGGTAGGGCCTTTTTCAAGCATACAAAATAACAATATACAATCATTAATATAGATAAAAGAAGTGACTTATAATTAGGTGTCATTGCAGTCCTCATGGCAGTCGCCATGTTGTGGGAGGAGTCACCATGACGGCGTGATGACGTCAGTACGTTCGTATGATAAGCTATAACAGAGAGCATAATCCTCATAGTTAAAAGTGATTATAGGCAAGTTTGAAAACGAGCCTGAGTTAGAAGTGTAGTTACTTTAAATTTGTGCTTTTATCCAAGGGTCCGGATTACAGCCCCGGTCATGTGATGCGTGTGCGGAATGACGTCATCACGTATGACACGTACATGGGTCACCTGATAGCGGGGGGACGTTCTAATTCTCAGGAGAATATTTAGCTCTGTATACCAGGCTGTGTGAGCCGGTCACGTGATCTCTGTGCGTGATGACGTTCACGTGTATGAGGGAAAACTTTCAGAGGTCAAAGTTTACTGAATATCTAGTATAAGACATTGTTCACATATTAAATATACGTGAAGCTCTGATAACATTAGAGTGAAGGGTATATTATTTACAAAGGAATATATCTAAATTTAGAAAAAGATGCAATATATCTAATTATATGTTAAAAAGAAAGGAGGTTGAACTATTGGCTAAAGGCCTTTCGTTCTGCCCTACAACAGGATCAAAATTATTTGATCTATTTGTAGATTTGAACTCATTCATTAAAAAACTCACTTTAAACAGATACTATATCATCAAGGAGGGAGATAAAGAAATGCATAAAAAATTAACAACCACCTCAATAGACGAGACGTATAATGATGACGTTTTTTGTCTATATGATCCCGTTCCAACAGATCTGAAACCAAAAACCAAGTTCTATCCTATTGAAAGTAAAGGGGAGTACATAGAGCTGTTCTATCACAATGTATTGAAAGACCTAAGACATACGTGTGAAAAGAGTATGCCAGGAAAACCCAATCTAACTCACACTCGAAGAGCCACCCTAAAAGCACTACAACAGAGGAATGACATAGTCATCAGATCCGCAGATAAAGGGGGGGGGGGGGGGGGATAGTAGTGCTGGATTATCAACAGTACCATCAGGAATCTTTAAAAATCCTAGATGACAAAATGTACTATCGCAAACTAACAAAGGATCCTACCAAAGAAATTTTGGAAGAATTCTATAAACTGATGAAAGAGGCACTCTCCTCCAATAGCCTTACTAATACAGAATACAAATACATCTGTGAAATAACCCATGACAGCCCATATTTTTACCATATACCAAAAAGACATAAGAATCTGTTTAATCCCCCAGGTCGCCCTATCATAGCCGGAATGGGCTCCATTACCAACAAACTATCTGAATATGTAGACGCACAACTACAAAAGTATGTAATAACCTTGCCCTCATACGTAAGAGACTCAGGGCACATACTGGAAATATTGAAAGAAATGGATTGGGAACCGGATTATATATGGTGTACCCTAGACGTGGAGTCTCTATACTCAAACATCAACCACCAACAGGGGATCGAATCAATAGAAAAAATTCTTGACGAAGATCCATTAATGCCAGCTCAACAAAAAGTGTTTCTTATCAAAGCAATTTTATTTATACTACAAAATAATTATTTTTTATATAGGTCAACCTACTACATACAAACACTAGGGACCGCGATGGGCACGAAATGTGCCCCATCTTTCGTGAATTTGTTTTTGGGGGTCTTTGAACGAACCAGATTCACTGATCCACGTATCAAACTATTTAAGAGATATATTGACGATATCCTGATAATCTGGAAGGGCAACAAAGAAGATCTCACAGAATACATCACAGATCTAAATAAGAACCAATACAATCTAAAGTTTACCGACCACATCAGTAAAAACAATGTGGTTTTTCTAGATTTAGAATTGTCCACGACTAATGAGAACACAATTAATACGAAAACTCATTTTAAACGGGTGGACACAAACAGTTATCTTAGCTTTCACAGCTGCCATTATAAAAAATGGAAAATCAATGTGCCATATGGGCAATACAAAAGAGTCAGGCGTAACTGCACAAAAGATAACGATTTTGTAGATCAGGCAAAAGTTATCACCAGTAGGTTTCATGAAAAAGGCTACCCCAAAGCCATCATTGACTTCGCATATATAAAAAAGCGTTAAGTGAGCCAAGCGGTGTATCCACCAAAAATACTAGTGAAAAAGAGAACAACGGGAATAAAGATAAAAATGAAAATGAAAACAGAATTAACATGAAGATAAAGCCAGAGAAGAAATACCAGTCTGCTTTTATCACTAAATATAGTTCCCATTTTAGTTCCATCAAAGGAATCCTACGAAAAAATTGGTCCACTTTAAGGGAAGATCCCTACCTTAATAAAAGTTTGCCAAAAAACCCCACCTGCATATTCCGCAAAAATAAAACTTTGAAGAACCTACTGGCACCTTCCCGCCCAACGAAAGAAAAAGAAAAACAAGAGAGTAAAATCATTAAACAAGACAATGGAGTTTTCCGATGTGGCCTGCAAAAATGCAAGTGCTGCTTACATATAACACACCGAACCAAACAAATCAAGATAAATGAAGATGAGTACACCGACATTAAACAACGATTAACCTGTGGAACATCTTACGTAATCTATCTGTTAGAATGTCCATGTATGGAGAAATATGTAGGCCGCACCAGAAATACACTCAGAACAAGGATATCACAACACAAATGCAACATAAGAAAAGGTTATTTAAAACACAGTATATCTCGGCATTTCTACACAACACACAAATGTGATCCTTCAGGTTTAAAAGTGACTCCACTAGAGTACATATCCAATAAATCCATTTCGGACCTCCGAAAAAAAGAAATGTTTTGTATCTTCAAATTAAATACGCTCGTTCCAAGTGGTTTAAAAATTTGGAAAAAATTTGACACCACATATTACCCCCTGCTAGTATTTTTTTACGCATGCATAATATATCTACAGATAGCCTAATTTTTCTTATAAAACTTTTTATTATCAAGCAATTAATTCTTAAAAGACATAACAAGTTTTATATAAATGTTTTTATACAAATTTATATGGTTTTATATCTTTTATAATCTTATGTAACAATATGAGTTTTTTTTATATAATATATATACACATGTATTATATTTATAGATATCCTATTGTATATATATATTTAGTGGTATTAACCTCTAAGGTCATAATGCACATATAGTCCATTAACGATTTATAAGTCAACCTGCCAGTCTCAGTACTGGTAACATAGGAACAGGCATCAGTTGATTTAGGCCTCATGTCCACGGGGAAAATCAGATCCGCTGCAGATTCTACATGTAGAATCTGCAGCGGGTCCCTCCTGCCCCGCGGACATGAGGGCTGAAAATAGCAATTTAAAAGCATTTACCTTTCCGTAGCGGGCGGGGACGCTCTGCTGTTCCTCACGGCCGGATCTTCATTTTCGGCCGGCGGATGAATACCTGACGCCGGCGGCACGTCGCCGGCACGTCGTCGACGTGCCGCGCGCATGCGCCGGGCACATCCGCCGAGCCGAAGCAAGGGAGATGCGGCCGTGAGGAAGAGAAGACCTTCAGCGCCCGCTCCGGGTGAGTAATTCTTTTAAATTCCTATTTTTGGTCTCCCGCGGATCCGGACGGCTCCATAGGCTTCAATAGAAGCCCGCGGGAGCCGACCCCGCGGGAGACCCGCATGAAAATGGAGCATGGTCCAGATTTTTTCATGCTCCATTTTTTTTTTAATCTCTTTTATTGACGATCCGCGGGTATTTATCTACCCGCGGATGGTCAATGCATCCCTATGGGGTGCGGATCCGCGCGCGGGAGATCCGCTGCGGATTTTAAATCACATTTTGCCCGTGGACATGAGCCCTAACTTATGAAATATGCATTTAATGGAGTTGCATCTTTTTCTAAATTTAGATATATTCCTTTGTAAATAATACACCCTTCACTCTAATGTTATCAGAGCTTCACGTATATTTAATATGTGAACAATGTCTTATACTAGATATTCAGTAAACTTTGACCTCTGAAAGTTTTCCCTCATACACGTGAACGTCATCACGCACAGAGATCACGTGACCGGCTCACACAGCCTGGTATACAGAGCTAAATATTCTCCTGAGAATTAGAACGTCCCCCCGCTATCAGGTGACCCATGTACGTGTCATACGTGATGACATCATTCCGCACACGCATCACATGACCGGGGCTGTAATCCGGACCCTTGGATCAAAGCAGAAATTTAAAGTAACTACACTTCTAACTCAGGCTCGTTTTCAAACTTGCCTATAATCACTTTTAACTATGAGGATTATGCTCTCTGTTATAGCTTATCATACGAACGTACTGACGTCATCACGCCGTCATGGTGACTCCTCCCACAACATGGCGACTGCCATGAGGACTGCAATGACACCTAATTGTAAGTCACTTCTTTTATCTATATTAATGATTGTATATTGTTATTTTGTATGCTTGAAAAAGGCCCTACAGTGGGCAGAAACGCGTTGCAATAAAATTCCACTTTATGGTGTAGATATATATATTCGATTTTTTCCTTCATCCCGTGAAGCGCTACATTGGATAATTTTTATTTTTATTTTGGATCTTCATCTACACTGGGTTCCCTACCATTAGGGATCCCAGACATCCAAGCAGCTCTCCGGCCAGGATTGGGAAGAAGGATTGATTCATTTATTTACAGGCTATCCAGGAATTGGAGGTACTAGTGAGCTATCCCACAACCTGGGATACTCACTCAGTGCCGGGTAAGTCCTCAATTTTCATTTTACTTTATTGTCACATCACCATTCAACACTGAAGGAGCGCTATTTCTGATCCCGACACCATTGTCATTTTTACCCCTGCACAAGTGAGGATGTGTCTACCTCTATCAAGAAGGCAAAAAAGAGAGGTATCAAGTTGGCTAAAAATTTGGGACACATAAGAAGGATTTTTTTTTCCAACTGCTTAGAAACGTGAATAGCCCCTGGTGTCGAATGCTTGGCATCAGCCAACATCTGAGTGAGAACTGTAATAGGCACTTCTAGAGAACAGAATCCTTCACAGAGTGCCAATAATACTTAGCAAACTTAATAAATCATTGGCTAGCTTTGTCTGCTATAATGGGTGTAGTCCACACATAGCCTTAAATAGCACTACACACCAAGCAACACACGCACATACCATACATAACCTTTATTACCTGTGAATAAATAGCAGTGACTATCTTTTTTAACACATCCTTTAGGGTTTCATCAAATTGCTCCACAAAGCCCTCTTTTTGGGGGTGATACACAGAAGTACACACGTATGTGATTTTAAACAGCTTGCAGAGCTCTTACATTATCTTTGACATTAATAGTATACCTTTGCTCAATTAGGATTTCTATAGGGATCTCTGTTTAGGAAAAGATAAAACGACTCTTGTGCAATACTTTTAGAGACAGTGTTACTTAAAGGTGCATACATACAAACTAGTCGGACGGGGAGGGAAATAATCACAAGATACACACACAATATGTTACCCAAATCATAGCAATTCAATAATCAGTACCTTCCATTCACCCACATAATATGCACAATTAGCTTGGTGAATGGAAGCCTCATTACGTGACAGCACGTGTAACGCCATGTAAGTGGGAAACAGCATGACAGCAGATACGCCCTGAGGAAGATACCTAAAATGTACGTTAGGGTGATTCAGAACTCAGTCTTATGGATATGTGTGGAAATCAGTTTACTGTGTATTGATTAATGAATTGTTATTATTTGGGTAATATTTTACATGTGTATCTTCTGATTCCCTCCCCCATTTGACTTGTGTGTATGCATATTCTGTTATCCCTCCTTTTTTGTTGTGTCAGTATTATTATGCTTTGTGATTTCAATAAACTTTACTCTTTTAGGGCTCAGTAAGACGAGCGTTTTTTTTTTTTTTTGCATACCTCTCCACGCATTATCAAAATGTGTGTGACCGTAGCTCTGTGCCCATTGCTTTCAATGGGGCCAGCGCTTCTGCTGCCAGCCCCAATTAAAAAGCAATAGAATGCAGGCAACCCCCAAAGTGATTTTTAGGGAAGGGCTTGAAATATAAGTCCTTCCCTTAAAATCATTCCTAGGTGTAGAAAAAATAACAAACTTTACTCACCTAGTAGTGGTGTCCGGGCTTCAAGGCAACTTCTCTCTTGCATGCTGGTACTGATCTAAAGCACTTTCTTCTGGCCGGGGATTTAAAAATCCCCGCCTCTTAAAAGTGCTGGTCTGATTGGCTGAGCACTCAGCCAATCACAGGCAGCACTCAGCCATTCATTGAATGACACCTGAGCGCTGCCTGTGATAGGTCACAACGCTCAGTCAATCAAAGGCGGCGCTCAGCCATTCATTAATTCAACGAAGGACTGAGCACTGCCTGTGATAGTCTGAGGTCTGATAGTCACAGGCAGCGCTCACCATCAGGACGATATCACTGGTTACAAGATCTCACAAGCTAGGAGACCAACTATGATTAATCTCATTTAACGCAGAAAAGGCATTCAATAGGGTTGGGTGGGAATTCATGGAGGTGACATTGCAGAAAATAGGATTCGGACCCAGATTGATAGCCTTAATCATGTCGCTGTCAATGGGTAACTATCGTGCGCCTTCCAAATTAGGAATGGCATATGACAGGGTTGCCCATTGTCTTCCTATCTGTACCTATTAGTGATGGAGTCTCTGCCGAACATCATCAGAAACAACCCCTCCATTAGAGGGATTCATCTAAACAACCAGACTCAAAAACTAGCACTGTACGCAGACGACATGCTGCTCTATATCACATCTCTGAGGGTAGAAATTCCTGTCCTTCTAGAAGAGGTTTCTAGGTATAGTAGAATTAGTAACTTTAAAATTAACATTCAAAACCTGAAATATTAAATATAGCTATCCTGACGGGGGAAGTGAAACAACTCCAGGAAATCTTCCCCTTTAGGTGGAGGAACATGTCCATAAAATATTTAGGAATCCAACTTGCAGCCGATCCAAAACAGACCTTTGAACTAAATTAGAAATCCTTCATCTTGCTACTTTTAAAAATGGCAAACTATTACTTTCGTGGTTTGGTAGGATCAATGTTCTAAAAATGGAAATCCTGCCAACAATCCTATAAATCTTTCAAACAGTCCCTTGGAAAATACCCAGACTCTACTTTACAAAGCTCAAGGAAATAGTGACTAGATTTGTCTGGTGTAACGCCACACAGCTTATCGGCTATAAAATACTAACAAGACATAAATCTGGGGAGCGGGATTACCCAATTTGGAACTATATAACAAGTCCGCAATAGTTAACTGCATCATAGACATATGTTAACATTCTAGGATGAAGTTGTGGGTGGAAGTGGAGCAGGCCATAAACCCCTTTCAGATCAGGGGAGCATTCTGGATACCAGGGGGCCTGGATTGGAGGAGATTTGGTGCGTCAACTCTAATACAGGCTTTACTACATGCCTGGCATGGACGAACTAAAGGGAGTTTGATGATATCGGGACTGGGACCATTTACCCAACTGGTAGGGAACCCTGAACTGTCAGCTACAAGGTCACATATCTACATTTCGTTTATGCATGCAAGATGTCATGGGGCCAAGGCGGGGTGAGAACCCTCATAGAATTGAAAGGAGAACACAGTCTGCCAAGGGAATACTGGTTATTGTATTTTCAACTGCATAGCTATATTACCACGCTTGCGCCATACTCTGACCTGACAGTAAATTTCACATTATTTGAAAGACTATGCACAGCAGAGAAGGCACCCACGCACGTGATCTCACTTGTGTACGTGCTCCTGCTGGATGGTCAGACGATGAACTGTGACCCCAGTTGGAGCAGGAACTGGGAGGAGACATTGGGGAGACCTATTCCTCGAGAGCTTAGGTCTAAATCTTATGCCCTGTCAAGTAAAATGAACATATCACTCAGACTACAGGAACTCAACTTCAAAATACTCTCGCAGTGGTGTATAACGCTGGACAGACTGCATAAAATGTACCTCTCAGTTTCTGAACAGTGCTGGAGGTGTATGTTGGGCAGGGGCTCCATAATACACATATGTTGGGACTACCCTCTCATTGCCCCCTTGTGTCAAGATGTACCCAATTATACCAAGCTATGTGTGCATCTTCAATGTAGTTCAAAACGGAGCTAGCGCTCCTGTCTATCCTCCCGGGTCCAATCTCACAGCTAAAGAAGGGTCTGCTCAGGCATTTTATTATGGCAATGAGACTGATAATCCCCAGATATTGGAGACAGAGTATTGTGATTCCGAGAGTGGAGTGGCTGGAGGCTATGAACTCCTTGAAATATGCGGAGGAGCTTAGATGTAGCAACCTTGAAGCAGACTGCTCAAAATTTTATGCTACTTGGGCCGTCTTGGTGGACTTCCGTGACTCCCCCTCTGTAACATCCTGGTTGAGTAGTGGTTTGATGACATAAGAGATCCCAGAGGATTAGTTACGGAAACCAGTGAAATTTCATGAACAATATTGATCTATGGCCTCAGGGTATCTTCTCCTCCCTAAATTCCCCTACTAATCACTCTTTCTGATTTTCTTTGTTTTCTTATTCTCTTTGGCTTTCTTCTTTAAACTATCTATATACTTTCATATAATTCTGGACTAAATTGGTCAAGGGGGAGAGGGTGACGCTCCGAGAGCTCTCTTAGGAAGTCCATAGGGCCAGACGACAGAGAGATCTGCTGAATAAGAAGTCACCAGACAAGACACAGAAGAAAGGTGAAATTATCATTCGATACATAAATACATAGAAGGGACAGAAGAAGACAACAACCTAGTGATGTCAATTATATATGTAATATTGTCTCTCTATTTACAAACAGTCCAATTCTTACTTAATGTCGTGTTTTCAAATTCTAATTGTATTCTATATACGAAAGTTCAATAAAATCTTTTTTGAACAAAAACTGTTTCCTTTATTTGGTTACCTGTTTTTGATCCCACAGCTGCTAATTGAGAAAATCTCCTACTAATTTACTATCCCAAATTGTTCAATTAGGTGAGAAAGGCCTAGAGAATTAACCTCCCGTTTATTTGTAGGAGTAGAAGAAGAAAACTTTAGCCCTTTATACAAATATGTGATATCATTGTAAAACAGATAGTGTACTATTGGTGATGAAGAATACTAATACTACATAGAACTAAGACGTAGATGAGAGTTTTGAGATAATTTTGTTCCAGCGTTTCGTTTGACTGTTTGGATAATGTTTATTTGATTTAAAGAATAATGCACATTTTTGTGATTCTTCTTTGCCTGGAGCTCCAGTCCATATGTTTCACATTTTCCTATAGGTAAAATAATAGGACATCACATAGCAAGATCTCTTTATGACATCAAGGAGTGGAGTCTAGAAATGTGAGATTTGATATGAATGAGGTGCATATTCTGAAATGTACTCACAATAGGGACCTACTAATATAAATGTCTATAAAAGACCATATAAAAGCTGATATTTTCACACTAATGTTAGGAGTGTACATTTTCCTGCTCTGTATGGGGAGTAGGAAAACAGCAACCTGTGAGCAAATAGATCCATCTTAAGATGGAACCACATGGCAGCGCCATTGACTATAGGGGGGGGGGGGGGTCTGTTAAGCGTCTGTTGGCCATCCAACATTTTACAGGATAAAATAGTTCAGCGCTATTTCATCCTGTTTTTAGCGGAAATCAGCAGCAGAGGTAATGCGGATGTGAACGAACTCTAACACATCGCTTTTACTGGGAATTTGTGGCAAATTCAACAAAAATTTGCCCCCAAAGTTCTTTTTCTTTTCCAAACAACATCAGAAATCTAAAATTCTCCTTACTGGCTTGTACTAAGTTTGCATTGCGTATGTTTCACTTGGCTCAAATAATTACTAGAAGTGACACACTGCTAAGCTAAATTTGCACTGGTGTTGCCTATCCTGAGTGAACCCACTGATACTGGCTCCAATAATATCCATTTAATAAGAAAATAGGGCAGCACAAAGTGGAATTAATACTTCCTCGTACAAACTTTATTGTAGTTCCAGTGACACAAAGCAACTGTTATGGCTGCATTCTGTAGCCAGTGGCTTACCCTACCTTCTCCTGCCGGTTACAGCTATCAGTTGTCTTTCCACTTTCTATGCGGCACACGCCACAATATCCCTGCTTCTGTTTAATTTTGCCAGAGTGCACACATGGTTAATCCTGATCTTTCCCAGGTTATTTAAGGCACCCTCCATCTGTTAAGGATGCCTGAGGATTCTGCAAAGGTCCTATAGTTTCATGATTGACTCTTCGTTTTGAGCCATGCCTGTTCACCCAGGTTTCCTGTCTTCTTCTCTCCTGACCTCGGCTGGTACCTTGTCCATGATTTATCTGATTGCCACCTGCCTATCTGTCTATCTCTACATTTATGGAAGAAGTCCACCTGTTTTGGCCTCAGCCTGTGGAACAACTAGGTCTTGCAATGGTGCCTCTGACCTGTTTGTGTCTGCTGCCACTGCATGGAGACTACTCTCTGGGTAATGGCCCGGAGGGACCCTGATTTTTATAGGATGGCTAGCAGGACATACTTGAGACTAAATAGCAACAGGACCTTCTACAAGCTCCATCACCTTTTGTCTTTTGCATCACATTAGTAGCCAAGGCAGGGGTAGCATAAAGCACCCTCTACCCTTGGTCTCTAAAGTCCAACCAGATAGCTTTCATATAAATAATCATTAAATTGCACCTAAAAAGGATCCATTAAAGAATGTGTTGTTTCTTTTTAAAAATGCATAAATTGCATTCCCCATGGCATCCTCGGTGACCACCTACTCTGCCTATCCCTCTTTTTGGATATGCATTTTTAGAAGGTCTGGTTTCAACTTATATTAGTAGTAGATTTTTAAGCTTTAAGGCTCATGCACGCTATTGACCCATATGCACAGAACCTCACCAACATGGCAACATCTAAAAGCCATACGACTTTCCAGTATGAAGTGCGATAAACCATGCAACATTTTTAAAAAGTTGGTGGCATATAGAGGTACAGTAGAGGCCTCCTGCTCTTCTATGGAAGGCCTATCATAGCTCTGTACAATATACCTACCTAAGGGTGGCCTAAATCAGCCTTCTAGTCCTGTTAACACAAACTTAACACTAGACTTAATCACTGCTCTCCTAACATAGTTTTGGCCATAGAACCAATAGAACCTCTATTTGAGAATTCAGGCTCTTTTTGTGCCAAAGCTGCACTTTTCTTTGCTGCATTGTATAAGGTACTGGAAAGGAGATCATTTTTCTTTTAGTCATTAAGAATTTTTATTGAAAAATAAGATTTTAACTAAGAAATATTTTTGTAGAAAAGTCTAAAAACATTAGAATTAGCAATTGTTGACAGTTAATCAATCAAAGGAATACAACGATTAAAATGTACACCCTCTTATTGATGAAGAAAAAAAGGATAGTACAACAAATGAAATAGTGAAAACAAAATGAGAACAGGAGGTAGGATACAGGGACTAAATATCCAGAGAATAGTTCAAAGAGAGAAATATTGAATCCAAGGGTTCCACATCAAATAGTATGTATGGAGAGAGTTTTTACGAAGGGCACAGATTTTTTCATAAGAGCTGTGCTCCAATACAAGGGAGAGTAAGGCTGTAATAGAAGGAGACATGGAGGATGTCCAGTTTCTAGCTATCAACAGTTTTGCAGAGAGGAGTATTTGGCAAATCAGTTTCCTGAAAGGAGAGGGAATCGAGTTGGAGTCAAACAATAGGGGCACCATAGCAGGGTTATTAGAAATTGTCACTAAATTAACATTTCTAATCAAGGATAAAACTTCCTCCCAAAATGGAATCAAAACTTGACAGCTCCAAAAAAATGTAAACTACGGAGCTTGGGAGAACACAGTTTCTTCGGAAAAACATATAGCGATTTTAACTGGAGTGAAGTACCAGTTAGTCAGGAACGTATAGTGGACCTCTTTAAGAGAGGAGCTAAGGAAGAGTTAGTAATACGCTCCAATGCTGGAAACCATTGGTGAACAGAGATAATTAACATAAAAGCTTTATCAAAATGAACACATTTAACAATAAGTGAACTATTCCTTTTATTAGAATTCATGAATACAAGCAATGCAAAGATGTTAGTCTTGTAATGTGATAACATTGCACCCGTGAGTTTATCTTTATATTTACAAGTTACCAATAAATCTTATAAAAGTTACTTTAGTTATTATGAAACAGGGACTATTGTATCGGTGCAGTTAAGTGAAAGCCATCATTAAAGGCTTTCATCGGACTTGTACCTGTTGAAGTAGGCTAAGACCAATTCAAGTTCTTGGACAACCCTGGCAGCATGTTAAGTCAACGCACCCTTTTCTCTTGGGGCATCTTCTGCCAGTGGTTCCTCTATCTCAGAGCATATCACCTTTAGATTCTCCATCACGGTTGGTTACATACCGGTAAAGATGAGAATGACAGGTGTTTGATAATCTTTAAATTACTTTAGGCTTAATGGTCCTATAGAAAGGTTTGCGGGTAATCTGCATCCTCAAAAGCTTTATTCTGTTCCCCGGCACTTTCCATTGCTGCAACCGGTAAATCATTATCAGTTTCAGCCGTGGCTTCAGCCATGGTTTCAACTATAACTTTGTCATATTCAGCCGAGAGCTGTTTTTCTTTATCAGCTTTTCTTTTCCTTAGAGGAAATAAAGAGAAATTGTGATACATGCGTCAAATGACGATTATATGTATATGTATATATATACTTAGATTATTCAAGACATCAATTGACAAGGTGGTGGAAGAACCTGCCTCTTGGTTTAGATTGTGCACCAGTTAAATTCAACTAGCCTACAACCCAGCATCAAACCAGGTCATACATATTGTGGACGTAAGAGCTTATAAAGTGGTCATAATAGGCAAAGCCATGTTCAAGGAGCCGGTGATGAGGCATATAAAATCTTAACAGTTCTGTATAATGAGGGCATAGGCAGTTAGTGACCTGCCCTATAGTGCAGCATAGAATAACTCCATAACAGGACATGCTCCATCATATGCCATGATTTTTTTCTGTTAGATTCCTTATGAATCAGCCAAAAATGGTATGCCTCCATATGAAATGTGATTGTTCCCAGCAAGAGAAACCAAGTAATCTTGTAGATATGATACCTTTTAATGGCTAACAAAATACATGATGGAATTTTATTAGTTCTTGTTCGGTGTTGGTCCAGATGATTATGATGTCATCAATGTAGCGGAAGTAGGCCAATGGTTTGCTGGGGCAGGAGGCATTTATTTGTTTCTCTACTCATCCTGTTGTGGTATTCTTTTAAGTGTAAATTAATTACATTCATGTCTGTGCCTTGTCATAAGTATGTGTACCTCTTCGGATCTATTTCATTATGCCTGAGGAAGAACCCTGAGTAGGTTCAAAAGCTCACTATATCATCATTTATTTTTGTTAGCCATTAAAAGTTATCATATCTACAAGATTACTTGGTTTCTCTTGCTGGGATCAATCACATTTTGCTCTGCTGACTAACACGGTATTAAACTTTTTTCATTACTCCGTATGAAATCAGATGCAAATGAAGGTAGATAATGAACTCATAGACAGATATGGTTGTTATAATGGCTAAGTAATAAACCTATGTATGAGTTCTTAGTATAAGCAATCAAGATCTATGATTCCTATAAGTGTTAGTAGTATTTATAGTTTGTTTCTTGAACATGTATGTTAAACTGTATCTCCAACAAAAAATAAAAACTTAAAAAGTGCTTAGATCCTCATGTACAGAGCTTTTGTAGAGACGTTCTTTTTAAAGCTCAGCCTTTTGTGCCATAAACCTCCCCTTCTTCCTAATTCATAGCTGCTTCTATTTCCAGCCATGTTACAGATACAGTGGAGCTGCTTTCCAGCCATGGCCACTGTTTCTAGAAGCTTGTAGGCTCACATTACACCTTTTTTTCCTCTCCTTCTGAGACTACCTGCTCAAATTAGTGTACACTGATTTTGCCATCAATACAAGCCTTTATTAGCTATCACATTTGCTCTAAAGACACACGGACAGCTTGTAACGCCCTGTTTGTATATGATATTCAAGTTAATTTTAGCTATTTCACTCTCAGCTGGGAGGAAGTAAAGGGCTGTAGTAAATCAAGTGAACTTCTACTTTGCCAATATTAAAATGAATGGAGTCTGCATACACTGGTTATTTCTAGATTAAAAGCTTTGATTTACACTTTGAAGTTGATCTCCTAAAGCTGCCCATATTCATGGGATTAAAGTTTCCTGAAATTACTAATCTTGGCCATTTCAGGTGACCATTGTTTGAAAAAAATGTGATCTGCTAAAAATAGAATTGTATGGCATAAATGGCTCGATTTTGCCGATCATTCGCTACGTTGTACAAATTCCAATGTGCCTTTTTTTAACTTTTCTTTCTAAACTATGTCCCTTGTCGGCCAATTTAGTCTGACATGTTGCAGGCGAAATCATTCCTACACATGATCACCAAGATGAATGATAGGTCACCAATTAGTTTCACGTGTATGGGCAGCTTAAGAGGTTTTTATGGATGGTATGCTCCAGGAAAATTATTTTGAAAAGACAATAATTTTGAAGAAAGTGTCAGATGTCAAAATAAAGCATCTCCTTACTGATTCCAATATCAATACTGTAATATTTACCATGATCTTTACAACTTACTTTTTCTTGTCTCTTTGGCCAAGCACCAGTAAAACAACCAGAGCAATAACTATCAGCCCAGCCACTATACCAAAAACCACTAGCCACGCTGTGACAGATGATTCAGCAGGGGCAGATAATGTTGGTGGAATACCCAAAAATTCCAAGGAGTTTTCATCAAGTAGGAAAGCACTATTGATTCGTCCTTTTGACAACCTGTTCAAAACACAGATTCAGTTTTATCTTTAGACAATATTATATATAATATGTAGTCATTTTCTTTTAAACAAACCAGAGCCGGATTATGGGGAAGGAACACGGGCCCCAGTGGCCAGATGGTTGGTAGAAAGATTTCCAAGGAGGAAGATGGCTCCCTATGAAGTTTAAGGAAATCGTCAATTTGTCTATATCTATAGCTCCTAATGACTTCGGCAAAGAGAACCAAACAAACGTATAGCTATCTCTGTTATAAATGACCAAGATAGGAGGTCAGGCGGGGTCTGGATCCAAGAGGTGAGATGCTTAATCCGGCCCTGAAACTAGCTTTAAAGTTATCTCTTACCGAACTGCATCCTCCACTTCAGATTTTGGTATTATGTTTCCAATTTCCTTAGGCTTTGTAACGTAGAAATAGAAGGATATTCTTTTTGTTTCATTGAAAATATGGACATCCTCATTACTGTAGGAAATAAAAGAATTCAGGATATTTTGTCTCAAATGGCAATTTTCATATAATCCAAACTAGAAACCTTTCCCAATATGATTTAATTATCTTAATCAGCCCAAAGTGTTTACCGACACTAAAACATTGATGACATATCCTCAAGAAAGGTCATCAATATCAAATTGGTGAGTGTCCACCGCTTGGAACCCCCAACGATTACCTGTCTGAAGGTGCAGCAGCGTTCACGTGAGCGTCGCAGCCTCTTCTCAAGCATGTGACATCATGATCATTGATCACATGGCCTAAGAGCAATTCAGTCTCATTCAACTGAATGAGATTGAGTTGCTACAAGAGGCACAGCTGCTAAACAATGTACCCCGCTGTGTCTGGTATGGACTGAAGCAGCCGCTGTGCTCCAAGCACTGTGCCCACTTCAATCAGCTGATCGTCAGGGGTCCGAAGTGATGGAACCTCACCAATCTGATATTGATGACCTATCATGAGGAAGACCCCTTTAACATTAGAATTGTCCATAGTTTCCCTACAAAACTTTCAAACATTCACTGTTAGAATAGGGACCAATATAAATAGTAGTCTATAGTCTGAGGCAGAAATTTCAGATGTGACACTGTACTTCCATAGTGTGATCTGTGTGTTACATCTAGAATATGGACTGTGAAACAAGGGGCCAAAGAGCTGTTCCAATAAACACATTAGGACACATTTATTACCTTCTGCAAGTCAAATGAACCAAGCCTACATACTTTTATGCTGATTGAAGTTCATTTCATTTGAACTATGGGATGGTGTACTAACCAGGGGAGGTCCAACTGTTATGGTCTCATAAAGCAGTCTTAGTGAATTGACTCTGGAATATTGACTTTTTCACTTTACACATTGTATCCTTAACTTCTCAAGGACCAGAGTGTTGCAGTCCTAAAGGATCAGACACTTGGTGATTTTACATATGTGGTATTTATATGGCCACATTTGTTTTTTCTAGGGCTACCAAAATTATTTTTGCTGCCTTTTTTGACATATTAAGCTGTTTTTACTACATTTGTCACATACTTTTTCTCCTTTTTTTGTTTTATTCGGGTATTGTGTACAAAATGTTTTTAAAAAATTAACATTTATAGTTGTTTATTTTTAAATTTAGTATATTTAAGCTAAAATAAAGTACAGCAATGCTTTAGATGTTCTGATATATAATTGCATAGTCTTGGGTTACAGAATGGTCATGGCAATGATTTAGATTGGTGTAGGAGGTGAGTTGTTTCCTTTCTTTTTAAATATATTCGTATTTTCTTCTGTACATTTTTTTTACAGAAAACTAATTTTTTTTTTCTAACATTTATGTCCTCCATGACGTCATATAAGACCTCTGGGGGCATTCAAACTGTCAGTTTTCTACTGTAGCTGGGGTATCAATAAGAGTCCCAGTTACAGGGAAAAACATCCCCCTATAGCAGCAGTAGTCACTGGCAGAGCTGGGCTGGGGTCTGCTATGACGCAGTAGTTATACCATGTTGAGGATCACCATTGATCACTGGATTTAATAAAGGAAAGAGATCAACATTAGGGGTTAATAGGCTGAACTGGATGGACACGTGTCTTATTGACTTTACATGCTATGATACTTGCTGATCAGTGTGCGTCGCACAGCTCAGAACTATCACCAATCTCAAGATCGGGGGTCCTGTGTCTCCCATCCTCCTCACTGCGGGGTTACAGCACCCGCTCGGGTATTTCAAGCCCATTAAAATGAATGAAGTGCTGACCGCACATGCTCCGCCAGCGCTCCCCTCATGCTGACGTAACTGCGAGGGGAAAAAGTGATCCTGCAGTGACAGACAGAAAAAGGCTCAGGAGTCCCGTTCTGGAGATCGGCGAGGGTCTCAGCAGTGAGACCCCCTCCGATCAGCCAGTTACTCCCTATTCTAAGGATAGGTCATAACTTGCAATCTTGGTAAAACCCCTTTAAACACACGCCATATATTTACAATAAAACAGACATGAAAAATACTTACGAAAACTCTATGTCCTGCTTCTTCACAGTACTAAAGTACTTGGACATGGCATAAGCAATTGTTGACCTAAATAGGGTCATCTCACTGCTGTCCCAATGGTACTGTCAAGTTAAACAAAATCATTTTGGATGAGAAACATACATTTTTGGGGGCTCCACAAAGCAAGGATGTAGCTATAGGGGGTGCAGAGGTTGCAGTCACTCCTGGGCCCTAGTGCCTGAGGGAGCCCAAAGACCCTGCTGCTTCAGGATGAAACACAGTATTATAAATGGCACGAGGAAGGTGGGAGCCCGGCATTGGGATCCAGGAGCGCCTCTACCACAAAGTATACAGTAATGACACTTTAAGGCATGTTTTAGTCATGTCCAGAAAAGGGGCATCAAAGAAATAGGATGTGGCTTCCTGGCATAGATAGGGTCCATATCCTAAAGGTAACAGTGTGAACTAAACAAGCACCAAAATTTAATTGCAAAAACTGGTGTAAATTAAGCCAAATTATGGACGGTATGAAGTTAGACAAAGATCTGCTAGATGTATCACCGAGTCACTGTGATAAACTGGTACATTTCGAGACTTTCTAGTCTATGCTTGTACTGTCTAACTTTTAGCCAGTATTAGTAAACCTGTCTCATATCTATGCCCTTAGGCTGGGGTCACACGGGGCGGGTTCCCCCCGGAAATCCCGCGGTTTGACCGCAGCAAAAATCGCGAGATTTCCGCCGGAAGAACCGTTGCGGAAAAACCCACGGCTGCTTTGAAGCGGCTCGGCCACTCGCTCTTCCGCTGCGGCCGGCGCTCCCATAGAGGAGAGCGCGGCCGCAGCGGAAATAAAAAATAAATAGACATACTGCGTTCGACAAAGCCGCGGCTGCGGTCGCTGCAGCCGCGGTTTCTGCCTGATTTACCGCAGCAGATTGGCCGTCCCGTGTGGACGAGATTTCTGAGAAATCTCGTCCACATGGCAGGCTAATCCCGGGATTAGCGGCCGTAGGCAGATTTGCCGCGGCGAAATTCCGTGGCAAATCCACCCTGTGTGAACCCAGCCTTATACTCCTAGCTACAAAAAATACACATGAAACCACATTTTTAGACAAATTACTTCAAGTCATGCAGCAAAAAAAGTACACCAACAATAGTGAAACATTGCAAGATGCCATTCACTGGGAGTTAAAGGGTGCACAATTATACATTTTTCTAACTATAATCCTCATCTGTATCACCATCGCAGTACACTATATACTAAAGCACAGGTGTCAAACACAAGGCCCGCCGCCTCACTTTCTGTGGCCCGCCTGCTGTGCAGTAAGCTCCCTCAACTCCGTTCTGCTGTCAGTAGGCGATCTTCTATCGGCTTGTACTGTCTGGTGCAGACAGTAATAGAGGAGTGCCGATAGCAGACTGACAAGGGCCGCGGAGGAGGGAAGAAGACTGCAGAGAACATGATAGCCACGCTGAGGAGGAGCAGCTGCAGGGTGAGAGCCTGGTCAGCGCTGACCTCCCCTCACCGGCCCTCCCTCTCTTCATGGCTGCAGGCCTGGGAGACACCAGGGGCCCAAGAAGGACTGAGAGCAGCCGGTATACCTGCCAGTGGGACCATATTGGATGCAGGTAAGTATAAAAATGTGTATAAAAATGCAGAAGTGTCCTTGTGTGCATGTGTGTGCATTTGTGTGTGCATGTGTGCGTATGTGTGCGTATGTGTGAGTATGTGTATGCGTCTGTGCGCATGTGTGTGCGTCTGTGCGCATGTGTGTGCGTCTGTGCGCATGTGTGTGCGTCTGTGCGTATGTGTGTGCGTCTGTGCGTATGTGCGTGCGTCTGTGCGCGCGTCTGTGCGCATGTGTGCGTGTCTGTGCGCATGTGTGTGCGTCTGTGTGCATGTGTGCGTATGTGTGTGCGTCTGTGTTTTATAAAAAAAAATATATATATATATATTTTAGTGTGCGCCACTGGCCACTATGGGGGACCTTATTACCAATCGCGCCACTGTGGGGTTCAGTTTTACTATACTGTCTTACAATTAGAATCGGCCCTTTAAAGGGAAACATCAGCCTGATGTGACCCTCAGTGAAAATGAGTTTGACACCCCTGCACTAAAGCATAAAACCCCCAAAGTCCCAGATCATGTTCTTACAGCTAGACACGCTGTTCATCTTACCGCATTATCTCCCAGTCCAGCCTTGAGACTTATCCTCACTTTAATTGAATACTTTGAGTCTAAAGATTGAAAAGACAAAATATTATTTTACTAAGCCCTTTCAGTAGGTGTTAAAGGCAGATTGCACACTTAATGGGATTGTCCAGGACTTTTACTATTGTTGACCTAGCCTCAGAATAGGTCATGAATAGTTGAGTGGTGAAGTCTGCTGCTTGGGATCCTGCTGATCAGCTGATCGCTGCGTGCACTTACAGTGCAGACAATGCTGGAAGCAGAGGCTTGGGTTGGTACTGCAGGCACTGCTCCCGTTGAGTTCAATGGGATCTGTGCCTGTAGTACCAACCATGGCCACTGCATTGTAGATAGTGCTATCTGCTATCAGCACTGACAGCAGCCTTTACAATCAGATGATCAGCAGGGGTCTACAGTGGTGGCCCCTGCTACTGAGAGCCGTATTTACAGCTCATGCTGCCCTAGGTACTGAGCACAAATACACCTCTATAAAAGGCCTATTTACACTCGCCAATTATCACCCTGATTTGCTTGTTTCTGAGCAATCCTATTAATTGGGCAGTCTCAAAATTTGTTTTCATATGGCTTTTCCTTGATGCATGTAAGTCCTCTTTCACACAGGCATAGCGATTTTTGGCTGCCCACATCGCGGCCAAATATTGTATGAATAAAAGAAATCCGTGACCAAGTCGTGGCTAAAACTCGCGTTTTCTGGCCATTCAGACGGCCAGTCAATGGGTTCCACCAGACGTTGCCTGTAGAGATGAGCGAACCTACTCGGCCACACCCCTTTTCGCCGTACTCGGGCGAAAAGATTCGGGGGGCGCCGTGGGTGAGTGGGGGGTTGCAGTGGGTAGTGGGGGGGGAGAGGGAGAGAGAGAGGGCCCCCCCTGTTCCCCGCTGCTACCCCCCGCTCCGCCACGCCTCCCCCCGCCCCCTGAATCTTTTCACCCGAGTACGGAAGTACTTGAAAATCGCGGTGCTCGATCGAGTAATTACTCGAAACGAGTAGGTTCGCTCATCTCTAGTTGCTTGTTTCTATCATTTTGACAAATCCGGTGGCTGTTTTATTTTCATTCTTCTGTTCTGTAACGGGAATGTGAACAGAGCCCAAACTTCTAAAAATGCTGATTTAAATGAACAAAGTTGCAAAGAGTTGGTCACCGTTTAAAGGGAACCTGGGATAGTCATGCAAAGCGGGAACCTGGGATAGGTATGCAAAGCACGAACCTGGGATAGGTATGCAAAGCGGGAACCTGGGATAGGTATGCAAAGCACGAACCTGGGATAGGTATGCAAAGCACGAACCTGGGATAGGTATGCAAAGCACGAACATGGCATAGGTATGCAAAGCACGAACCTGGGATAGGTATACAAAGCACGAACCTGGGATAGGTATGCAAAGCACGAACCTGGGATAGGTATACAAAGCACGAACCTGGCATAGGTATGCAAAGCACGAACCTGGGATAGCCATGCAAAGCACGAACCTGGGATAGCCATGCAAAGCACGAACCTGGGATAGCCATGCAAAGCACGAACCTGGGATAGCCATGCAAAGCACGAACCTGGGATAGCCATGCAAAGCACGAACCTGGGATAGGTATGCAAAGCACGAACCTGGGATAGGTATGCAAAGCACGAACCTGGGATAGGTATGCAAAGCACGAACCAGGGATAGGTATGCAAGGCACGAACCTGGGATAGGTATGCAAAGCACGAACCTGGGATAGGTATGCAAAGCACGAACCTGGGATAGCCATGCAAAGCACGAACCTGGGATAGCCATGCAAAGCACGAACCTGGGATAGCCATGCAAAGCACGAACCTGGGATAGCCATGCAAAGCACGAACCTGGGATAGCCATGCAAAGCACGAACCTGGGATAGGTATGTCCATTGTGCCCGTGCGTATCTTATTCTGAAACACTGCGGCATTTCAGAATAAACACATTTTGAAGTTTGATTTGGTGCTTTGAGTTACAGGGGCTGCTGTGCTGTACTCTCCCCTGTACAGAAGCAGGGAAACTGTCCCTCCAGATGATGCGGGCGGGGAGACATCAATGCGGCGCTCGGAGTGCCATTCAGGATCAAACTTTAAAGTATGTTTACTCTGAAAAACATACATGGGCGCAATTTGTATAACTGTCCTGGGTTCATGCTGCCCATGGATTGACAGACATATGAGAGAGAGACAGATGGACAGACATATGAGAGAGAGATAGACATATCAGAAAGACAAACAGACATATGAGAGAAAGACATACAGACAATCTGTATGCAGCACAGACGCTGAACAGAGAGGTCAGCGGTCACAGACACAGCACTGCCACAATCAGACCGGAGCTGGAAGCTGGGTGAGTGGAATGCCTGTTAGGTTGCTGCATAGCAAGCCGGCCACATAAACTGAGATTTGGCACGCAGACCTTGTGTTTGACAAGTGTGCTGTGAAGGAATGTCTGATCTTTTAACCCAGACTGGAGCTGTGGGCCGGGTGAGTGGAATGTCTGTAGGGATGCTGCCCGGCCGGAGGCCAATAGGGGGGGGCCCTATTACTACTGGAGCCAATATATGGGAGACTATTATTATTGGAGACACTATTATGGGGCCAAGAATATATGGGCCACTACTGGTGCCACTATGGGGATCACTATTACTACTGGGAGCACTATGGGGGTCACTATTACTTCTTGGACCATAATGGGGTCACTATTACTATACAGTCTTATAATTGCAATTGGTCCTTTGAATGCAGCCATAAGGCTGATGTGGCCCTTGATGAAAATTATTTTGACACCCTAGATTTATAGGGACACTAGCTTTCAATAGATGGTGATGCCGGGATAGTACACCATCACCTATTTGCATACTTTATTTCCAAGAGGAGCATTGCATGGCCTTAGAAGACTCTTCATGCCCTCTTGGTGGTCTCTATAAGGAGGAACTGTACCCCTCCTGACCTTCATAAGAAATAAAACATGACTGTCACTTTCACAGCTGTACTGCTGCAAAGACTTTTTGATTTGCCCCAAACTCAATGTAGAAGATATATGGGGCAAGAATTAAAAAATACAAATGAACTTACATGTGTCCCAGTCTGTATTCCAACCAACCGTTCTATTTTTCGCTGTATTATTGTTTCGTAACCATGTATGCAACGGTTCAAAATAGTTGAGCAGAGGCTGGACATCTATCTTGGTTCCCCCTGTTATGCTCTTCAGAGCTTCAGTCCAAGGCTTTGAGTTTCCCAGTTCCAACATGGATCTGTGAAATACATTACTTGTGAATACATGAAGACACGTTTAGACAATCCTAACTTTTAACGATTTTTGTGAGTAGTGTAAAAGGTGCATCTGTTACGTACCGTAATTTGTCACCTGCAGCTGTAGAGTTAGTGATGTCGCAAGAGTAAAGTGGATTGGAGCGATTGGCAATTTTACAGAGTGCATCCTGGAACTGAAATTGGTATATAGTCCGTGTGTAATACCTGAGAGATAAGCACAGGGAAAACAAACTACATATCAATATATATGAGATCACAGTGACATGCTTTGAGTACTGAGCTGTAAAATGTCAACTCTCATGACTGATGAATGGCTGTCCTGTAATACGAGGCTTGAAGTTCAGCAGAGCGGGAGCTGCCCTTACAGAGCGACGCGACTCTGTTCTATCTCATATGGAAGGATCCCGTATTGGAGACCTTGCTCTATGACGTTCATATACCCTATTAGACCATATGACTAGGGGTTGTGTTCTTAGCAGAAATCCTATAACTCTACCAGTTATCAGTGGAGCTTTCTAAATAAGCAACTCAATATTTCATAGAGATGTAATCAGGATGTCAATGAAGAGGTGGATGTCCAACCTCCACCGTTCTTACTCGACTCACAGGTTACAAATGTGACCTGGGGTCCTTAGTCCCTACTTCTGGCTTGGGAATAGGATGAGCATGTGCTGTCCCTCTCCATAGACTTGAGTAGATCTTTTAAAAATAATACCTATTAGGTTGATACTCTGGGTAAAAGCTGGAAATACAACTATTGTCATGAATGGAGGCATTCATCCACGCCTCAATATTTCAGCTATGTGGTCGCCTCTGATCAGAGGATCTTGGGCAGTCTCTACTGATGCCTGCTTGGATACACCAGTCATAAGCAGCAGTTGTCCTGTCTCACCCAGGATCACTCATTGTAAAGTATGTTTGAATCTGCAGTGAGTTATTTTCTACATAGACTTCTCGGTAGGTCATGACAGTCGCAACAGTTGAAGTTCGTAGAGCGCATCGGATGCCCGCTTTAACCGCTCACCATAGGATTGCATCAGAACATCAAACATTGGTTTGATCCATGCCAGCATCAATACATCACCAAGAACTTCCATGCTGGTATTGTGAAAGTTCTTGGGTAGGTCAATTACTGCTCGGGATTTAGTATACAGGCTGGCTGCAGAAACAGACTGCCAAATAATACCCCTGGATCTCGCAATTGGCAGAAACTAAGTAGGTGAGACCTTGGGGCTGGAGTTGGTATTGGCAGTATTTTCAAACTTCAGCCCAGAGTAGCACTGCAAGCCTTCGGCTTTACCATCGCTTTATTACTTCTCTAATAATGGCAATTCCACCCATAATTGCAAATCACATCTAGTGTATATGATAGAGATGAGCGAGCATGCTCGGTTAAGGAAATTACTCGAGTGAGCATCGTCATTTTCGAGTAACTGCCAACTCGTCTGAAAAGATTCGGGGGGCGGCGGGAGAGAGCGGGGGGAACGTAGCGAAGATCTCTCCCCCCCCCCACTGCTCCCCCCTGTAGCCCCCCACTCACCCCCGCCACCCCCCGAATCTTTCCGGACGAGCAGGCAGTTACTCGAAAATGACGATGCTCACTAGAGTAATTTCCTTAACCGAGCATGCTCGCTCATCTCTAATATAGATCATTCAAATGAATACGTTTTTTTCATTAGGGAGGGTTGTCCTAAGTAAAGGACACAGGAGTTTAAAGTTAAAAGGAATCACAGTGGTATAGAAATCTATATATATATACTAAGTCGAGAGCCCTTCACAGATATAGATATAAAACTTAATGAATTTTATTAGATAAATATTAAAAACGTGGGCTAACATATAACACTCACAGACATAGGACTAACAAAAAGATATAAAAAGTATAAGGAGCCGACCCTGGTAGGTTGGTCGTACAGGGTAGCTAGTCCCTTATGAGATTCAGGGAAGCTACCACAATGAGGTTTGTTCACTTTAAGGTATTCTTGGAACGTTATAGTTCTACAAGTACGAAACTTAGAAGTACCGCTGTAAGGGACAGGTGATGAAAAATCTTGAATGATAGTCGGACCTTGATCTCGTCCAGTATCATCAAGATATTCACCCAATCTCAATACTGGGATTGTGGGTGTTAGTCTTTGAATAATTATGCGGTACAGTGGATGATGTGAAAGTACTCGATCATGTAAGGGTGCTTATTTGATCGTAAAAAAGTGCTCAACGCGTTTCCCTGTCCTGGTTGGGGACAGTTCTTCAGGAGCGGAGGCGATGATCACCACAAGCTAATGTGTTATAGTAGTACTACTAAACGTCGGTCACCAGGGTTTTAGTCACTAGAAAGATATTCAATAGTCCCTACTAGTTTTGCGGTGGGACCCAATAATGGGTAATACCACCTTCCTTTTACTTCTCGTGAATTTGAATTGCCACTTGGATATTCGATTTTTTCCAAGTGGTATCCAAGCTGTTAGAATCACACTCTAGTGCATGCACAACCTTCCGGAGAACTTAGTTAGTTATGAGCAATAACGCAATCGGCTCCAACAGTTTTGTGGATCGATGCAGTGGTTCCCCAAATAAATGGTATGGGGAGCCCCCCCCCCAGTCTACTGAGATAGTATTAGGGTACTGCGCTGTTACAGGTCACTTGGTGTAATACCCGGGTGACCTGGTTAGTGCTCAGTAGTACCTAGCTGGGGTATGCCAATACGGGCCTAAAAAGGCAATAAGATATGTGGCATAGCTCAGTATTCCCCTCGGTCTAAAGGTAGCAACCTCAGGATAGATTGGTAATTCGCCAATCTTTTTAAATCAGGGGATGGTGCCCCATACAATGCAGATGCCTGAGAGCGGATAGAGGATTGAGAGAGTAAAACCCCTTCAGTGTCTATCCATAGCTGGATTAGACCGGGATGTGCAAGGATAGGGAGGAAGAGAAGTAGTGCCTGCGGCTCTGATGGTGAGCGGCCGGCAATGAAGTCCTGGAGCTTCTGACAGGCGTTATAAGGGGTATTAGGCTCCTCCCTTGGAGGAGGTGTTCGACTATCTCACCAATCAGGAGCAGTGGAGGATGGTGCCCTGAGTGCCTTGTTGTGGCAATCAGAAGGGTTATCGCTTGATCAATCCCAATCACAGTTGAATACATATACTGTATTTGTCAATTGCTGAAATATTTTTTACATTTAAACTATTTTTTTTCACAATCGACTATGTATTTTATGGTCTACAAAGACAATTAGCTAATATTTAAGCACATATGTGCCAGACCATTTAATTTATTCCATGGACTATTATTACTATGTACCTGATGAAAGAATAATCATTTGCCACATGGAAAAGGGCTGCAGGATCACAGTATGATTCGTCATGACCAACAGGCTCTACTACACCAACCATCTCTCGCCTGTAGGAAACAACATCAGAAAAATAAAGAAATAGTACATTGCATTTAACAAGTTTAAGACAGTAAGTATGATGGCCTCCTAGTGCTTTCCACATATTCACTCCTCAGACTTCTGCATTTCATCCTATAAGTAATGGGGGAATCTTCTGATTGTGAGGTGCAAGGGAACTTATTGGGTATGAAGACCTCATCATCTACTGCAGAATTGAAGATTCATCTAACCTACCCTAGAAAAGTGTTGGGGAGCTTCAAGGGATTTTCTGGAAATTATTTTTCAAAAAGGTGTCCCCATGCTCTGTAGGCCCCCTGAAAAGCCCTCAAATATCTTCTCAGTCTTTGTTGTTTTCTTGAATTCTCTACTATATGCCTACATTGTTTACACCTGTGGCTTCCAGCCATGGCAGCTTCTGGTTCCCTTCTACTTCAATCTCCATGTTACCTTGCACTGGCTTCTCTGCCAGTGCAAAAACACGCGTCTCTGAATTGACTCTGCAGCATCTGGTCCCATCTATTTGCCTTACATCATCAATGATGTTAACATCACATGGATGGGCCAAGAAGAAGGCTTAGGAAGCCAATGAATATGATATCGACGGAAGAGCGAAATTTCAATGAGGGCGCACCATACGGCCTGCTCTGAAACGTGCCAATCTTTGTGGATAAGGTAATAACTGATATTCAATTGCTTCAGGACTCAAGGAAGCTGCAATAGAACTAACTTACAGAGATCCTGGAATACCCTTTTAAAGCTAAACTAAGAAGACAATAGTCAGATATGATATAGAGGTGATTATACCTTTTGAATTTTCAATCTTGGTTATGTTTGGACATGTAGTTAGGAAAGCGGATTATTCTTGATTATATTGGTTTAGCATTATTTTAGAACCAACACAGACAACATGATGAAACTGATCAGGTCTTATGACAGCTTACTTCATGTCCCACCAGGTCTGCATCCACTTGTCCTTTGGGATTTCACCGCTGAATACCCTCCATCTCCATAGCTCCAACATGTACGTGAAAGGCAATGTGCCGACAATAGTAAGTGCTTGTCTGAGCAGGAAGTTGATCTTAGTTTCTGCAAATAATGTCATAGATGGATTAGTCTTTTAGAATACTTCATATCGTTTTCTTGACTCAAAAGCAACAATCAGACAGCTATGTCTATGAAGATCTGCCCTGGAACCAATGAATCTAATGAACACATAAGAAAATAGCAGCATGCTGTTTATTGGAATACTTTTACAACTAGGAGGGTCTTGCCGTGTGCACGGAGCCTGTATGGCAGCTTTCTCATAAGTCTGTATTTTGAGTCACTATGGGGGGCATTTAGTATTTGGTTTGCACCAGTTTTGTAGCGTAAAAAGTCACATTTTGGTGCATGCCATGATTGTGCTAAAATTTGCAACTTTTCTCTGTACTTGCCACTTTTGAAAAGTTGAAAAGAAAGAAAAGAAGAGGATCCAAAGCACTGTTGTACCCACTATCACAAGTCTCAGTGCAGCAGGAATAGCGCGTTCTTCCAGGGAAGGTGGACAGATCAGCGCCGTAGAGCCTCCTCTTTCCTTTCTCTTCCTCTGTCATTGCAGAAGTTCTGCTCACTGGGTCATGTAAGGCAGTGTTTCTCAACTCCAGTCCTCAGGAACCCCCAACAGGTCAGATGTAATTATTGTCAGTGCCTCAGGTGTTCCTTCTATAGGATATCCTGAAAACATGACCTGTTGGGGGTCCATGAGGAGTGGAGTTGAGAAACACTGATCTAAGGGACCTTCCACACAGGATGGAATATTCCACAACAGCGTTGTGGAATATGTTCTAATGCGGAATATTCAGTCACAAAATCTGTACAGCTAACATGTGGATTTTGATCGAGTATTGAAGAAAGCACAATTCTACCAGCAATTCTATATCAAAATCCATATATTAGAAGGGCGGATTTTGAGCATTCGGGAGGAGGGCGACTCAGTTGAGGAAAATTATGTCCTATGTCATAGGTCCCCCAGAGAAGGCGGCAGCTGGTTACACGCCTTATATTATGTTGGGCTGGGAGTACGACGGATGCAGGTAATTTCCTAAAACTTCCTTCTAATCATCACCAGCATTGGTCCTTTTGCACGATGAAGCACTCTTTTGTTCTAATACAGTATTGCTAAAAAGTGTCCATTAACCCTTTTCAGTCCAATTTTGGATTCAGGGTTTCCTAAAATGCTTTTTCTTTTTGCTGTTATACAACAGTGCCATCTGCTGGCTCAAGCCAGTGTGTGTGCTTCAGAGAGGCTCCGATAGCGGAGTCGCTGGCAATAGATGGTAAGAATACCCTGTCGGACGTCTTCTGACATTGGAGCTGTACAAGCTTCAATCAGAATGTAGGAAGATGTCAGACAGTGGATTGGAAAGGGTTAAGAAAGCTGAACGTTCCAAAAAGTGTATCAAGTTTAAAGCCACAAAATGCGGCAGAAATCTATGATTACTCATAGCAGGCAGAAATTTCATTTTCTGACTTTAAGGGTGTATTCACACAGGTGAGTGCAATATAGCTTTGAGAAACTCAGACTGATATTGCACACGAAAACCAGCAATTTTTTCAGCAATTGTGATGTTTTGTGAGAAAAATGCATTGTATGGCATCACTGCAATTTTCACATACATTTTTAACGCACGTGAAAATCGCACATTGTTTCTATAATGAAAATAGGAAAATCGCACTCGCAGGTAGCAGGATGTGCTGCTGCTCCGTCAATCAGTGAGAGGGGATGGGTACACGAACAGTACTGCCTTTTATTTTTGGCCGGAGGCTTGTGCCTTCCGTGCAGCGGTCTCCCCAAAAAAGGCTCAGTTGTATGCAGGACGTCTGGAGAGGGCTGTGGATAGGGAAAAGAACTTTGGGGGTACTGTCAGCAAGGCCCCCCTCCCAACTGTAATCTGGACGCCCTAGGCAAAGGACCTTCAGTGCCTAGTGGCAAATATGGGCATGTACAGTAGTTTCATACCGCAAGATTTCGCCCACAGGACGTGCTACTTATGAAGTTCTCTAATATATTAAATTGGTTCACATTAGGAATAGGACGGCTAGTTCAATACCGATTCACAAATGGTAATTTAATTCCTGAAGTAGTTTACCTTCAGTTTCAATAAACGAAGAAGGCAGCAGCTGGAGAGATTTCAAGTGTTCAGGTGTTGCTGCAGACAGAGACATGATTTCCCCTACAGCTTCATGGAAACCTTCATTGGCGCCACTTCTTAACAACATAGGAAGATGGTGATATGCCATATCATACTGAATGTGCCCCATCTCATGGTGGACGGTGAGAAAGTCTTCCATGTTTACTTTAGAGCACATTTTTATTCTGTTGGGGAAAGAAATATTTTGGAATAAGTTGTTACTATTAGTGTTATCCATTGTTAAAGGGAACCTGTCACCCGTTGTTAGCACAATAAAATACTAATAGCGATGCAATATTTCTCACGCACTGCATGTAAATAAAGGCAAGTGGTCCAGTGGGCTGCACTTAGTCCGCCTCTCCAGTCCCTTGTGATGTGGATGATGTAGTTGCCATCTAAACTACCCGAGTCTGCCCACAAATGGGATGGCTTATCTGCATGCACACTGGGAGCCATACTCAGAGTGATGCGTGGATGATGCCAATTACGTCATCCATGTCACAGTGTACTTTTGGGCTTATTTAATATCTGAAGATTAGTGTCTAGTGAAGTGGTCATCAGGCAGTTGTAGACTGGTCTGCGACCTCTTTCCCACAGTGGGGTTGCCTTTTTTGGGGTGGATGCTCCGCTAGAGAGGACTGGCTTTGTTCAAGCTATTCTGGCTTATTTGTCCGTGAAGACCTTACTATATTCCGTCCTATTGTCATTAGTAGGTTCAAAAGACTTATATTACGTATTACCAGTTTTACTCTGTCTTAGTATCTGAAACGTGTCACCTCCAGTTGAAAACAAATGTCACGTCTGAATTAGCTTGTTTGCAGACAGATCTCTAGCAATTCAGCTCAGTTTCTCTAATATAGTGGACTAGTTACTTTTTTTCTAAATAACCAGTAAAAGCTCTGTGTAGGCTTATTGACTCGAGTATAAGCCTAGCTATACTCGAGTATATACTAGGTAAAGAAAAAGTGCAATACTCACCTCCCAGCTGGCGTCTGTGTACCTGACGCGATGGTCTTCCCAACGGTGCAGCAAGCTGCTTTAGACTTCTCCCCGCTCTCATCTCCCTTGGTCGGTTTTGAATTCCCCCACCATCAGCGCTGTGTAAGTAAGCACTGTGATTGGATCGAGCGCCAGTCAATCACAGCCAGCGCTTGATAAACCAATCGCAGCCAGTGATGTCATTCACTGAATGGCTGTAAATGATCGAGCGCTGGCTGTGATTGCCTGGCGTTCCATCCAATCACAGTGCTTACCGTAGGGTAATTCAAAGCTGAGCAGGGAGATGACAGCAGAGAGAATTCTCAAGCAGCTTGCTGCACCGCCGGGGACAGATGCAGGCTGGGAGGTGAGTATTGCAGGTTTTTTGTTGTTGTTTTTTTTTTTTTACCAAGGGGGGCTTTTTCAGCATAAAAAAATGTGCTGAAAAAGTAGGCTTATACTCGAGTATATATGGTAATAACTTTTAATTTTTGATACCTGAAATCGTTCATTCCCATATCCCAGGCTGTGGGGTGGCAGACCACTTTCCTGCCATCACTGGGTTCCTGAAGCATAGAATTATTCCAGAAGTTGTCATTGAGACGAAACAGGTTAACAGACTCAAAAAATTTCTCGGCTTCTTTGAACATTCTGTCCACAGTCCATTTCTGTAATTCAGAACACAGGGTATAAGTTATGCATCTTGTTTTAAAAATCATGACCTCCATTAAAGAAGAAGAAGGCGAAGAAGTATTTCTTGATTTCTCATTGACTTGGCTTGTGCTGTACTACACTGCATGTTTTCTGCAAGCAAATACGAAGTGGAAAATACATTGCATACACTATTGGTCAAATGGGTCATTTTTTTAGTTATTTTTGACATTAACAGAATTCAAGACCAGCAAAGAACATAAAATGGTTCAAAGGTCCAAAAGTAAGTTAAAAACATAAAAAAACCTGAAACACAACAATAATTTGAGTTTATAATTTTAACCAATGTTTCTTTTTCAGGGAACATAATGAGGACAGCTGTTCTGCAACGCAGAACGCAAATCATGGTTTGAAACTGGATGCGAACTATTCCTACAGATGTCTGAACCTTTGAGGGTTATTTTCAAACCCCTTGATTCTATATAACCAGTGTTGAAATAGACTACATTACACAATCTAGGCCAGGATTTGGACAGATTTGCTCTTCAGAACATAATGGAAAGAAACATGGAATTAATCAAAGAAGATGAAGCAGTACCTCCAGTGGATTAACCCTTTGTGCACCAGGTAAGTCCTATACAAACCACCATACTAATAAGTATTTTTCTAAAGCATGAGAGGCGCATTGAAAACTTTTATTATTTTAGTACCTCCAGTGGACTACTGAAGAGGGGAAGAAGGTCTTATGGACCAATGAATCAAAACTTAGTACATCACACAGGGTTTCTGTATGCTGTGAAATAGATGAAAGGAATGACCCCGAGTGTGTGGTACCAACTGTCAAATATGGAAGAGGAAGCGTCATGGTCAGGGGCTCTATTGCTGGATCCAGAGTTGGCAATTTGCACAGTATGACTGGCACACTGGACAAAAAGGGCTACCATAGCATTTTAATAGGCCATGCAATACCCTCTGGTGTACGCCTAGTTAGTCAGGCGTTCATATTACAGCAAGACAAGGATCCAAAACATACTTCTAGGTTATGTCAGAACTACTTGAGAAGACAAGAAGCTGCCATTAGGCTTGGAAGAATGTGATGGCCTGCACAGTCTCCAGACTTAATCCCCATGGAACTTGTTCAGGATGAACTGGACAGAAGTGTGAAAGCAAAGCAACCTACAAGTCCAGAACATTTGTGGGAACTTCTGCAACAGTGTTAGGAAGAAGAAACGTATGAACAATATCTGAATGCAATTGTAGAAAGAATGCCTCAATTGTGTAAAGCTGTTATATTAGCTAGAGCGGGCTACGTTGAGGAGTCAAAAATCTAGATTTAATTTGGTGAAACAAAGTTACTCCATTATTTTTATTCATCTTTACTTGTTTATTTCTTTTATGGTTTCATTTCAAAGTACATTTGAGATATTAAACTGTGTAAATATCAATACAAAGTGGAAAAATTGAGGTGTTTTAAAACTTTTGACCGGTAGTGTCTTTGCCTTATGTGAAAATACCCTAAGCTTCCATATGAAATAATGAGTTTCCTTTCATGGATCCATAGATCATAAAGCCTATAATATGGCCATGTGCATGAAGCCTTACTCTCTGTAACAAGACATACACATGATAAAGGCAGCCCATACACCTGTGATCGGGTCTATGGAGAGAGGGGGCCCAAACCAGGTTAGCTGCATTGTTAATTGCTATTACCTTTTACCTAAGTGTGGAAAATCCTGGAAAAGAGAGATGGGGGAAATAGGCAACAAGTCTTTCTGTACAAGGTGGTTAGGGGTGCATTCATAGCATTTATTTTATCAAATTATTTTGGGTGCCTTTTTATGTTTTTCATAATTTTGTGTCAGCAAATACATTGTAATTTTATCCTAGAGTAAAGTCTCTTAAAGGGGTTGTCCCGCGCCGAAACGGGTTTTTTTTTTTTTCAACCCCCCCCTGTTCGGCGCAAGACAACCCCGATGCAGGGACCTAAAGAAAGCTTACCGGAGCGCTTACCTTAATCCCCGCGCTCCGGTGACTTCTATACTTACCGGTGAAGATGGCCGCCGGGATCCTCTTCCTCCGTGGACCGCAGCTCTTCTGTGCGGTCCATTGCCGATTCCAGCCTCCTGATTGGCTGGAATCGGCACGTGACGGGGCGGAGCTACACGGAGCCGGCATCCTGCACTAGAGGCTCCATAGAAGAAAGCAGAAGACCCGGACTGCGCAAGCGCGGCTAATTTGGCCATCGGAGACCGAAAATTAGTCGGCACCATGGAGACGAGGACGCCAGCAACGGAGCAGGTAAGTATAAAACTTTTGATAACTTCTGTATGGCTCATAATTAATGCACAATGTACATTACAAAGTGCATTAATATGGCCATACAGAAGTGTATAGACCCACTTGCTGCCGCGGGACAACCCCTTTAAGTAATTATACAAAGTAATCGTTTTACTGCTGCTTTAAAGCTACGGTGAGAGGCAATGTTTGTAGGAAACCTGTCATGTTGTATATATTGTTATACCATCCAATATGTGGGTAGCATGGTATAGAGCAGAAGGAAATGAGCAGATTTGATATATAGGTTTGTGGGAAAACATTATGTATGAGTCTAGGAGGCGGTCCTATCAGTGATTGGCAGTTATCTCTGTATACATACTCATACTGGGAAGTCTTTCAATCAATGATAGGACCGCCCACTGGACTTCTAAGGATAGAATGAGCAGAAGTGTTCATGAATAAAGCACAAAGTATATTGTGCTTTTCCCATAAAACTATATATTAGTCCGCTCAGTTCTTCCTGCTCTATAAGGCCTGATGTCTACGGGCGGCTTTGATTTGCAGAATCCGTGCAGGTCACCTGCAAATCAAACTGCCTATAGGGATGCATGGGCATCCACAAATTAATTAAAGCATGCGGATTTGATTTGCAGACTGACGGCGCTGTCAGTACACTTGTCCTTGGCCATGGGCAGGTTCGGCTCCGGTGGCCGGAATCCAACCGGTTGTGAATATGAGGCCTTAGATTCCTCCTGCACATCACACACCACATTCAATCTGACAAGTTCCTTTTAAAGATTTTGTATATTTATTTATCACAATTTAGTTATAGCTTTTTACAATTTATTTGGAACCAAATGTGCTTTTATTGATATTATTGTATTTTTGGCAATAATGATGAATATATCACATATTAAAAAACCCTATAGTTACCAGTGTATAGCTTATCCATTAAATCTGAAGTCCTACCTCAGCAACCATTGTATCTGTAACATCAATGCTTTCTGTATTTGGATAGGGGACTACAAGAGGGTATAAATTTGTCCAAAATCTGCCCCACATGTCACCTAGGAAAGAAAGGAATCAGAATACTGTAAGTCAACTAGGAATAATAATTACATATATAAATAACTACTATAAGGCGAGTTTAAGATGAGCGTATAAAAACACGTATGTAAAACAGATCAATGTTACAGACGTGTTTCAAAAGACATTACATCTCCATGTCATAAATTTTTCATCCATTTTTGCCTTCGTATTTTTATTCATTTCTATTTGGCAAATACGGATCTGCATTTGCCCAATGGAAAATAGTACAAATAAGGAGGCAAAAACGCAAACAATTGATAATGCTGCGTTTTTGAAAAATGGCTGTAAGAAATATGGTCATGTGATTAGCCCTATACATTTAGGCCTCATGTCCACTGGTAAATTGTTATTGAAAATCCGCAGCGAGATCCGCGCGTGCCCATAGGGATGCATTGGACACCCGCAGGTAGTTAAATACCTGCGGATGTCATTTTCCCTTCAGGCGCGGATTGCCTTTGCAGGAAAACACCCGCAGCATGCTCCATTTTTAGTGCGGGTCTCCCGCGGTTACGGCTCCCGCAGGCTTCAATTGAAGCCTATGGAATCCGTCCGGATCCGCGGAACACCCATACCTGAATTTCTGCTCTCCGGCGCGGGAGAGCAGAAGTTCAAATAAAAATGGAGTGCCCGGCGCATGCGCGTGGCACGCTGCCGGCGTGCCGAGCACATCCGCTGGGCCGAAGAAAGAAGATTCGGCCGTGACGGAGGGAAGATCTGCAGCATCTGGACAGGTAAGTTTAATCTTATTTTTAGCCTCATGTCCGCGGGAAAGGAGGGACCCGCTGCAGGATTCTGCATGGAGAATCCGCGGCGGGCCTAATTTTCCCCGTGGACATGAGGCCTTACATTATGTCTGTATTACAGTCCCCTCAACACGGACTTAATACATAGTAAAAATACTCTTGTCTGAAAGTGGCCTCATAAGTATTAAGGAGAAGAAGAAGAAAATATACATGTAACATTGATGTATTAGTTTCTGAAAAAGTTTACCAAGTAAATGAGCGGGGAGACCTCCTTCAGAACTGATATAATCTGAACCATATTTTTCCTGCAACCTGCTTCTCACATATGCATGTAGGTCCTTGTAGAGCGGTAGAATCTGCAAATCAGACGGATAGAAGATACGCTATTTGATTTGTATGACATGTTTGTATTCCAATATTTATAGATTACTTTAATTACATACATTGCATTCCAACTTTTTTACCATGCCATTTCTGGCAAAAAGTGGCATATTTTGAGGAGCCAATAAGAAGGTTAAAACAGAAATAATACCTTATGTACAATGCAATTTTAAGTTGAAAACATTGTTATTTCACAAAAATAGGTCTAATAATGCTGAAATGGTAGAGTTAAAAAAATCTTCAGAAGGAGCACAAATACGTCACAGATGGGGTTCCCATTTCTGCTCTCATTCCAAATTGAAGGTCGAGACCACGCCATTAGATCCATATCTGAAGGTCAAGAGGCCCTATGCTGATCTAACATCGCATTTGATACCTCACTCGAGCAGAGATTCTCAACGACCAACAAGACTTTTGGAGACTCGAAGACAAAGAACCCCCTCTTCCACAACCAGTACCAGTGGTCTCGTTTAAGGAAAGATATGATTAGTATACTCTGAACAGGACTGAGTTTCTCTGTTACAGTTAGGAGGTTTGGCACTCTCATTGGTTGAAATATTTTTCCTCTACATCAAAATTTCTAAATATGTCATGCTTAAGATCATGACCACCAACATGGATACCCTGTTGTTCTGCTTTCAAGTACAACTTAGGCCTTAGTCAGACGGGCGTTTTTTTCGCGCGATTTGCGCATGCGCATGCATCCGGCGATTTTTTTTAAAACCATTGCTTTGCAATGGTATCGGACACATGAGCTCTTTTATGCGCTCGTCCGATAAATTATAGAACAGAAATCGCAGATCGCACCTATCTGCGATCTGCGATTCCTGTTCTCTTCTCTATATGCGCTCAATGGGGCCGGCGGCAGCAGCGCCGACCCCATTGAGAACATATAGAAGACAAATCCTTCTTCTCTGCCACAGCTGTAACAGCTGTGGCAGAGAAGAACGATGTTTGCCCATTGAATTCAATGGAGCCGGCAATACAGCCGCTCCATTGAAAGCAATGGGCTGCCGGCGTGCGCGGGGTGAATTGTCGGGAAGGGGTTAAATATATAAGCCCTTCCCTGCAATTCATCCAGAAATGTGTTAAAATAAAAAATATATATATACTCACCTTGTCCCGGCAGACGGAGTTCAGAGCGGCCGGCCTGCAGTGGGTGTGAAGGGGGTGTGAGTCATACCTGCCCCTGATTGGCTCAGAGGCAGCCAATCAGAGGCAGGTCTCACTCACACCCATTCATGAATTGTGCTGGAGAGCTGCTCCTCGTAGCTCCGCCCCATCACGTGTGCCGATTCCAACCAATCAGGAGGCTGGAATCGGCAATGGAACGCACAGAGCCCACGGTGCACCATGGGAGAAGACCTGCGGTCCACCGTGGGTGAAGATCCCGGCGGCCATCTTCGCAAGGTAAGTAAGAAGTCACCGGAGCGCGGGGATTCGGGTAAGTACTATGCGTTTTTTTTTTTAAACCCCTGCATCGGGTTTGTCTCGCGCCGAACGGGGGGGGCTATTGAAAAAAAAAAAAACCCGTTTCGGCGCGGGACAACCCCTTTAACTCCCTGATCAAGCGTTGGAAGGTTTTCCTTGACTATGAGAAGCACAGACTTGATATCATATGCATACAGCAGTTGCACTTCTCGCAAGACTCCCTCCCAAAATACTTTAATTCCTGGTACCAAACTCACTATCATTCTCTGTTCATCACAAAGAAAAAGGGAGTTTTGATATTTATTCGCAATTCCCTACCATATAACGTAACAAAGACCATAACAGATGAACAAGGACGCAACCTAATACTATTAGGAGACCTTTGCATAGTCAATACATACGCCCCTAACGTATCACCTATTTAATTCTTCCTGCTCATGTGTGATAATCTGACACCACTAAAATACTCCAGGCTGGTCTGGTGCGGGAATTTTAATTTCACCCCCAACCCCACTATCGACTCCAAATCCTATACCTCCCTGACCAGAACCAAAAAGCAAACTAAAGAATTGACCAAAGCATTCCAGACGATCACACTAGCAGACACCTGGTGAGAGTTTAGGCCTTGAAATAAAGGATATACGTATTATTCCCTGGCTTATAGGCACCACTCCAGGTTGGATTAGATCCTCACCAATTCTATATCATTACCTCTCCTATCCTTCTCTCGCCATAGAATATGTGCATGATCTGACCAGGATTTTCAACTCAATAGCCCTGAAACTACCTCCACAAATATTCGATGGCCAGCACACAAAACAGTGATCTGGGGTTTACTTATATCCACGGCCTCCCACATAAAAAAAGAAAGAACTCGGGCTCAGCTAAACTTAGAATATAAAATTACTAAACTTGAGCAAGCATACACACAGCATTCTTCACTTTATTTACACAAGGCCATCAAAGATCACTCAAGATTAGAACTTAACACCATCTTAACTCACACAACAGAAAAGGCGCTAGCCTGGACACAAGCCACTTACTATCAATGTGCTAATAAGCCGGATCCTTTACTAGTGCGTAAACTTAGGGAGAGGCAAACACTTAATGCTATACATGAAATTCAAACCCGACCATTAACCCTCACCTCTCACCCTGACAAAATATATTCCTCCTTACACCAATATTATCAAAAGCTCTATACAGCACCCCAGTCCAATTCCAACGCCCAAGCAAACCCTTTTCTTTCCCAACTTATTCTTCCACAACCTTTGGACACCGCCCTCTCAAGCCTTAATTTGCATGTTATGGTAGAAGAAGTTGATTGGGCGATTAAACGTCTTAAGAGAGGTAAAGCCCCTGGACTGGACTGTTACACCAGCCTTTACAAGAAATTTGCTCCTATTTTAATGCTCCACCTGGTAGAGTTATACAACCATATTCTGCAACAAGGTCAAATCTACCCTGACTTTTTACGGGCCCTTTTAATGACTATACTGAAACCCGGGAAAGATCTCACTGTCCCATCCAACTATAGGCCCATATCACTTCTAAATATTTACTTCAAATTCCTTACATCCATCATGGCCTCAAGACTTACTAGACTTCTCCTTTCCCTAGTGAACGAGATCAAGTGGGATTCATCCCAGGCAGACAGGCACCCGATAACGTTTGCAAAATACTGAATCTTATTCACATGGCAAACCTCAAAAAAACTCGATTAACAGTCCTCACCATTGATATTGAAAAAAGCAGCCGGTTCAGGAGGCGGGATTTTGAAATCCCGGTCAGGAAAAGAAGCTTCAGAAGAGTGCCGGGGAAGCCAGCGAGAAGATGCGCCGGAGCTGAACAGCGGCAGAGAAGTGATGTGTGTGTATATATATATATTTTTCTTTATAGCAGCTATGGATGATTTTCAGGGATGGGCTTATTTTTAAAGCCCTTCCCCGAAAATCAATGCAGGGGTTGCCGGCAGGCCATTGCTTTCAATGGGGCTGCCCCAGTGTGAGCAATGCTGCAGGGAGCTTCGTTCACGTGTGTTTTGGCACGTGCGTGCACGCGTGGATTTGTGCGCACCTATGCACGTGCAAATGCACACTTGTGTGAATGAGGCCTAAGGGCTTATTCATACATCAGTATTTGTAATCAGGAGTGGAACCTGCAGCACTATAAAAAGGCATATTAGCAGGTTTGAGGCCCCTTAAAATGGTAAAAAGGCATATTAGCGGTTATTAAAGGGGTTATCCATGGAAATACTATTGATGACTTATCATCAGGATAGGTCATTAATAGTTGACCAGCCGAGGTCCATTGCGTGGGACACCGACCAATCAGCTGTGCAGGCACATGCTGTCAGTGCTGCAATAACACAGAGGACAGAGCGGATGCCTCCACGCCGACCTCCCATGTAGTGGCCGACGCTTGTAACTGCAGGCACAGCTCTCATTGATTTCAATAGTCATCAATAGTATTTCCTTGGAAAACCCCTTTAAGTAGTTAAAATACCAGCTATTGCTGATGCTACCTTCTGGGGAACCCTGGACCAGGTTCCAAGGAATTCCTGTTAGGCGTTACTGGCTTGATGTGACAAAGTTAGAATAATTATCTTCTCAGTTACCTTATAGAATGTACTGTTCACATCATTCAACAAGTCATTTCCGTCGTAGCTATATTCAATGTCATTAGTCAAGGTTTTATAATTTCCTCTCCAATAATCTCCATAATCTTGGTAACCTAGAGAGCAAAACAAAAAAAACGTACTGAGTATCCCAGCATTATCCCAAAATTGTACAGAACGTGTCACATTGAGTAGCTGGTTTTAACCTTATCCACATTTAACCCTTTGCAATCCAATTTTAGATTCAGGGTTTCCTAGGGGGCTTTCTCTTTCTGCCATTATCCAATGGCGTCGTCTGCTGGCTAGAGACAGTACTGCAGTATGTGACATGCTGGAGAGGCCCCCCCAACAACAGAGTAATATACAGTAAGAATACCCCGCCGGACGTCTCCCGGCATCTGAGCTGTATAGCCTTCAATCAGAATGTCTTCAGACGTCAGACAGTGGATTGGAAAGGGTTAAAGGCCAGAGATGAGCGAGTATACTCGCTAAAGGCAATTGCTCGAGCGAGCATAGCCTTTAGCGAGTACCTGCCCGCTCGAGACAGAAGGTTTGGGTGCCGGCGCAGGGTAGCGGTGAGTAGCAGCAGTCAGCAGGAGGGAGCCGGGGGGAGAGAGGGAGAGAGAGATCTCCGTTCCGCCCCCTCTCCCCCGCAGCTCCCTGCCCGCCGCCAGCACCCGAACCTTCTGTCTCGAGTGGACAGGTACTCGCTAAAGGCAATGCTCGCTCGAGCAATTGCCTTTAGCGAGTATACTCGCTCATCTCTATTAAAGGCTTATCATCAATTATATCTGAAGGTAGTTTTTTAAGTTACTTCTCAACATAGAAAATATCTAAACAGTTTGGAGAGGCATCATTTGTAAAGGTGCATTCTTATCATTATGGTAACTGACATATCAGTAGTTGTGCCATGATTATAAGTTATCACCTATTCACAGAATAGAGAATAATTTGCAGATCGATGGAAATCTGATTGCTGGAACTCACGCCGATTCTGAGAATGGGGCCCCAGTATACAGTATATACATCTTAGCCTGATGTGGTGGGGTTTGTTATCAAAATAACTCTGCCCTCATGTGTAGGCATTATGTAACTACACACTATGCCTCACACTCACTCATCATCACCATAGCATCTACTACAAATTTCATACCTCACATCATCTACAGCCACAAAAAGGGCATGAAGCTACCTCTCTCAATCAAACACATAAGCTTATATGGTAACATGTACAATTTTTCATCAATCATCTGCTGAGGTTTCACAAAGTTGTAGAATCTTGCAAATCAGTTGCCGTCCAGGGACCGTCTTTCTACTAGTAACCCTAATATTAAAGGGGTTGTCCCGCGCCGAAACGGGGTTTTTTTTGCATAGGCCCCCCGTTTAGCGCAGGACAAACCCAAGGGATGTGTTGAAATTAAAAAAAAAAATGTACTTACCCGAATCCCCTCTCTGCATCTTCTTCTTTCTTTTCCTCCAAGATGGCCGCCGGGATCTTCACCCACGATGCACCGCGGGTCTTCTCCCATGGTGCACCGTGGGCTCTGTGCGGGCCACTGCCGATTCCAGCCTCCTGATTGGCTGGAATCGGCACACGTGATGGGGTGGAGCTACGCGATGGCGCGTAGAAGGGGGCGGAGCCAGAACGCCGCTCGTGCCCAGACCGACCAGAAGGGAGAAGACCCTTCTGCGCAAGTGTGTCTAATCGGGCGATTAGACGCTGAAATTAGACAGCACCATGGAGACGGGGACGCCAGCGCAGGGAAGGTAAGTGTATAACTTCTGTATGGCACATATTTCATGCACGATGTATATTACAAAGTGCATTAATATGGCCATACAGAAGTGTATAACCCCACTTGCTTTCGCGGGACAACCCCTTTAATGTAAAGCTTTAGACGAGAAACGAAAGTTCATATTTAAAATATAACACGCTGATGACGTGCAGCCACCACTAGGGTGAGTTTAGATGCTAACTGTATACTGATATACACTGAACTCAATAACACAATATAATTAAAGGGCTTTTCCAAAATGCAAAAAAAATTACAGGGAGCAGATAAGTGACTAAAAGAAAGAAAAAAAATGACCCCCAGCACCAGTGACACCATTCTAGTCCAATATCATGCTAGAGGTCAAGTGCCATTCATTGTTCACATGACTGCTCAGCCAAACATTGGCCTCAGCAGACATATGCCGTTAATGTAGACATGACCACTGAAGCCAGTGATTGGTTGAGTGGTCATGTGAACAACAAACAGGAAATGACCGTTGCAGCAGCTTCCAGCACTGGAGTAGAGCTGGGCAACATCTAAGAATCTATACCTGCTTTTTATTTTAGCAATTTATCTGCCCAAGTCCTTTTTTATGTTATGATGGGAAATCCCTTTAAGTGCTCTCTAGTGGTGTCTGTTGGCAGCCAAGATGCTATCCTGAATGTATACTTATGCAGGGAATTTGGAGCTTTGTATCAGAAATGACCTCTTTTCTATATAGTCCACAGTTTACCAGGTATTACTGTACTGGAATGTTACTCACCATTCAGTCTAGCTGCCTCGTTTTCCAAATCAACATATTCTTCATAAAGTTTTCTCATCTTTTTTCCAGCTTCTGCTCTCCATCCTTCCCAGGCCCAGAGCCGCTCCTCATAGTTTGTGCTGTCTAACATGATTTGGTCCAGACCTGTGATTGTTAGAAAGTTACCACAATTTAGTAGCACAGGACCGTTTGCTCTGACTTGCAGTATGTTG